>NC_138746.1:26481818-26619401 GCF_965113295.1 Leuciscus leuciscus
AAAACAAAAAAACATACACATTGAAAACTCATAAAGTGGCTCCAAATGGAGTTTGGACACTGAAGCCACTTAACATGTAAATGTCACTGATTTATGTAACAAAATATAGATTTATTTTGCAGACAAATACAGTACTTTTAGCATTTAGCAAAAAACAATGATTTTACGATATAATTTACGATATGATTTTAAGATAATATAATTTAGCAAAAACAATGATTTTAAATGAGAAAATAATTTCTTTTTTAAAAAATGAATAAGTGTGAAATGAAGGTTGTCTAATAGATCATTATTCATAGTTAATGTGATTCTCTACCGCTGTGGTTACTCTGATAGGACTCCTGTGTGTGAACTTAAAGAAAACTGACTTTATACATCCATGAAAAATCACAATCCCCCAGTTTCACAGACAAGGCCTAGTCCCAGACTAAAATGCATGTTTGAGCTGTTTTAAATGAAAGCAACTTGCACTAACATTTCTTAAAACATATCAGTGCCGTTGTTTAGTCTCAAGATGCACACCAGTAAAATATTTTTCAAAGGAAAATATAAAAGCTACTTAAATGTCCTAATTGAACTAAGGCATTATCCAGGCTTAATCTAAGCCCTGTCTGTGAAACCAGGCCTAAAACACCATCTGAATTCACACATTTTTAGTGTGGATTAAGTGTCCAAATACTTTTTGGGACACTGTTTCTAAAGCATTTTGGTTAACTAAATATTAAGTTTAGGTTACACTTTATTTGGATGGTACACTTTAGACATTCTACGTACTATAAGTAACTTGTCAACTACATGTCAACTAACTCTCATTAGAGAAATATCTGTACTAGACTGTCAGTTTAGGGTTAGGTGTTAGGGTTCGGGTAAGTAGTTGACATACTAGTAAGTAATAGCAAGACATGTAGTTGCAAAGTTTTAGTCAGTAGAATGTCTGTTGAGGGACCATTGAAATAAAGCGTTGGCAGATATTAAGCAGACACTCTACTAATACTAGTTAGTTGACATCTAGTTGCAAAGTTACTTATACTGTATTTATCATAATGTCTAAAGTGGACCATAGAAATAGAGTGTTACTTAAGTGTATGCCCAAAATGTTTACCTGAGCTTGATCCAGTAATTCCCCTTCAACAGGAAAGCTCCCTTGTTGTTTGGCCAGACTTCCCTATGACTTCTCATTGTCTTTGTCATTGTCTTGAGTGCTGGTCAAGATGTTCCTGCTGAGGTCGAGACAAACAGACTCTGGAAAATTGTGAATGGGGCTCCAAAATAGACCTAATATGCAGTTTGGAATTATTTTATTTTTTATTTTTTATGCAATGCTTTGTGCGCCAAGACCTCAAGGAACCTTTATTTGTGTTTAAAATGGACAGTCAGAAAGATATGAATATATGTACTGTTTATATTAACGTAGTCCCAGTTAGATTGTTAGGGTTTCATTATTAATGTTATGTTTTAAATAAATAAAAAAAATTCTCTTTTTTTTTTTTTTACTTTGGTGATTGTCAAGCCGAAATTAGAACATTTGTCATGCACAAAGTTATACACATTCCCCTGGCGAGTTTATTAAATATCATGAATACCCTTGTGAAAAAGAAGTGTGCTTAGTTAAATTGAATGTGCACTTGTAGTGTACTTCATATTATAACCCCTTAAACATGAAAGTGTTATGCGATCATTTAAGCAAGACCTTATGAAGAATTATTTTTTTTTTTAAATCACAAGGGTAATACTCTCAGCTAAACAAATTTCACAGTGTTTAAATGATAATGTCCATTCTTGAGAATTGAGAAGATTTTGTCCCAAAATCAGTGCAGAAAATGTGAAGAAAAAAAATCCATCAGATTGTGTTTGGCCAGGTGATCAGTGCAAATCTGAATTGAGTAACATTCACTTATGTAAACTATTTACAATATCAAAACAGTAAATTTTCTGTCCAGAAAATGTGGAAAACATGCTTCAGTGTGGTGGTCTAATAGTTTGCAAGTAAACACAACCTCCCACTCTTTGCTCTGAACATACACAAATTCAGTGGATCGTAAAATCGAGCAGCTTACGCTTGTAAGTGGAAGCCTTATTTGAAGACGTTTAATTGGAGCACACACTCCGGCAATTTCTTGGCAGCGTGACGTAGATAACTGTACTCATTTGCGTTATTACTGAGTAAACAGTTTTTCGGCTCCCAAACAGAAACCCTTGAGATCTGTTGGTTTATGATGGAGTGGAGGAGTGTGTGTGTGTGTGTGTGTGTGTGTGTGTGTGTGCGTGTGTGTGTGTGTGTGTGTGTGCGTGCGTGCGTGCGTGCGTGTGTGTGTGTGTGTGTGTACTGTATACTGTACTGATACTGTAGCTAGGCTGAGAATTCTTGGTGACATTGGTTTGAAGCTGGTAAGAAAGAACAAGGTCTTCATGTTTCAATGTGTAGATGCGGGAAGTTAAAGAGGTCAGAGGTGAGCGCTTGACGGATATTAGGTGAAGTTGAGGGTGGAGGACAAATCAGCGGAAGGTGCTTCGGAGGTGGTGTGCTTGGTCAAAATATGTTGATAAGGTCTGTGAGGGAAATGAGCGCTGGAAAGGAGTGTTTCTGCTCTTCAGGATATTTATTATCCCTCTCTTTTTTCCTCCTTCTCTCTACTTTCTCTGCACAGGTTCTTCAATGTCTCCTATTCTATTCTTATTATGTGTTATTGAGATTGATCCTTAAAGATCACAAAAATAATTTCACATGCTCATATTTTTTTTCAAAATGAATGACTTTGCTTCTTTTGTAGAACACAGAAGAAGAACTTTTGAATAATGTACAGAGGCTATACAATAGTTTGTGTGATATAGAAAATGAAATTTAAGTAATTAGATAGAGATATCTGGATCTGGTTTGATCTTTTAATCCACTTCACCGGTCTGATATATTTGTTCATTGTTTTAAATGATCCGGTTATAGCGGTTATAGGTTGTTTTAGGTTGTTTTAGGTTAGTAGCCTAGTATCATTGAATACTGAAACTGATTTTTGTGCTCTTGCTCACATTAATTACTTTTAAGATACTTTTATGATGAATTTGTGTTTTTTTAAAGCTACTTTTGTAGTGAATACATTTTAAGATACTTTTATGATGCATTTGTCTTTTTAAAGCTTGAATGGCTCAGTCCCAAAAAAATTATTGTAAAGAAAAGAGCAGCCAGTGCATGCTTAATAATTTATCTTTCTGTGTCCCATAAGTTTGGAAAGACATGATGGTGAGTAAATTACATTTTGGGGTGAACTATCCCTTGATGGTCAATGTTAGAGAACAGGCATAATATAATATACATCTACAAATTGGTACTGTACTGTGACTGTTTAGTACTCAATAAAAAAGCAGTGCCCTCATTACCCTTGAGAGCACCCTTAAACAGACCCTGAGTTAAAGTGGGTTATACCACGTAAGGGATCCTATTGGAAGAATGTCTTTAAATAAACTATGTCCTATCTCGATGCACACTTCACTCTCATGCTCACGCCCACTCAAACACGCCACAAATAAACTTCCCAATCCACACACACCTCATGTACTGACACAGAAACAGCCCATAACTAATCCAGCTCTGCACTCTTCCACACATGGGAAAAGCACAAACATCGGTATAGTCACTTTCAGTCTTATATCTGTGCTATTTGTGTTTGTCAAATATGCAGCCATCACATAACATGCTAACATGCCCATATCCTAATGCGACATAAACAGAAAATGGCCATTGCATACTGTAAATTGTTTGAGTTCTTTACTGTGTTTAAAATCGCGTGGACATGTAGATTTCTTATGTTTTGACTACATGAAGTTGTTACATTACATTCAGTTGTTGAGGTTAAAGGCCTGTTTACACCAACACAAATAAAAATTTGGTCCAATACCAATACCCCGATTCCATGTTCTCCATCTGATATTCACTGTCACCGTCCGTTTGTGAGCGCTACCAAGTCAATAGCTGCATTTGAAAACACAGACTGTCTGAGTACTTTAGAATTATAAGAACTTACTCTTCAACCGTTAAAAAGTATGTTATACTGTATATACTATGAATGTAAATGTAGTATGAATAAAATCCGGACGTACTATGTCCGCAGTGTTGTCATTGTCATGTGACTTACAGTTGCGTAGCTTCACTGTAATTCACTAATCATCACTCATGGCCTCATGGGATAGTAAAGTGTCCATTTAATGTGCGCTTTTTCATAATCTCAGTGGAAGTAGCAGGCCATCCATGTACTTTTCATCTACTGTTTTATGAATACTATGAATTCAGACATGGTACTCTTTTCAGACACTGTTTTTTATGTACTATACTACTATATATCAGGGAAGTAGGCATGTGCGGATACAGAGATAGTTTAATGTGAGAGCAACAGCTCTGGGCATGTGACCAAGCTGAGGGCAAAAAAAACTTGAAAGTTAGTCTCGAACAAAAAGTTGCTAAAAATATCATATATGAGTTCTCATTTCATTTAAAGGTGAGTTTCTGCAACACTAGTGGCACCTAGCGGAATAAAAAAAATGCCCCCTTCACGTGTCATGCGTAAGAAATGGAGTAGACTTACGCTGTGTTCGAAATGGCATATCATCATACTACTCTCACTATTTCTGCAGTATCCAGGATGCATACTGTGCATAGCATACTGTGCATACACTGCATACTATGGACATTTTCTGTATGCATGGAATACCTGGATGGCCTACTATATTTGCCAGCATCTGCTAAATACAACTCAAGAATACTGAAATCAGTATGGAAGCTGTGTTCGGAATGGCATACTACCATACAGCTCCTACTATATTGCAGTATGCGATTTGTATACTGTGAATAATATGTGAATCTTCTGTATACATGGAATTCCCAGATTACGTAGGCCTACTACATTTGCTGAAATCTGGACACTGCATAGGAAACTGTTTCCCACAATGCAATGAGCTCCACATGACGTTTAATCTTTTTGAAGGGTGCAGTGTGAGTGAACTGGAGGTGGGGAATAATTATAAATGTAACACTTTTATAAGTTGGCCAACACATATACATGTCAAAGGGGAACCGTCAGGGCCCTCTAGGCACTCAGAGAGGGTATTCACTATTGTAAAAATAGTTTAAAAAGTAAAAACTTTTTAATAAAAAGTCATCAGTTCTAATGTTATTTTAATCATTTATAATTTGACAAACAAACATCTAAATCTTTTTGAGGAAATAAACCCTTCAAATCTGCCTATTCATTGTGTGTTGCGTAGACATCCGTTTTTTCTAGATTAGAATTTTTCCGACTAGCTTTCAGCTCTGTGATTAGTAATCCAGCTGTGAAATTACAGAGGGCCAAGCCATAACAAGTCAATGTCAGGTGTTCCTTTTAATGGGTTGGACGCTAAGATTATGACGTGTTGAGGAACATGATCGAGAAAATAAAAAATAAACGCTATGGAAACCGCAAGCAACATTAATTAGGAGGACATCGTTGCTAATTTATTATCCACGCCGTTTTCAAGATGAACTTCTAAAGAAAAGATGGAGTTAATCGCAAAGGAAGACCTACACCAGAGCTTAATTTTGAGCAGAAAGCCAAACCTTTTGAAAGCATTTCAACCACAGCAATTATACCTCTGGATGACAGCATCAATCAAGAAACTAAAGCTTTACTGCTGGAACTGTTTGCTTTTTGGGTAAATTCTTTAAAATCGAATTAATTATGTGACTTACGTGACTGATTTTATTCTGGCCACTGTTTTATATGTTAAGCTTTAGATGAGAAAACAGTTATTTTGCAGAATTAGTGGTCAGTCTGTAAATCTGAGCGACCATGCACATTTGCTGTAATTCTGCATAATAGTTCAATTTTCCCCAAATCATAAGTTAATACAGTCTGTTAGATACATCTCGCACACTTACATCATGGAGACGTCTATTTGATATGCGTGTTTACACCTGGAAGACGTATTTTTTAGAGTGTTTGCTTATCTGCAATACGTCTTTAGGAAGTTACCTGTCAGATGTCAAATAGACATTAAGAAAGTGTCTTTAAGATGTTTATGATTTAGAATATATGTAAAACTGACATCTTAAAGATGTCTATCAGATGTTAGTAAACAGCAGATGCTTCCCAGATGAAGTGATCTTTAACAGACATCTTGCAGACGTATGTGTGCTATTTAATCGGCTGCTGTTCCAGTCTAATAATGTGACTCATTATCAACATATGCGGAAGTATCTGTCGCTAATGTGTTCGTTGGTCTGAGTGCTGTCATTGATGCGTTGGCTGACATTACATTTTGTTTAATTTGTTGTTTTTGTGGCCAGTTATCACCATATTCTGTTGAAATAAAACAATTTGTGATGCAATTATTTGTAATGATAATTTGAATTTTTATTACTGTTTTTTTGTGATAACTCTCACGCTTCACTCTGATGTTTGCTTGTGACATTTCTTGTCAAAGGTAACATGCTGTATTATAAAAGAGAACACTGTAAGCTATAGGCTGATTTTAGGCCGAGATGGCCAAGGTTCAAGAGTCACAGTTTTGAGACATGTTACTGTAGAGTAGTCTACAAACTAGCTGTATTTACGAAAACACTATCGTTAGTAGCATGCAAATTGTACTTTAATCTCTATGGCACATTTCCAATCAAGTTGTGCTGACAATATGCTGACAAAAATAGCCTATTTTCACAATTGCATAATCTGCCATAAATCTTAAGATAATTGTTTGTGATGTTTGGAAAACCCCGCTATAATTTATTATTTTATCTATGCATACCTAAGCGTTCTACACAGTAAAAAGTGGTAGGTGTTCTTGTAAGGAGCTTACCTGAAACTTTATAATTAGCTGACCTAATGTAGTCAGTTTGATTCAAACAAATTTTTAACTTGAATCAAACCAAGTCATTTGTTACAACATTTTTATGTCAAAATTTTTTCAATGTATTTTATTTTTGTATTTTTTTTTGTCGAGCAAAATAAAATCTAATAAACTGATTTTAAGTGAAAAACATATTTAAGTTCACCGAATCTACTTGACTTTACACCAACATAATGGGTTAGATCGAGAATGTTGGTGAGGACAGTCAAAAAATACATTTTCACTCAGGTTTCCACATAAAAATAGAATGGTTAGCACATTTATTTGTAACAACCTGGAATGCTGTGCTGAATTAATGTTCAATGTTTGTCATGACAAATGTGTGTTGACAACACTGTAGCATTCTTCTCTGAAACATTACTTGTTGCATATTGTGTACTATTTCACACACTATTCTTAAAAAAAATGTAGGCAGTATGCACTGTAAGCAGTAAGTTAGTGTGCCATTTCAAACACAGCTAACAGTCTGTCTAGAACGAAGGTGAGTGTCTTGCTTATAATAAACCCATTGAACATATTAGTGATACACCCTTATACTAAAAAAAATTATAATAATACATTTCAGTGTTTGATTGTAAGGAAAACATTTTTGTACAATAAACTATTTTGTTACTGTGTAGAGTCTAAATTTAAAGTCGTCATGAAACAAAAGTATTAACAGATCTTTTATATGTATTGTTGATCGGATTTTGAGATGTGGGCGTTGCACTCAAAAATGAAAGAGAGCTTGTAGGCGATTGTAAGAAACAATATGGACTGTTTCAAAGCAGCTTTACAGAGATAATAGGACATTACCGTAACAGATTGTTTAGGCTTTACAACAGCTCTAGGATAAAGTTATTGTCCAACTAAAGTTAGTTTTGATTGATTGATTCACTTCCGTTGCGAAGATCAATAGTTATTAACTTAGTTGTTAACACAACACCGTTCTAACAGGAAACGTTCTAACACTGTTCTTAACGAGCTCCGGTCGCCCATCCTCACAAAACAGTGCCTGGTGTCTCGAGAACTCACTCCCTGAAATAGGTTCGAAGGTGCAAACGAGTATCCGTTATCTCTGCGCAAACCTCAAAAACGCAAACCTGCGAAACGCAGACGTCGCGCACATGCGCATTACGTGTTCAGTCCAAAGGAATGCGTGTTTGAATATACATGTGCGCAGGCGTGTAGTCCTTCTTTACAAAATTATCCTCAATAAACTACTTGTCTGGCCTTAAAAATGTATAATACAGAAATTTTTTGTTGCGTCTGCATAGCCACGCAAACCGGAATTATCCCAACAACATTTTATCTGTACTGAGGTAAAGGGAAGGGAAGGAGGCCTTCACAGGGGATGGACTGGTTGACACTTCAGGACTGCGTTGTCATCGTGTCCAGGCGCAGGTCCTTCATCAGATCTGGATACGGCCTGGATCCGGCGGACTGCGGTAAACCTTGGATAAACTGAGAGACTAATATTAGCGTAGACGCCATCCTTCTTATGATGTAACAAGTACATCAGGATTTATGGGGAGTGTTCCCGGTTCCGGCTGACCTAATCCATGCAGCCTAACATTGAATTATAAAGTCTTTAATGTGTTATGTGTATGTTAGGCCAAAGAGATGTGTTTTTAGTCTAGATTTGAACTGACAGAGTGTGTCTGCTTCCCAGACAATGTTAGGAAGATTGTTCCAAAGTTTTGGTGCTAAATAGGAAAAGGATCTACCGCCAGCAGGTGATTTTGATATTCTAGGTATTATCAACTGGCCGGAATTTTGCGATCGCAATAGACGTGAAGGACTATAATGCGTTAAGAGGTGCTCAAGTACTGCGGAGCTAAACCATTTAGTGCTTTGTAAGTGATCAGCAATATTTTAAAATGTATACGATGTTTAATAGGGAGCCAATGCAGTGTTGATAGAACTGGGCTAATATGGTCATACTTCCTGGTTCTGGTAAGAACTCTAGCTGCTACATTTTGGACCAGCTGTAGTTTGTTTATTAAGCGTGCCACCCATAATAGAATTACAATAATCTAGCCTTGATGTCATGAACGCATTAACTAATTGTTCTGCATTTTTCATTGAGAGCATATGACGTAATTTAGATATATTTTTAAGATGAAAAAATGCGGTTTTACAGATTCTAGAAACGTGACTTTCAAATGAAAGATTGGTATCAAAGAGCACACCCAGGTTCCTAACCGACGACGAAGACTTGACAGAGCAGCCATCAAGTGTTAGACAGTATTCTAGATTATTACATGAGGACGTTTTCTGTCGAATAATTAGAATCTCGTTTAAATTTTTTTCAGAATTAAGTAGTAGGAAGTTGCTAGTCATCCAGTTTTTTATATCAGCTATGCATTCCGTTAATTTTGTGAATTGGTAAGTTTCCTCAGGGCGTGAAGAAATATAGAGCAGAGTATCATCAGCATAACAGCGAAAACTAATGCCATGCTTCCTAATGATATCTCCCAAGGGTAGCATGTACAGAGTGAACAGCAATGGTCCTAGTACTGAGCCTTGTGGTACACCATTTTGAACTTGAGATCGATAAGACATCTCTTCATTTACTGCTACAAACTGATAACGGTCAGATAAGTATGATTTAAACCATGCTAATGCAATTCCACTAATGCCAACATAATTTTCGGGTCCATTTAAAAGAATGTTGTGGTCGATAGTGTCAAATGCAGCACTAAGATCGAGTAACACTAATAGAGAGATGCAACCACGATCGGATGATAAAAGGAAATCATTTGTGACTCTAATTAGAGCTGTCTCAGTACTATGGTATGGTCTAAATCCTGATTGAAAATCCTCGCAGATATCATTTCTTTCTAAAAAGGAACATAGTTGTGAAGATACTTATAGAAAAGGTAGATTCGAGATCGGCCTGTAATTGACTAATTCTGTAGGATCAACTTGTGTATTTTTTAACAAGCGGTTTAATCATAGCCAGCTTAAAGGTTTTTGGTATGTATCCTAATAACAAAGATGAATTAATGATATTAAGAAGAGGATCTATGACCTCTGGAAGCATCTCTTTCAGTGGCTTAGTCGGTATAGGGTCTAGCATACAGGTTGTTGATTTAGATGATTTAACGAGTTTAGAAAATTCTTCCTCTCCAATAGTAATGAATGAATTGAATTTTTCCTTAAGGAGACTACAATGCACTTCCTGATGCGATACTGTAATAGACGGACGCATAGTTATAATTTTCTCCCTGGTATTATCAATCTTAGAAGTGAAGAAGTTCATAAAGTCATTACTGCTGTGCTGCTTGGAAACTTCTGGGCTTGAAGCTTTATTTTTCGTTAGTTTAGCCACTGTTTCAAATAAATACCTTGGGATTGGTTTAATTTCTTCTAATAGGGTTGAAAAATAAGCAGATCTAGGAGCTTTTAAGGCCTCTCTGTATGCAATTGAGCTCTCTTTCCATGAAATGCAAAATACCTCTAGTTTTGTTGTCTTCCAGTTGCGCTCCATTTTTCTGGCTGCTCTCTTCAAGGGCCTGAGTGTGCTCGTTGTACCACGGCATTGGACTATTTTCTTTAATCTTCTTTAAGAGAGAGTTAAAAGTTTCTGTCGCAATATCGAGTTCTTCTAAGCTATCTGGGATGCTGAGATGATGAAACTGATCAGGAAGATTATTAATAAAGCAATCTTTAGTGGCAGAAGTGATAGGTCTAACATATTTGTAACACGGAGTCGGCTTTGCAGCTTTGGCTAAATGAAGTTTACACGTGTCATGTTTTGGGTTTTGTTTCTTGCTCCTGGTTCTCGTCTTGTCATGTGATTCCCTGTTTGTCATGTGATCCTGCCATGTGTCTTGTCATTGGTTAATCGTCTGATTATTGTTCACTGGTGTC
The DNA here is from genome assembly GCF_965113295.1 of Leuciscus leuciscus. NCBI lineage: Eukaryota > Metazoa > Chordata > Actinopteri > Cypriniformes > Leuciscidae > Leuciscus > Leuciscus leuciscus. The sequence goes on from NC_138746.1 coordinate 26,492,547, forward strand.
TCTTGTCTTGTCGTTAATCTTGTGTATTTAAGCCTTCATGTTTGCCCTGTGTCTTGGTCTAGTATTGCATGTTTGTCCAGGCTCTTGTCTTTGTTTCCAGTTTCCAGCTTTTGTTTAATGTTTGTTTTGTTAATAAAAGTTGCATTTGGGTTCACTTCAACTTGCCTCCAGGATTACATCGTTACAACACGAGACTAGATAATGATCTGAGATGTCATCATTCTGCTGCAGAATTTCAACGGCATCAACATTGATTCCATGCAATAATATTAGATCTAGAGTATGATTACGACAATGAGTAGGTCCTGACACATGTTGTCTAACTCCAATAGAGTTAAGAATGTCTTTAAATGCCAATCCCAATGCATCTTTTTCGTTTTCTACATGTATATTCAAATCACCAACAATTAGGACTTCATCTGCAGCCAGTACTAACTCTGATAGAAAGTCAGCAAATTCTTTGATAAAGTCTGTATGGTGGCCTGTATACAGTAGCTAGCACAAATCTCAAACGTGATTTATGATTTACACTATATATTGTTACATTAAGCACCAACTCTTCAAAATAATTAGGGGTTCAAGCATGAAATGCTGAAACCCTATTGTAATTGTAAGGATTCGTAAAACGCATCGTGCAGGACAAACCGTAAGGCCTAGAGACGTGAAACCTGGCCAGATGGTAGGCCTCAATTTGGGGACAACCTATCAGAGTATGACCCCAATTGGCCCATAGGTGGCGCTACAGCAACCAAAAGTACTAAATCACTCATAACTCTTAGACCGTTTGTCCCAGGATCAAGTGTCTTATATCGTTGGAATCCTTGGCTCAAGCCGGACAAAATGGCTATCTCCGATTTGCTCGCCCTTCGGGCGCCAATTTCGAGTAAATTGCATTTTTTTGAAAAACCTATTTTTGCGAACTTCTCCTAGGTTTTTGGCCCAATCGGAACCAAACCACTGCAGGAATATTCTCTGGAGTCTGACAATCAATAATCATCCAAATAATTCAAAATTTTAATTAACGGTCGATAAGGGGAACCAAAATATTTGACGGCACCAGGGCCACTTTTACTAAAACGGTTATAAATTGTGAACGGAAAGATATTTTTTTGCTAAACTTGGGGTACATCTTCCTGAGCTCAATCTGAGATCACTTGAAAAAAATCGCAACAATTGGCCACTTGGTGGCACTATAAAACGGTTATAACTTGTGAACGGAAAGAGATATTTTCGCAAAACTTGGGACACATGTTCATGAGCTCAATCTGAGGTCATGTGAAAAAAAATCATGACAATTGTCCACTTGGTGGCACTATAAAATGGTTATAACTTGTGAGCGGAAAGAGATATTTTCGCTAAACTTGGGACACATGTTCATAAGCTCAATCTGAGTTGACATGAAAAAAATTGTGACAATTGGCCAATTGTTGGCGCTATAACAGTGAAAAAATTCATGAAAATAGCTATAAGCGCACCCAACTGTTAGTCTACTGAAAATTGGCACGCAGTGTCTTTGTCCAGGGTGCCATGATAGTCTATGAGAACATTGGTGTATCTCAAAAAACTCAGTATACGTCATTGACACAATGCCAGTGTTTTTTCACAGGAGTGACCTCCTAAGACTCCTGAATCCTTGCCGAGTCCAACAATACCAAACATGCCAGGTTTCGCCTTATGGTTTTTTGTAAGTGTCATTTAGAGCTTTAAAAAATTGTGTTTATCTTCAAAGCCGTTAGTCCGATCGAGACAACAACAAAAAAACAATGAAAATTTGAAAACATAGGTAAATAGCTAAACAATAACGCCAAAATGTTAAAATTATGATAGGAACTGACAAAAAAATGAATTAAATCCAATCAATTTCACCCATGGATCATTTTGATGCTCTCACATGTTTGAAACGAACAATGATGGATTGTGATGGAATTTGTTTTGAATTGGGACTGGCGAATCCCCGTCCATACTGTCAATGACCATTCGCAAAGACCCGCCCACTTTAGTTACTGTTGCTATGTCTGACAAGCGACGCCACTCTCACACTACACCAAGTTCTCACGCAGTGAAAAATACATTGCGGATCAGAGAGAAGACTGCGCGCTGACAGACAAGTACTTTTGATATGAAACAAATGGCGCTTTTCCACTACACAGTGTAACACAGTGTACTTTTTCCACTGTATAAAAGTTGTACCTGTACCTGCTTCCAGGTACTTTTTTTCGTACCACCTCCGGCGAGGTTCTAAGCGAGCTGAGGCGATACTAAAATGTGACGTGAAAACACGGCAGACTGCTGACTGGTCAGAGAGAATCGTCACTATTCACTGCGTCATCATTGCACGCGCCAGACGGAGTATCCTGAATAAAAAACAGCAAAAACAAAAACATCCAAAAACAGCATACACTCGATTTCCTCCTTTGTCCTGTGTGTGTGGCAGCGGATGTATCTCGCGTAGAAGATTAAGTCACAGCAGTTTCCTGCGGCGTCGCTATGACGACCAGGTACTATTGTGGAGGTACTATCTGCAATGGAAAACGGAGCGAAAAGCGAGTCGAGTCGAGTCGAGTCGAGTTGAGCTGGTACTGGTAATGGAAAAGCGGCAAAAGTCTCACCTTTCAAATGTAGTCACTTTTTAGAGACATTTAAACAATAAATACTGTTTTGTGACTCTTTAATGTGTCAAGTCAAGTCAGGTTTATTTGTATAGCGCTTTTCACAATACAGATTGTATCAAAGCAGCTTCACAGTATTAAATTAAAATAATACAACAAAGTTTGTTTCAAGAGGAATTTATTGATTGATCAAATAAAATTAAATATCCCCAAAATATCCAGATCTGACAGATCGCTGTAGACTCGAGGCTCAGTTAAAGCTGCTCGTGAACCAATCATCTCTTCCTTCTAGTTAATTTATAGCATTAAAATAAACATGAATGAACATAAAAGGAATGTTGTTTTAAAGTGCTAAGACGTCAGTACACTTTGTTTTTCAAATTTAAATCCTCCAATGTTAATCTACTAACTCTCCTGACTGCTTTGTGGGACAAAATGGCGGATTATGATTAGTCAGATCGCCTGTCAATCAAACTCCCTGCAAATGGTCAATTGAGAATGCCCGTGCGCACAATCCTGATCTAATCACCAACTTTGCAGTTGCACATAGGAAAGCCCGGAAAATCCCGCTATAATGTAAGAGAGCATCTTTTTTATGTATTTGGACCTAGGCCTAACAATGTGTTATGGTGCACTGTCACCAGTGTTTTTTTGTTTGTTTGTTTTTTGGTGAGCGTAGGCTCCTCCTGATTTTGTTAGTCATCTCATCTCTTATATGCTGTGTATGATCATATCCTGCCCTATTCATGGTAGCTTACTCGCGGACATTGCGTCATCAATGTCATCAATTGCGTCATCAAGGGGCCCGCCTTGATAATCCTACTTAAGGGCCCGGTGTTGGCTTGTTACGCCACTGAATATAATTGTCTAAACTCCTTATCAAAATAACATATTTACAACAAATTTGACACATATATATGGGCACACTTTGAGTACTACTAATAAAAGTGGTGGAGATCAGGCAAGACTGTAAGAAGACTCAGGCAAAAAGGTGCTATAACTGTCAAAAAGCTTTGAAAACCATATATTTCCTATGGTAAACTGCCTGTATTGGCTGTAAATGGTCGTTTCCATCATATATGTCAGTGGTTAAATGCTTGCTAAATAAAACTTAATAACTTTTGATGCTTTTGTTCTTAAAGGCCTTAAAGGCCTTAACAGCTTGAACCCCGATAAATGCTGCTTGCAGCTTTAATTATATTTGAAACTAGACTTCTTAGTAATTCTGAAAATATTATTATAAATTACAGCAACACCTCCCCCTTTGCCTTCCAGACGAGGTTCATGTTTATAACAGTAATCTTGGGGGGAGGACTCATTTAAAGTCATGTAATCGTTTGGTTTTAGCCAGGTTTCTGTCAAACACAGAACATCTAGCTTATAGTCTGTAATCATATCATTAACAATAAGTGCTTTCGAAGTAAGGGATTGAATATTCAGCAACCCAAGCTTTATCATTTGCTCATTTGTATTATATCTGTTTTTTATTTGTTGAACATCAATTAAATGTTTACCCTTAGATGGGTTTGGAAATTTTTTGTATTTCCTAATTCGTGGAACAGACACAGTCTCTATATGATGATATCTAGGTGAAATAGTCTATATGTGATGGGATTTATCTGACCTCAGTGATGTGAGACAGCTAGCAGACGGTCGGTTTAACCAATCTGTCTGCTTCCTGACCTGAGCCCCAGATTGTCATGTTTGAACTCTAAGACTATGTGCCATATTACTAGAGAGAAGAGCAGCACCATCCCAGGAGGGATGAATACTATCTCTTTTCAACAGGTCAGGTCTGCCCCAAAAACTCTTCCAATTGTCTATGAATTCTAAATTATTGAGCGGACACCACTTAGACAGCCAGCTATTGAGTGAGGACAATCTACTAAGTATTTCATCACTTCGGCGAACAGGAAGGGGGCCAGTGCAAATTACAGTGCCTGACATCGTACTTGCGAGTTCACACACCTCTTTAACGTTAATTTTAGTGATCTCCGACTGGCAGAGTCGAACATCATTATTGCCGACGTGAATAATAATCTTAGAGAATTTACGATTAGCATTAGCCAGCACTTTTAAATTTGACAGTGATATCAGTGTCAGGTAACAGGACATTTCCAGCTTGCTGTTCCATAAAATGGCTTACAGCACCTTTAGGAAAGCATATAGGCAGGGATGTGGGTGACCTAAAAATGTACATTGTGGGTATACACGGAGCTATGCTATGCTAACTATGTCTAGTGTTGATTTATCACTGTTACATATGGTGTAGTCTCTAAGTATCCCACTTTTAAATAGCAGAGACTGTTCATTTCCCTCCCTGGTTTTCCCCTAGTACTGTAGCTCATGCTATTGAGCAGAGCTCTATCCTGTTGCACTGTCATCAATTGACTCCTTCACAGGTCATGTGACTCGGCAGGCCAGGCGATCTGTCACATAGATCGTCTTTATGTGGAGACTGAGGCAGGTCATTCATGGAGTGGAGCAAGGGAGCTCTCTGCCATGCCTGTGTGTGTGTTTGTAAGCATCCTCTTCACTCCTTAGGCCAAGCAAAGAGATCCTTCTATGGCTGCCAACAGTGCACACACACTAAAACACACAAATGTCTGTTTCTCTCTCTCACTTACTAGAAAGTAAATAAGTAAACACTGATTATACATATATATGCCCAATCTCTTTTTTTAAATGGCTCGTGAAAGAGTCCAAATAGTGTATATTACACAGAAAAGTGGATCGAAACACACTCACTTGACCTTGATAGCTCTTTTTTTTTAGAATGCAATTCCTTTGTTTAACCAATAAACTTAGAACCAGAAAATAAAGTTTAATCATTAACTATCATCACTTACACAACAAGCATTTAAACAACATGACTGCCACACTTCTGCAATATCGACCTTCAGTTAAAAAGCTGAGGTTAGGAAGCCCACTGACCTGAGTCAATAGATCTGGAAGTCTTGCAAATATCATGGTCAGTTAGGTTTTAACCTAATAAAGGCTCTAAATCTCTTTTCAGATAACCTAATTAAAAGCCTGCAGCTCTTAATGAGGCAAAATGTTGCAACAAGTTGTTGAACACCAGTTCTATTTGGTTTTAGAAGTATCTGTAATCTCAGGAACATGGTGGTTTATGCTTTTACAGCTGCAGACATTGAGATTGGGCCTTTTGTTTGTGGCAATAAAACTGAGGCAGGTCAAAAGTGGCATGGAAAAGTTAACCTGGAAAGTCAAATATATATAGTTAAAGCATATAGGATTTACTGTAGTAACACTAACTGCAACCATTGAAGTTTGGCAGGAATAGTAGGCTATAATGCCTTCAAGTAACATTACGTCGCTTTTATTTCGACATTAGGAATACAATTGCTGCCCTCAAATGTTAATCTGAACTAAAATAAACCTTTGTTTATAACTACTACAATATTACATTTCATTTTTTCCAAGGAGCTGTTTTGTTTTATATGCTCCTAAGAAGAGTCAATTATAGCTCTAGAATTGCTCAAAGTAAAAAAATATCATACTTTATGATGTTAGTTTTAATAAAAAATAAAAAAAAATCAAGGAAATTTCTCTGCCATTTCTTTCTTTTTGCTGTATCAAAAAAGTACCGTACCGAACCGTGACACAAGTGTATCGTATCGAACCGAACCGTTACACCCCTAGTCGACATAGAGGAAGGGTGGCAGAGTGAGTTGAGTTGGGCTGCTGCTGTTATTTTTGCAAACTTGTATGATTATTTCTGGCTAGCGAGCTAGCGCTAGCTTAAGTCAGTTCCAATGTGTCACTTAGGGGTAAGCTACACCAGGCACGTAACTGAAGCGTTCCGTTCGCGACGCGTAAAATCCATTTTATTATAATATTACACTTAAAATGCTATGGTTTACCTAAATAAATTATCGCCTGAAATGAAAATTCATATTGTGTCTTTCTGTCTTTTGCACTAAAAACATCCCCGTCTCATGTTAAGGTCCCTAACCCCTCACATAATCATGACACATCGCACTTGCACATTATCTAAGCACCCATCCTAATAACATGGATTATCAATAAGACATTATTAGTGTCCATAAGGAAGTTCAATCCATTGTTTATGGCCTGACGAGCCACGGGAAAACCGCTACTCTGAGTGACGTGGTGCGTGAGTTTTAAAATAGTAGTTTTTGACAATCAAGTGCCACCCCAAATAAAAGACTGGCCCAAGCTGGCCCCCCCAGAAATAATGTCCTGGCTACGCCCCTGTTATGTTTCATGGTGCAGGTTGGCCCAGTTTGTTTTTGTTGCCGTTTGTGGAGCCTGGGCTGTCCATAGAGACCGCACTTTTTTACACTGTGTTCAGGGGACAGGCAGCTAGCGGATAGTGAGGAAATGTTTGCGGTATGTGACAAAAAATGTTTTGACCTAAAAAATGCGTGACATTGCTTAGAGCACTTTTAATCTCTTTAAATATCACAAAATAGCCATGCCTGACACTTTTTCATAAATACAAGATGTATTTTCTTTTGTGATTGTGTTTCAGCTGTAGCAGGCTAAACTGAAGTTAGATGAGTTACATTCCTCACATTTAATACTGATTCAGGAATATGAACGAGTACCTGATTTAAGCCGTAATCAGGAGGAGATGAGGCTCAGGATAGCGTCAAATCCCAGGTCAGGTGATTATTCTCTTGACTAGGCTACCCAATGAAATCGCATCTCTTGATTTTGAATAAGTAATTACTCTGCGACCACTAAAAAAACTTTAAAATTAAAAAACTATAAACTATATAGTATGTCTGCATGTAATCCAGATATAGTATCAGAGATTGTTTTATTTTGGGGAGATGAGAGGATCTAGGTTTTAACATTGGAGAAAGCGTAACGGCTAACTTGGATCATGTGTGGCACCTCAGCCTATCGTGTAATGGCAGTGACGTCAGTGCCCGCCGTTCAAAGTTTAATGACAGTCAGTTACAGTTTATGGTAATCAGTTTCTTGTGGATTACGCATTTGTCTTGTGAATAAATGCTCTATATTTGCTGTTATATTGCTAGTAAACATACAGTAGGATTGGATTGTTTGCGGATTGTGCTTTACTGCATAAAAAAGATTGAGAATATCTCTATTAGCTGCAAAGTTCACTGTAGGGCGCATAAAACTACATTTAAGATTGCACTAAAGCTTAATTGTAATTTAATACATATTTAATTCATAAAAATTATATGTATTTTTTTTTCCTTCATTCATTAAAAAGCGTTATATCATCATCATTAGGCACACAGCAGTCAAATGATGAATGAAATGATAATATCCCATGTTTCTCAAAGATATCACATTGTGGGAGCATATATAAGGAGAATAAGATCAGAGCTAAGATGGAACCCTGCGGTCCTCCACATGCAAGGTTTGTAATAGAAGAAGTGAAATTAGAAATGTTAACTGTAAAAGATCAGTTAATCAGATTAGATATAAACCATTTCAGAACATTTCCCTGCTGAACGATACAATAGCGTGAGATAAGAATAGAATGATAAACAGAAGGACTAAGACATTTCTCATACAATTCTGAGGATATCACTGAAAAGACCTGAGTTGGAGGGTTAAGAACATCACTGATATTAGCAAAAAAAAAAAAAAAAAAAAAAAAAAAGTAGTTTTTTCATGACTTATGGCAATAAAATTTGAAAAATATTTATGCCTAGCCACTCTTACAGCTTTCTGATAATTGGGCAATGAATCTTTCAGGAGCTTGGAGGAAATCTGAAGCTTGTCCTTCCGTTTTCTTTCTGTCCTTCTATCTGACCAAGAGAGCGAATATTACTATTAAATAATCCAAGGATGAGATTTTGATTTTATTGATTTAGATATCAATAGCGCAACTGAGCCCATAACATTTGAGCAAATATTACTAAATAATATCTAGTATATAATGATCTTCAGAATATAATACTTGTAGTGGAGAATCAAGTGATGCTGATATGCTTGCCTCCTCAAAAGCTGTAATAAAATTGGCATGGGCCAAAGAATCTATTCTACGAAATTGACATACTGTTGACAGAGAAGTGGAAGTTTCAATAGGGACAGAGACATTAAAAAGGACAGGTTTATGATCAGAAAAGTTAGTATCGTATACAACAGAGTGTCACTAACAAATGGTCCATAAGATAAAACCAAGTCTAAAATATGGCCGTTAGCATGTGTGGGAGCATTAACTACTTGATTAAAATCAAAAGAATGCATAAGACTTAAGAAGTCCTTGGGTGGCAAATTTGAGTCACAACACAAATCACCAAGTAACAAAAGCCTTTCATATTTTGGAACAGTTGTCCCTAAGAAGTCCGCAAATGCATCAATGCTTATTAAATTTTGGTGGCCGATATATAAAGGTCACTGCCAATGGACATGCAGAGTTCATAAGAAACAATTGCAGTTCAAAGCTATTATAGACATCAGATGGCAAGGTGCGAATGTTAAAGTTATTTGTTCTATGGATCAACGATTTTGCTGACATCACCCTGCACTTCAGCTTCTAGTCAGATTTCCTGTTCAATTAAATGCTCTCTAGAATCAGATGCTTTCCGCCTCCTACACTATAAATAGACCCTGAAGCTGCGGCAGAAATTGGTCACTTGTTCACACAATTACTAGGCTATTTTCTAAATGGTGAATGGCACATATTGCACTACTGTATATCACAAAACATATCGGACCCATTTGAATTCTACACAGAATGCTGTATTTTAAAGTGATATAGAGGAGAATGAGAGGATAAACGGTTAGACAGACTCTGCATTAGATAGAGCACTGATGAGTAGGCCTAGAAGAGATAACATTGGTGGGACTGTTTTGCTCTAGTAAAAGTTTCATGTTAAATCTAAAAGGGGAATCTATTACCGTGTGACTATCATAAGCTGTCAAATGCGACTTTGCCGAGCTCCATCAATGGCTTTGGTTGAGCTGTGATATAAACGAAAACACTATTGTCTATTTTTTTTAAATGGAGGAGCTGTTCGATATGTCTCACTCTGTCTTCCTTTTTCAGTGGAAATTATGTCAACACACTGAATAACGCCACACTTTTCAAGGCACTTCAGTTTGGACTTTAAGCCCTTAGTTCCCTTTGTTCAGTGTGGTTGTGCTAAACTAATTCCTTTGTGTTCTTTGTTACCTTTTTGGATTGATTAAAGACTGTTTTGTTGATTTCTTTTATCTTCGTGCATTACAGTCATAGCATTACAGGAGCACTGTAAAGTAATAATAATTGAAAAACTCCTCTCCTAAACCCTCTGTTCTCTTACAGTGGTTTAGTCCAGAGTGAAACCAGAGCGCTAAGACCCCTTCAGCCTGGCGATAACTGTGTTCATAACTGTTTATTAGTTGGTGACACTGGGCCAAGCTCAGCACTACTGCCATGTTTCAGATGACTTCCATTTTAAGGCTTTACCTTCACATTGTAGATGTGGTATTTATGAGTGAGCTGTATAAACTGTTATTAAAATGCCTCCGGTTTCATTTGAGGAAAAAATATATGGGGTATTTCATGACTGTTTTGGCAAGACTCTCTGGGCTTTTTTTCCTGTCATAGCAGAAATAGGGTGTTAGGTTCATAAAGCACTTTTCAACCCACCAGATTTCGAGGCACCATGTTTTGCATAAAAAAAAAAAATGTAAACTCTAAATTTATAGTTCTGCTTAGCACTGATGAGTAGGCCTTCTTTCACATTCTCTATCCCACCATCTTTCAAAAGCCTTAAAGAGATAGACAGTTCAATCAAAAATGTCCAGCGATAGCCATTGTCATCACACACTTTCATTGAAGCAAAGAGCTGTTTGGACTCCATCTTTAGCCCAGTCTTCCAATTATTGGCAATACCCTCTTTGTGAGTTTTGCTGCCTACCTCCTATAACATTTTCTGTAATTTCCTCCTGTCAACAGTTGTGTCAGTTGTGCTGTCGGGGTAAATGAGAAGGATGTTTCTAGGATACTTGCATTACTAGGGAGCTTGACACGATTGTACAATAATGACAAAGGAAAATATTGCATTATAAGCATGAATTGTACTCGTGAATGATGTGAGCTTGTATATGCTTTCATTTGTGATAAGCTCAAATAGGTTTTGTTTTATACAGGATATGAATAAGTGATTTTGAATAGTTTTCGATAGTCATGCAATAAAAATGCTTCATAATCAATTTGCATGCACAGCAGTGTGGCATCATATTACACAGACCTCTCCACTATTTATTATGAGATCACTATCAGATATTTTTTTATTATTATAAAAAAATGATTTTTAAATGAATTTACACTTGTTTATGGACCTTTACCCAAAATCCTTAAATATATTTCTTACAAAGAAGTATCCAGGGAAAAATACAAACAAATAAAAAAATTATAATAATAATTTGCACTGAAGAAATTATTACATTTATTCAGCATTAAACTGAACAAAAGGGACAATAAAGACATTTATAATGTTACAAAAAAAATCTGTTGAACTTTTGTTTTGTTTCATCAAATAAATGGTGAGCATAAGAGAATTTCAAAAACATTTTAAAATCTTACTGACCCCAAACTTTTGATATTGCATTGTAACACGATTTTCATGACAGTTAAGCACAAACAATATTAAAAAAAGCATAAATGAAATTCAGTACAGCAAGTGCTAAAACAATTTATAAATATACATAACAATCTAAATAAATTATATAACAATATATGTTTATAATACATAAATAATATATCTTTAGACACTACACACATCTTACTGATCCTAAAAACAAGCATAATTTTAATTTTCTGTATGCAAAATATAATGATTTTGGGGTGAAATATGCCTGGAACATATTTAAAAAAATATTTTGTGAGATTCATCCTTATTAAGTCTTAATTGATACTGAGACTGACATCAAGGTACACAGTCATGCTAGCAAAGCTATCTGCACTACGTGCTTTGGCTCTGTATGGAATTGACGGATGAGCCCATTAACCAGACCGTGTTTGTACACATCCTGACTGTGGAGCCAGCATTTGACTTACCAAATAGTGCACATTCCTCACTATGATAAACACCCAGTCTCATATGCACAGGCTGGACTCAGAGCATGAAGACTTGGAAGCTGGTGTGCAGGATTGCTGTGCATTCTAGCACGTGTTGTTCCAAATTATAATCCTCATTTTTCAATAAATGAGATGAGTTATGAACCTTTCCTCTGTTATAAACTGTGCTGAAATGTTCTGTTATTTCTGTGTGATATCTGCTATTTAAGATTACTTCCCCTATTAATATACACAACACTGACACACACCAGTTCAGATGCCAGGTTACCAAAGTCTGGAATCTTTCCCCCGAAATCCGAAAGAAGTAATTCAGACGCCACTAGTCTCTTACCTCAGTCCATATTGAACAATATCATGGCTATTTACATCCTTCAGTGCCAACCCCAATTGCTCAACTACCCAGTTGGGTTATTTTATGCAAGAAATGCCTTTTCCAGTTTGATAAGATGATTTTAATATAAATGTTTCTCAGATTTTGAACATTCTATCAGATACATATTGGGCCCTATTTTAACGATCTGAAACGCAAGTGTCAAGCGCAAAGCGCAAGTAACTTTGTGGGCGGGTCTCGGCGCTGTTGCTATTTTCCCGGCGGGATAAATGCCTCTTGCGCCCGGCGCAAATCTAAAAGGGGTTAGTCTGAAGTAGCTTCATTATTCATAGGTGTGGTTTGGGCGTAACGTGAAATAAACCAATCAGAGCGACATCTCACATTCCCTTTAAGATCAGGCACGCTTGTTCTAAAGCGGATTCCTATTATAATGGCGGATTTGCCAGGCGCGCGCGCCAGTAGCGGTTCACAGCCGAAGAGACCGACGTTCTCGTCAGGGACATTGGGGATGGAGAAACCCACCCAAATTAACTTCAGTTAAACAGGCGTATGATAATTTGGGTAAATGTGTAAGCTAGATGTATGCTTTTATAATAAATTGTCTATCTATCTATCTATCTATCTATCTATCTATCTATCTATCTATCTATCTATCTATCTATCTATCTATCTATCTATCTATCTATCATCTATCTATCTATCGTAATAATGTATGATTTGCAAAAATGAAAACTGCTGCTTCTGTGTAGATGAGAGAATCAAAGTGCGCGTTGTGCACACGCTACATTGATTATGGCCAACTGACTTTAAACAATTTTTTCCTGGTTAGTGGCGCAATTGTTTTCTAAACCTGCAAAATAGCATGAAGGAACGTTTGCGCCGGAACACGCCTCCTCTTTGCGCTGAACCGCCCTGGGGAGCGCAAGTGTATTTCCTAACTTACCGACCTGCGTCTGAGGAGGGAAAAGTCCGCTTTGCGCGGGTGCAAAATAGGAATGATAAATGCGTCGGTGTACAAAGTCAATTGCGCTGGGTGCAAGATAGGGCCCATTGTGTTAAAGAGCTAATACTCAGTGCCATCTTGTGCTAAATGAATACAATTATTTAATTATAAGAGGGGTGCCCTCTTTTCCACTTGAGCACCTGTCCCCCAAAATGTCTGTGCACAGCTCTAATCCCGAGGGCATGTACCGGGTGAAAAGCAATGGTCTTAGTACTGAGTCTTGCGGTACTCCATACTGAACTTGTGATCGATATGATACCTCTTCATTCACTGGTACAAATTGAAAACGGTCAGATAAGTTTCATTTGACCATTGCCAATGCCTTTTCACTAATGCCAACATCATTTTTGAGTCTATTCAAAAGAATGTTGTGGTCAATAGTATCAAATCCAGCACTAAGATCCAGTAACACTAATAGAGAGATACAAGAGAGATATCAGATGATGACAGCAAGTTATTTGTGACTTGCTGACTGGAAGTCCTCGCAGATACCATTTCTTTCTATGAAGGAACATACAGTAAGGATACTGCCAGTGCCTTATAGTATTTTTGACAGAAAAGGGATATTCAAGATAGGTTTGTAATGAACTAATTCTCTAGGATCAAGATGTGTGTTTTTTTTTATGCGATATACATAATTATGTCTTCAGAAAGGCAAGAAGGTTGATCTGGAGCCCCTAAAGGTACACAGTGGTGGGAAAAAATATGAGATTGGGAGGAAAAATATATATATTTAAAACATTTGCGTTCACTCGCAAAACTTTGCATTCAGTAGGATTTTTTTTTTATGTTTTTGAAACTTATGCACTTATGCTCACCAAGGCTGCATTTATTTGATCGAAAATACATTAAAACACTAAAGTTTACGTGCGCCCGAAAGCCAAAAATTGTGTACTCTAAAAAATAATCAGACTTATAAAACCGTGCGTACGCCAGATCCTGCGCACAATTCCCTTTATAAATCCCAGATTGTGCGCACAGATAGTGTGCCAAATAGTATTCCACTGGCCAAATAGTATTTTTAATTGATTTATATTTTTAATGGAAACAGATAGGACTTATTGTGCATTATTTGCACGAAAATATTTTCTCAGACAATCTGCTATTATTATGATAAGCAATCCTCTGTATAAAAACATTAAAACAAAGCATGCCGCGGGAAAAATGTTCAAAAGCATTGCATCTACTACAAATATTTCTATTTATTAGAATATAAAACATTTTGTATCTTCGCAGTAATGATTTCATGTAATTTAAGTGTTTATATCAGATGTAAACCTTAGTTTAAATCATTCTTTTATCATCTATTTAACTATTATTGTGAACATGCACTGTATTTATGATTAGGACTCCTAATGAAGATTTACGGTTTTCCTTCATCTGCTTAAGAAGGGATGTTTGCTTCAAGTGATGAGTGAATTTATATTTGTATTATCTTGCTGTATATGTGTAATTTTACTAAAAGTTACTAAAACTAACCAAAAAGCCATTTAACTTCAGTTCACCATTCGTGTCGCCAAACTGTTCCATCTCCAGAATGTTCGTACGCATGGGTCAGAGTTTGCGTGCAGATGCGCAAATTTGCCTGTCAAGTTTGTTTTTATAAATCACAACTTATGCGTCAGAAGTGGAAGGCCTCCTTCAGGGCCTGTTTTGTGCGTACGCAACCGTTATAAATGTGGCCCCAGATGCTTAAGAAAAATGTCTTACTATTATTCGCGTTGAAACTGTGCTTTTGTTGAATTAACACGTTAACCTTCACACTTCATCTGAAATTGAATTCTCATTTTCCATGTTGCATGGGAAAGTAAGGGGTTAAAAGGAACACCATTGTAATGCAGAGGATGTTGCAAAACATGGACAAAATCCTGCTGTTTTGTTCCTGTACCATGTGAATCAGAGAACAGCTTGTGTATAACTCCTCATCACAAAATGTTCAATGGAGGGATGTAAACAACAGCTGAACTCAAACCTGCAGTGGAGTGTATCGTCACACACGTTGTGGGCTTGAGACCTTCCCCAAATGCACGTGTCCAGAACCCAACACTGCGTGGCAAATGAAACCCTTCTCTGGACACAGGCACCTCTGGGGCCAGCAATTGTTCTAGGGTCTTATTTTGGTCACTGTTAGGTCCATGCAGGAAGTATGTAGTACAGTATAGGGAGAGAAAGAAGATAGAGACCTTGGCTCTAGTCCTGCATGGATTCATCCTGTTTATGCACAAAGACAATCTTTCTGGCTCTATTCCAACACCTAGTGAGCTGCCTTGCTGTCTACTGCAAGCTGATTTTTTGCTGCATCTTTTGTTTTTCATTATTCACTCTTTTCTCATTCTTCAAGAGTGATTGGTTTTACTTGGTTATTTTCCTTGTTTGTTTCTTCATTGTGAGTGTTATTTTGGGGTCAAGTTTGCTCAATGGTTTTCCTTCCTTCAGGCCTGCAACAGATGACTTCTCAATATGTGGGAGTAGACTTTTTACAATCATCTGTCTATGATGACATACTGAACTACTGAACCAAACCCCCTTGCATATCATAAATTAGGATATTGGACATTAGAAATGACTTGGAATATCCCAGGTCATGTGTCTTGTCTCTTAGGTATTTTATTGTCTTGTTTAGTGGCATGATAGTATAAGAGACTATAAAAGTCTTTACCTCATGGGAATCATGAATCATTTAGGACAGAGGCCTTAACTGACTTGTTTGTCTGGGCATTGCACTCGGATCACACACACACACACGCACGCACGCACGCACGCACGCACGCACGCACGCACGCACGCACGCACACACACACACACACACACACACACACACACACACCCTGTTTTTAAATGCAGGTAAATGTTTTGCCTTGGCAAATATCACACCACCAGAATCAAATGCTGCATTATTTCCTGAATTAAGGTAAATTTGGAACTTGAATGCGAAGACTGGAAAGGATGTCGATCATAATGAGGTTGAAAAATAGGTGAAGGTTTAGTCAAAGAGACAATTGTCTTACATCAGTGTGTGCTGATCTGATCTATAGAGGTCATCAGAGTCAGATGTAGGGCTTGTTCTCAGCTGCTGTCACAGTTAATCATTAGCTTCCAGAATTATTGTATGTCTGTGAGCTGTAATAAACTACCCCACACATATGGCAGTAAAATGCTGAATCACCTCTCCAATAGCACTCAATAGCACAGTTATAACAGGTTCGATGTAGAACAAAATTATTTTCAATCACAGTTATATATATAAATAAACATGCTCATTCTTTTACTAGTTCTGCAGTGTTTACATGTTTTTGTAAGTCAAACTGGAAGTTAGCATCACTTTGGCTCAAAACCAAATAGACATTATTTCACGCAAAAAAACAAAAGCTTAAAAAAACATTAGTTTAAATCTCTAAACGTAAGTATGAAAAACTGTAAAAGTGGACAACAGCAAGCTAAACAGTTAAACAGTTTTGGCTTGCTGTTATAAGACGTGGAGTTGTGGACTCATTTAAAAAATAAACAAAATAAATAAATTGACTTTTTATTTGATTATATGCTTGGTATTTGCATTCTTTTTACAATTAGTAGTATTAATTAATAATCGATGACAATTCACAGTGAATTTAGCAGGATGACACAGAACAACTGGCTCTTGATCTTGTTTCTGAGAATTCATCACAATCATACAATTCAAAGAAAGAACGATATCAGAAAACATGTTTTCTGTCACAGAGGAGAGGAATTATGCATCATCCTCCAGTCACAGGAATTTGATAATGATTAAAGTACTGCTGTTCATCAGACATGGGTTCATCAGTTCATTGTGAAAGAGGTTTTGACTCTGTGACTCTAATATCTCTTGAAGTTTTATGTAGGCTGTGTGTGTGTGTGTGTGTGTGTGTGTGTGTGTGTGCGCTCGCGTGTATGTGTGTGTCCTGGTAAACCCTGCATTATGGGGACAAAAGATGGCAATATCCAAAATCCTTGTCCTTGTGGGGAAATTTTTTTGGTCCCCATGAGGAAAACAGCTTATAAATCATTATGTGATATTTTTTGAAAATGTAAAAATGCATTTTTTTTTTTGTGATGGGTAGGATTAGGGGTAGGGTTAGTGTCAGGGGATAGAATATAGTTATACAGTATAAAAATTATGTCTATGGAAAGTTCCCATAAAACATAAAAACAAAACGTATGTGTGTGTGTGTGTGTACTGTGGAGGCAGTTGGTCAGGTTCACCTTGAAATTCTTCACACATCAATTATCTCAAATACACACACCACACCTTCTCATACACACAACAGTCCATCTTTTGCAACTGTCAGGCACAGACAGCATGAGACAGCAAACGTGCTTTGTCGAGAGTTAAAGTTATAGAAGCTGCAGGTCACAAATGATATGTAGCTGACTGTAGAAGTGTGTTTATGGCTGTTTTAGGTCTAATTGTGGGGGCAAGTCCCATATTTTTGTCCCATGCCTTTTTTGTCATTAAATCCAAGTAACTCGCTAAGATCTATCTATCTATCTATCTATCTATCTATCTATCTATCTATCTATCTATCTATCTATCTATCTATCTATCTATCTATCTATCTATCTATCTATCTATCTATCTATCTATCTATTTGTCTGTCTGTCTGTCTGTCTGTCGATCTATCGATCGCAAACACATAGTAATCATAATGTATATATGATAATTATAGGCCTAATCATTATTTTATTTTTCTCTGCAAGTTACAATACTAATAATAATTGTCTTAAATTCTTCACTTTCAAATGTTAAAATCTTCAATCTTTTATTTTGGAGGAGTACTGATCAAATACTGTAAATTTATATCCACAGAAATGTTGAAAATTATGCGAATGTGTAAATAAAGTGCACAATCTGGCCAACAATGAATGACTCACATTTTTTCAATGCACTGCAATGCTGATGTGAATAATTCTGTATTGATGCATATAAACAACATAATTGATTTTTGAAACATTTAATGAAATAGTCCTAGCGTATATATTAATGTTTTATTGTAAATAAAGTACTCTTCTTATTATATATTTTACAAAAAAGTTGCATATGTCCTTATGAAGCAAAGCACTTGCTTCTGATGTTTTGGTGTCTGTTTTTATGAGAAGAGCATGCATGAATGAGAAAATAAAGTGCACATGCTTGATGTTAGGGCTATTAAGTGCAGTAAGCCACGAAAAAAAGATCTCAATGTGTTACTCGCAATCACGCTGACTGACTGAAGCATGAAACGCGCACATTTTAAGACACCTCTTTCAGACAGCATGCATTCACGAATTCTGTTCTCTTTAACACGTATTGCGCTTGAATATGGAAGTTTGTTTTTGCCACGTTATACATTTTTTATTTACTTTTTATCTAATAATTCTGACTTTTTTCTCACAATTGTGAGTTTACATCTCGTAATTCTGACTTTTTCTCAGATTTGAGCAATTGCAAGTTATAAAGTCAGAATTGTGGAAAAGCCTATAAACTCGCAATTGAGAGAAATAAAGTCAGAATTGCAAGATATAAACTCATAATTCTGACTATTTTTATTGCAATTGTGAGTTTATATCCCACAGTTCGGGATTCTTTTCTCAGAATTGTGAGATACAACCTCGCAATTGCAAGTTATAAAGTCCAATTCTGAGGAAAAAAAATTAAATAAATTTTTTAAAATTGTGAATTAAACCTATATAAATATTTTACTTTATAACTCGCAACTGCATGTTATAAAGTCATAATTGTGATATATAAACGCGCAAGTGTAAAAAAAGAAAAAAAGAAAAGAAAAGAAGATTACGAGATATAAAGTCAGTTCTGACTTTTATAACGCACAATTGTGACAGTATTTCACGCCATTCTGGCTTTATAACTCGCAATTGTGAGTTTGTATCTTGCAATTCTGAGATAAAAGTCGCAAATACCTTTTTTTTTTTTTATTCTGTAGCAGAAACAAGCTTCCATACTTGAACGGTCAGATACACTGAATTGTTTCAAAATATCTGTCTTGGTGAGTATTAACGTAAGCATAGTTAGGGTAATACTTTACAATAACAGGGCATGAATAATCATGTACTAATACCTGAATTAATAGGGACTTGGACTTGGACTTGGACTTGGACTTGGACTTGGACTTGGACTTGGACTTGGACTTGGACTTGGACTTGGACTTGGACTTGGACTTGGACTTGGACTTGGACTTGGACGGAAACACACGGTGTACATACAACAACAAACCAGCACAGGACTGCAAACACAGGGAGAATAAATAGGGAGCACAAACAAAGCAGGTAACGAGGGAGGACAGGTGGGGCAAATTAATAAATAATCAGGTAACAAGATGGGCGGGGCTAGACAAATTGACAGGAGAGCACATGGCACAAGGAAACACATGACAAGCTCACACCAAACATGACAAAAACACAAGCACATGGCCAGTAAAACAAATCACAAGCCATGTGCTAACACAAACCGAGACATGAACACGCAGCCAATGAGAACACTCATAAGCCACGTTTTCACCCAAAACATGAAAACATGAAAGCACACAGCTAGTGTAAAACACATGCTACACAGTACAAGACAAAACATGACATGAAATTACATGAAACAAGGCACACAGACAAGACAAAACAGGAGTGTCAGGGCTCTGTCACAAAACCAAGAAATAGACTAGACAGAAGTGACAGAACCCTGACACATGTACTAACATGTTTAAGGCTGCTGTTATGCAAGCATGAATCATTGTGACTCATGTCGTGGTTAAGGATCACTCTTCATTGGTTCATGATTAGTTCATCTTCACTATGAGTTATTGTAAAGTGTTACCCATAGTCAGTTATGTCTTAAGAGAAGACAGAAGAGACATGATATAATTTTAGGCCTCATTAGATCCATGCATTATAATAAACCTGCTGCTGTCCATGTCATTAATGTTAATCAAACAACAAAAGAAAAGAGGTAATAACTCCCTTCTCTTGACTGAATAACTTGTTTTGAATTTGAGATTTCCATTGTACATATTGTGGCTAATAATCCAATTTAAAGTATTTTGCACTATATATTCACTGATAGTCAATGCACTCTGCAGTGCAAACCTTTGTGCAATAGCCGCTGTTGCATAGTTAATTAGTCTAATAATCTGATGTTTAGTTAAAATAATATGTTTGTTACATTAATAAGATAGAATGAGCGCGGTTACTTTAAGGGTTGGGGGAACGGGAAGTGACGTGAGTGTTATGAAGGTTTTTTGGAACTGTTCGGGAGATGTGAGAACGTTCGAGAGCTCAATAAAAATAACTAAAGAAAACTCCAGTACGAGTCGTATTTACAGACATAACAGCCACTTCAGTAGCTGAATGAGTTTTAAGAGCTGCAGGCTCAGTTGAGACACACAAGCAAAGCATGACAATGAAAATGACTTTGATTGTCAACAGGATGATGTAAAAGTGGCACACGTAACACTTACCGTAAGACTACATAACCCATCAGCTTCCTGTATGTTTGGGTGTAGTTGCATATGTGAGAGCTTTATTCTCAGGTGCATTAATGTCAATTTGCTTTTACAGCACTGCACAGTCACAAGACTGTGTCAGTAACACAAGTCTCAGTAACACACACCCTTGTAAACACACACAGACAGTAAATCAAACAAGCATGAGTAACCCCAGCAAAGATATTTCATTGTTTGCTGATTCCTCTCATTTGCGTCTGTGAGCTAAGCAAGGGCTTGCATGTCAGTAGGATGTGATTGCATGTGATGCAGGCTGAGCGTGTTGTTCAACTCTGTTGCTCATGTCCTCAAAACTTTGGACATAGTCTCAGTCACCAGCACCTTCAAAATTTCAAATTGCTTTTATTATGGACTGACTGGACAGAGGTATGAGTGAAAATCTGTGAGTAGGCTAAGTGTTAGACGCTGTCTAGAGCAAGTGGTAGCTAGTCTGGGTCATGAATTCATTTTCCTTATTTTTTGTCATGGTTTTCCATGTTAGCATCTGATAACTTTGGCTAGTTACTACTAAATGACTCCAAAATACTGTTTGATTGTGCTTTGATGAACTATAAAAAATATAGTTAGTGATTTGTCCTCAATTTTTGAAGCTTCTAAGTTGAAAAGTTTTTTTTTTATTTAGCTTTTCTAAATATGCATGATTATATGGTTATTTGCATTTTTTATTAGCATTTAGCATTGCCTTTTCTAGCTGTCCATGTCACTATCAGAACAGTTTTTTTCTCGTGACCCATCACTGATTTAGAGCATCCCCCTTAAACTAGGGTGACCATACGTCCTGTTTAACCAGGACATATCTGGCCAGGATTTCAAGATCGCCCAAAATGCCGGGGATTCGGCTTTTGCTTTCTACAGTCACCATTCATTATGTTTACATTATTACATTATTTGACACTGACACGTACGTGCCAGCTTTGCAGGTCATGCATTCTGCTTCACACGGATCCCGATCGAGACGAAAACACAGGAATTTTCTTAGCAATGCTAGAACGCACATCAACCGATCACTTGTTTAGCGTTCATGTAAACACTACATTTAGATTCACCAATCGGAATTAATTCAGTCCTACTGAATCAAAAGGTGTGCATGTAAACAAAAAGAATGGCGACGAGAAAGCAAAAGCCGTATCCCGGATATTTTGGGCGATCTCGAAATCCCAGCCGTACATGTCCTGGAATATGGTCACCCTACTTAAACTGTCCACGCTGGCCTGACACCATGATCCGTGCTCCCAAAAGAGAACGATTCCAAAATAGGAAGATGACAATATAAGCTTAAAGGGCATATGTTCTCAGATTGGCTTAAACTAAATAACTATATCCAAAATTTGGGAAACTTGTAAAGTTGTGCACGTCACATCATCTTGGTGTAGATGGAGTTACAGCTCCACGCAGGCTGTGTTTTTATATAGATGTTGGAGTGCATCAGGTGACACTTCTGTTTGAGATCATTGAGGTTTTTATGGTTTATAAACAGAGGAAATGCTGTTTTCTGCAGACTGAGTGTTCATGCGTATTCGTGTGTGCTTGTTTGGATAACCTTTATTCTAATTCCCAGCCTCCTTTTTTTTGTATACATATATATACTGAACAAAATATAAACGCAACACTTTGGTTTTTGCCCCCGTTTTTCATGAGCTGAACTCAAAAATCTAAGACTTTTTCTATGTACACAAAAGGCCTATTTCTCTCAAATATTGTTCACAAATCTGTCTAAATCTGTGTTAGTGAGCACTTCTCCTTTGCCGAGATAATCCATCCACCTCACAGGTGTGGCATATCAAGATGCTGATTAGACAGCATGATTATTGCACAGGTGTGCCTTAGGCTGGCCACAATAAAAGGCCACTCTAAAATGTGCATGTGTAAATGTGCAAAATGTTTTATCACACAGCAAAATGACACAGATGTCGCAAGTTTTGAGGGAGTGTGCAATTGGCATGCTGACAGCAGGAATGTCCGTGAATTGAATGTTCATTTCTTTACCATAAGCTATCTCCAAAAACATTTCAGAGAATTTGGCAGTACATCCAATCGGCCTCACAACCGCAGACTACGTGTAACCACACCAGCCCAGGACCTCCACATCCAGCATCTTCACCTCCAAGATCCTCTGAGACCAGCCACCCAGACCCAGATCCACTTACGCCTAAAACGCAACTTATGCGAGTAATTCGACATACTGCTGATATTAACGCTACGCCATGACGCCCTACGCTACTTCCCATGTCACAAGTTGCGCAAGTTGCGCTTTAGGTGTAAATAGAATCTGTATGTTCGTTTGGCCGGAAGCTAGTTATTTTACATTATAAAGTTTTAAATATGGATATTTTTATTACACAAATGCATTGTTTTGCTTCAGAAGGCCTTTATTAATCCCCCGGAGCCGTTTGGAGCACTTTTATGATGGACAGATGCACTTTTATGGACTTCAAAACAGAAACGGCCATTATAAAGCTTGGAAGAGCCAGGACATTTTTTTTTTTTTTTTTTACTCCGACTGTATTCGTCTTGTATTCGCCTAGGATGACTTGAGGGTGATTAAATCATGGGCTAATTTTCAACTGTCCCTTTAGATGCTATTTATACTTAGTCTAGAAAGCGGCAGATACTGTTTGCACCTTAGTGTATTGTACTACATTACAAAGCAGAATGCAACAATATGAGCTGAATGTAACACAGTTGATGTGCCAGCAAATTTCAATTATAGTCCTATTAAACACATTTATTCCCTCTATTAAATAGTCACAAGTCAAGTCACATTTATTTATATAGCGCTTTTTACAATACAGATTGTTTCAAAGCAGCTTTACAGAGATAACAGGAAAATAATGCAAAAAAGTTTGTTTCCAGAAGAAAATAGCCTCACAGTCCAGCTTAAGTAAGTTCATTGATGTTTCATTTTTGTTTAAAAAAAAGTTATATATATAGCCGCTCTGGAGTAAACTGTGATATCATCGTCCAGCTCAGTTCAATTCTTGTATAATCGTGTCAATGCAGGCATATCAATATTACTGTTGAATATTAAATTAAATGTTACATTTAATGTCCCCAACTAAGCAAGCCAAGCCAATGGCAACAAAGGTGGAAAAAGGCGACAGTGGCAAGGAACCAAAACTCTATCAGGACTCCATCAGAATCCAGGCTCAGTCGGGGGGCCAGTTCTCCTCTGGCCAATGAACGAACTGTGTGTGATTATGATTCAGGCAGCATTACAGGTCAGAAGTCAGATTGGTTTGTAACAATCAGAATATTATCCAGTTCACGCCGGTATGGAGACGGGTTTGTTGAGGATCAGTGCTGATGGCTGTCGTGTCGATGAGGCCTTCACGGGAAGAGTCTAGTTGACACAATCTCTGCTGACACTTCAGGGATGCGTTGTGGTTGTGTCTAGGCGCAGGTCCACCATCTGATCTGGATACGGCCTGGATCCAGCTGATTACAGTAAACCTCGGAATAAGCAGAAAGACTAACATTAGCATAGATGCAATGCTTCTTATGAGGTAACGGGTACATCGGGTGTTATAGGAAGTGTTCCCGGTTCCGGCTGACCTAATTTATGCAGCCTAATAATCATTTAACTCATTTGAATAATAGGAATGTATCATTTCCTATGTGTAATATATGTAACAATATATGTATAATCTATGTGTAACGCATTGACTAACTGTTCTGCATTTTTCATTGAAAGCATATGTCGTAATTTAGATATATTTTTGATGGAAGAATGTGGTTTTACAGAGGCTAGAAACGTGGCTTTCAAATGAAAGATTGGTATCAAAGAACACACCCAGGTTCCTAACCGACGACGAAGACTTGACAGAGCAGCCATCAATTGTTAGACAGTATTTTAGGTTAGTACGTGCAGAGGTTTTTGGTCCAATCATTAGAAACTCTGTTTTCTCAGAATTAAGTAATAGGAAATTACTAGTCATCCAAATTTTTCAGCTATGCATTCCGTTAATTTCTTGAATTGGCTTGAAGTTGAAGTTTCGTCAGGGAGCGAAGAGATATAGAGCTGAGTATCGTCGGCATAACAGTGAAAACTAATCCCATGCTTCCTAATAATATCTCCCAAGGGTAGCATGTACAGAGTGAACAGCAACTGCACTGAGCCTTGTGGTACTCCATACTGAACTTGTGATCGATAAGACATCTCTTCATTTACTGCTACAAACTGATAACGGTCAGATAAGTATGATTTAGACCATGCTAATGCAATTCCACTAATGCCAACATAAATACCCAATAGGCACTTCACCTGTATATATAATTTATTATTTAAAGTCCCCCTGTGGTGGAAATCAAGTTCTTAATGTTGTATGTCTACAATGTTTTCTCTTTAAAACTGCGGTGAACCAAAGACTGTCTCAAAAACGGGGTTTGATATTGCTGATGTTTCGTACATCACAAACTACCTTGTAACCAATCACGTCAACATGCCGGCGGGCTTTAGCATATCATTAACAGTGAACTAGCAGGAGAGTCTTGAGAGATGCCAGGTTATCCCGGTAGGCTATATTTTTCTGGCCATGTCCACACTAATACGTTTTCGTTTGAAAACGCATCTTTTTCTCTCCGTTTTGGCCTTCCGTCCACACTGAGACGGCGTTTTTATTAATGAAAACGAAGCTTTTTGAAAACGCACTCCAAAGCGTATACATTTGAAAACGCCGTTTTTGCGTCGTAGTGTGGACTGTGAAACCGGAGGGATTTAAAAACGATGACGTAAATTTAGTCATGTGACGCATATTGTACCAATAGATATTCATGTTTATACCAGTATTGTGCCTGTTATGTGCTATTCACTTTCACACTGTTGCTAAAAAATATTCTACATTGCACACTCTTCATATCACAGTCCTGCAAAGATGACAGAATTTAGCCTACTCACATTTTCTGTCCTGCGGTGATACATGAGAGCAGTCGCGTTTTAGACCAAACATATGGTGTCTGCGTGCGACCTGGACGCATCAGTGAATGGTGAGATATTTTACTAAATAAAATTATCCTGTCAGAAGAATTGCGCGATAACTTCATTATTTATTTTTCCATCTGAATCATATCACTGAGCTTTTGTGGGGTTTTACACATGCGCAGTAAAGGTGAATTGAGCGTTTTCAGGCGTTTTTCAAAAGTTTCAAAAGTTTTTCTAAACGAAAACGCCGTTTTCAAATGTATCCGGATTAATGTAGACGTAGCCTCTGTTGATATGAAAAATTGGGTAGATTTAGCAATATAGTATGATGTATATTATGATGTTATGATCAACTATGTGGCTTTCTCCACTGACGTTCTGAGTTGTTCAATGCGTTTCTGATGATTGTTAGAAGGCAGCTGCCTGACTCTGAGATGCGAACGTGAACATGGTTTGTGTAACATTAGCAACACATTATTAGCTGTTTGATAACACAGTCAAGCAAAAGGCTAATCATATTAAGTACCGTTATGTATCTGACGTTGTAAAGAGTGATATCATATGGAGGCTGGGCTAATTAGCATGTTCATGGATCCATGTATATTAAATGAAGCAAGGGTGTTTAGTTAAGCTATTTTAAGGCATGAAGATTTTTTTTTTTTTTTTTTTTTTTTTTTACAGGAAAAAAACATTTAAATATGTAATTTTGGTGATCAAAGATTACTTTTAAGGTGTTAAAAATTGACTACAGGGGGACTTTAAAATAAACACCTCTCTGAGTTTTTATGCAATGAGAAAAAGGGAGAAGAATGGGGTTGGAAAAGGCAGGCTCAGACTTGGGTTGGTTGTATCAAAAACTAAAGCCACTGTCTTTACTCTCCACACCACTGTCCCTATTACTGGCTTCATTAATTCATTTTGTTTGGCTCAACCAGACACTTTTTTGGTGGGTTAGTGTAAATAGTCAAGCCAAGTCCAGTTACCTTAATCTATATAGCGCTTTATACAATACATATTGTTTCAAAGCAGCTTTACAGCGATAAACAGTAATTATTCAGTTGAAATCAGTTCAGTGTTGATTCTGTTTGATCCAAAACTGTGTAAAGTTCATCAATTATTGAATGATGTCATCATCTAGCTCAGTTCAGTTCTCATCCAATAGTGTCAGTGCATTAAAGTAAATAACATTGGCTAATAATAAGTGTCCCCAACTAAGCAAGCCAAAAGGCCTTAAATAGCCTTTGCCAACAAGATGGGCTATTTGCATAATATTTTGTATAAATGAGGATTGTACATACCGTAATTGGCACAGTGAATAATAAACAATTAAAGTGGAAATTCCTGGTCTATTTCACACAAGCACCGTGGGGGGCAATTATGTCACTTACTTTTTTAAAGAAAGCGTCTAGACTGGTTTTCTCAGAGCTAAGCCCTTTGAGAGTCAGTGTCAATACGTATGCTGGTCATGATAACATTTAACCCTCTCATATCTGACTCATAGTGTTTTCTGTTGCGCCCACTGACAGTGTCAACTCTCAATTTCAATCACTCGCATGTCCCTACTAATACTGTGATACCGTGATCTGCCCTGTGTGGATGTATATTCTCAGAAGAGTTTTGAATATGCAGTCTCTGCATCAAACATCAGGACTCTTTTGAGGTGTTTTTGAGGAGACGCCAGACTGCTGTTTCACCCACATACCATGTCAAATCACAACTGCTGATCTAACTGGATGGAAATGCAAAAAAATATTTTTATAAAAAAAATTCTACATTTTAAGTAAATGCCTCCTCTTCTTTCTGAATAACAATCTGTCAAGGAAGAAATCTGATCAGCGTGTGAGAAACGGTGAATTCAGCATTAGCCTTGTCACACTATGCTATGCCAATCCAGGCTTAAAACCACTTTAAAGCTGTGTTTCACACTTAGGTCTGGTTTCACAAACAGGGTTTAGATTAAGCCAGGATTAGGCCTCAGTTCAATTAGGACATTTAAGTACCTTTTATAAACATGCCTTAGAAAAAAGAAGAAGAAAAAAACCCAGTACTGGTGTGCATTTTGAGACAAAACAAGTGAATTTATGCAAAAATAAGGTTCATGTCTTATGCTGACACACAATAAGAGAAAAGAGTTGTAGAATTTATGTGCATAGGGCACATAATTTGTTCTTGGAAATAGTAATGTACTTGACTTACAAGACTTGTAACTGACTTACATAAGTCTTACTACAGTACAGGAACATTAACCATGGAGCTTTCTTTGCTGAAAGGCACATTAAATGTTATACAACTTAATCCTTGTCCAATTTGATTATTAATACATATTATATGGTAGAAATGTTTGAGTTCATACTAAGACATTTGTTTTGTAAAGTTGTTGAGATCTCTTCTGAACTTTAGAGGAAACAAATGTGACCGATCCAGTGTCTCTAGCTAAGAGCACAGTGTGCGATGTTGCTAAGATCTCTTCTGAAACTTTCGAAGAGACAAATGTGAGTGATCCAGTTTCTCTAGCTAAGGAGAAAAATCTGAGTATAGTGTGTGCTACACAATTAGCACATTGTGTGCACCTACACAATTATAGCTGCATAATTCATCTAGTTGGATCTATAATTTGCAGAAGCAGAAAACAGGAATAAAGCGAGTCTTTGCTTTTATAGACCAAACCTGAGAAAATGGCACCATATGGTAAAAATATAGTTTTTTTTTTTTTTTTTTTTTAGCCTTGCCAACAGAATGAAAGCCTATTAACAAATACGGCATCATTTAATAGTTAAATGGCCCTGGGATTAAAATGTTGATGTTTTAATGGGTTTCAATGGGGACATTGGTCCTCGGTGTAACTATTTTGTGTTACTAGAGTAAAATATATTTATTAAAGGAAATGGGGGTGAAATAGTAAAATTCCAATAAAAATACACATTTGTGCCAAAATGTATGCAGCTAGCATTAACACAGGCAAAACGATCTAAAAAACAAACTGAAAAAGACAACAATGTCCATAAGGATGCACAAGGGTTAAGTGAACGTTTGGTTAACTGTTGGGAGAAATCATCTGATGTGTAACATTAGATTAGATCCGTGTGGTACAGTAGGTCTTAATATATAGGCTGTCTGTTTCATTAATCAAACAATCAAACAATTGTGGTATCGTAGTAAAAAAAAGTTGAATATATATTTTTCATTTTGATATTTGGTTCTGACTTGACGTGCTAAATGTGGTGTTATTACCAGGGATTTTAAGGTCTGGTTGCTTGGTGATTTTGTTTTGGAACCTTCAGAAAACTAGATTGTTCTCAAAATTGACTTTGCTGACTCTGTCGACTTCAAACAGGTGTAACTCAGTCAATTTGCTCATTGTGACTCATTTTGCCAGCACGGGTCACATACTGTATGTAGAGCATGTAGCGCCATGAGCTCACTATTTCCTGTTATATTCCTGTGCATCGCTCGTGGAAACAGGTCAAACTTAATGTCCTCACACAAACTTACACAAAACTTATACAGAATATAAAAAAATCATGCAAATATAATATTTATAAATGCTAATGTCTATTATAAATTATACACAGCCTCTAACAGAGGCAGAACTATTTGTGATTCAAAATTAAAGAGTCTTCAGTTGACCTTTGCTCGTTCAAGGACAAGGCATTTAGGAGTGACAGAAGTTTGCCAGAACAATCAGTATGGAAATGATGGAATTGTTATTCCACACTGTAGCCTACTATCTTATACTTTATCAATTCATCAATTCATAGAAAAATCAAAAATATATAAAAATTCAATAAATGGAGCAAAATATGTCTTGCTATAAAGTAACATGAGCTCTTAAGTATTTCCTGTTTTGCATGGCCTAAGTTTGAGAATTGTTCATGGTGTAACTCACCATCTCGCAAAAGACTTACTCAGATTCAGTTACGAGTTATAAGCTCACAGGAAATTTATGTTTGTTTGTGTTTGTATGTTCTTCATGGTTGGAGGAGCAGACAGAAGTGTTCAGTCAAAGCGCTTTAGCCCTTGGCTAAAGATGTGCTTGGCTTTGTTTTCATATGTTCTTGTCTGTCTACTGTGACCACAAAATCTTCAGAACTTCCTGCTTGTCACAGACAGCTTCTGGGAAGCTCTCAGAGGCAGTGAGAGATGGACGCCTGTTTCACACATACTCTGTTTGCTGTGCATGTTGCAGTATGTTGTACACGCTATTGTGCTTTCACATATGCTGCGTTTGCAGTGCGATACTGATCCGCAGCTGTATACCACAAACACAACATTTATTCATTATTTTTATTTCAAATCCAAAAGTTATCAACTTAAAAAAAAAAAGTTGTCAGCATTGCGATTCTCTTTCTTTGTACACATACAGTTATAGCCTACAATCTTTCATAGACGTATTCACGTTTAAACACTACATTTAAAAAACGTATTATTCAATGCATTACATATAGATTTATATATTAAGTTGCTCAAGCAAGTGGCAAAATGTTTAAACGTACTTTTCTTGTGTTAAAACCACCAACATTTTAAATTAAAACTTACAATTAGGGATGCACCGAAAAGGAAATTCTGGGCCGAAATCGAAAATTCTGGATGCACTTGGCCGAAAACAGAAACTGAAAAACACAACAACAAAAAACTAAAAAAAGTATTATTTTAAAATATTTGGGGGGGGGGTGTTAATTAAATGCAATAATTGTATGAATCTGAATAATAATAAAAAATAAAATAAAAAAATATATAAATCAAGCCAATAAAATAAAATAACCACACTTTTATTTTAAGTAACACACAAAAATTGGACAGAAAATAGGCCTATATTAAAGCCCATGTTGCAGGTTAGAGTACCCAGTAAGCCAATGTATAGAAAAATAATGTAGGAACTAGATTTAAATATAAACATATACTTATAAAACGCTATTTAGGCTTCTGGAGTCGTTTTTGTGAGAAAATTTTACTTCCGCATTTGAAAACCGCCGAACCGGAAGTGACGCAACATGAGGTAGAGCGGTCAAAGTAAACAATAGGAAAGCAATGGATCGCAATGACAGCTCGGAAAGCTGGGGGAATTGTAGCCTAAATGTTTACTCGTATGATATATATAATTCATATAATTGATATATATGATGATATCATATAATTATGAGCCTGATATGAAGCCAAGTGAGCAGGACAGGCCAGGGTTAGACAGAACAACGGTGAGTTGTGGTGTGAGGAGAACAGTGTTAGCTTATAGATGTATTCACGCATAGGCGGAGGGTGAACCAACTCCAGGGTAAGGCTAAGATGTGCGCTTCCCCTTGATGCATTTAAACAGATTTCCTACCACCTATAACCATGTAAGTTTTAACCAACGTGTCGCCTAGCAACAACTAACGCGAGCGGCTTCCACTTTTTAAAAATTTTTTTAATTAACGAAGCAAATACAAACAAATCAGGTACAATGTAAAAATGTTACTACGACCCTACAGTGTACATCTTAGAAAATAGATACATAAAAGAACATGTTTACAAACGGTTAATTTTAGCAAAAAAGCAAGCAGTACTGTATTCTCTTGGTCGGCGTTACGTCACAAATCATGTGACCTGCATAGCAACCATGTTCGAAGGGTAAAACAAACCGAAGGCAAAGCCCGAGGCAAATCAAAAAGGTATCTATTCACAGAAGTTTTGCAGTGGATTATATCAGTTATGGATACTAACGGACTACTTTGTATTAATGATGAATGATATCTGTGTATGCGAATGTATGTCGGTGATGAGAAGTGAATGTAATAAAACACTCATGTAAAGCGCTTTTGTGACAGATGTACATTAGCAGCAATGTGAGTGTGGGCATACCACATAGTGCAAATAGAGCAGTACAAATGGAACAGGTTATTCAGTTTACATTAGTCTGATACAGAGTTATTAAGTGTTCATGGCTCTGATACAGAGTTATTTAATGTTATTAAGTGTCCATGAGCTTCCTCACTTTTTGATTTGTTCAAATGTAATTCAGGTGTTGTTTACATAGAGTATTATTTTATTATTTAAAGTGTTCATGGCTCTGATACAGAGTTATTGAATATAAGTAAAAAGTATTTCTTAAGAGATTATTGTGCAGGATTTTGTTTTTAATCCTTTGAATCAAACGGGGTGCACCACTAAATCAGGACTAAACCAGTTATAAATCAGGACTAAACTAGGTCTAAACCAGAGGTCACTTAGAAAATACCCAATTTAAAAAAATGTAATGAAGTAGAAAGTACAGATACAGGCTCTAAACTGTAAGTAAAAGTAAAAAGTATTCATCATAAAATTTTCTTGAGTAAAGTAAAAGTATCCAATTTATTTATAAAGCACTATTAAATACAACAACACAGTTGACCAAAGTGCTGTACAATAAAGACAATTAAAAAATACAATAAGAAAGTACAAGGCAGTAGCAGATAAACACACGCTTTGTGCTGTGTGAACTAACACCTCTTCCAATCGCCTGGAGCCATTTCTCTCTCCTTTCTGGCTCAGTTGCCTCGCTAGGAATCAAATAAAAGGAGAGGTCACTCCTTTTTACGCTGTTGTTGGTGCAACCAACAACACAACAGTTTTTCGGCATGATTTGCAACCAAAGGAAAAGAGCTCGGCGCTCGTTTGTCTTCCACTTCATGTTGCTCAATGGCGGGCGCTTGTTTGTTTTACCCTTCGCCGCGGTTGCTATGCGCGCGCAGTGCATTATGGGAGTACAAGTCCCGGATGTCCGACCTCGAGAATGCCTGGCAGCCAATATAAATAAACACTGCCTTACCTAATGCAGCAAAATCCTGCGTTTAGACCTGGCATCATA
This sequence comes from Leuciscus leuciscus, assembly GCF_965113295.1. Classification (NCBI taxonomy): domain Eukaryota; kingdom Metazoa; phylum Chordata; class Actinopteri; order Cypriniformes; family Leuciscidae; genus Leuciscus; species Leuciscus leuciscus. Next base: position 26,524,770 of record NC_138746.1, read on the forward strand.
TGCGTTGATGATGTCCTCGTTGTTTAGTTTTGTGGTTATGTCACTCTCAATATGCAGCAGACTCAAGGATGAAAGTCTCTCCTGGCCCATTGTTGAACGCATCCAATTCTTTACGCGTCGCATAGCTGAAAAAGATCTCTCGCATGTTGCGGTCCCCACCGGTAATGTTAGAGCCAACTTGAAAAGTTTTTCATCCACACTCTTTGCTATTCCCATTGTCTGAGTGGAAAACCGGGACTGACACTCACCCAACAGGGTATCCAAAACAGGAAAATAGAGCTGTTGGGCCCATTTCTCTTTCATGCTTTGTGTGATGTTTGTTTGGTATTCTCTTTGTCCAAGGGAACTTGTGACAACAGAGGAATCCAACGTAGCAGTTCTTTTCGCAGTTCGCTTATGCGTAAGATCGCGTTCATCTTCATTGACTGAAATGTCAAGTGAATTACAGAATGCTTCAATCTCCATCCATAATTCGTCCCACTTTTCAGTGGTCCTCATGTTCGCAAGGCCGTTTATTGTAGATTCCATGACACTTGAGGCCTGAGATAATGTCGTGTCTTTCTTTTGTAGTGCCTTGTGTGCAACGTGGATTATACTGAAAACATGGTAAAACACCAAAAGACACACACAGAACGTGGCCTTCTTGAGATGGCTTAAGAGACCGGATGCCTCAACAAACCTACGATAAGGGGGAACAGAAAGCTCGGAAAGAGTGGAGAGCAGGGCTCTTATGGAAGTCTTGACAGCTGCTATGTTTTTCCATCGACACGCCCATCTCGTGTCGCTGAGTGCTGTCAGTTCGGCTTTAACCCCGAGCTCCTTTTGGTGCTGCTGGTATGCATGGTGTGTGCCTGGTTGTGAGAAAAACACATACAGACTCTCGAGGATGTGAAAAAACGTAGATGCTGTACGATTTACCTTGCATGCATCAACCAAAACCAAATTCAACTTGTGGGCCATACAGTGAATGTACACTGCAGATGGATGGTCTTGACGGAGTTTCTGCTGAACTCCGTTTACATGACCGGACATGACAGCCGCTCCGTCATAACTTTGTGCAACAATGGGTAAAGTGTAGATTCCACAAGCATCCAGAAAGTGCTTTATGTGTCCATAAATTCCAGTAGCATCACCTCTTTCAGAACAGTCAACAAATCCTAGAAATCTTTCCTTTATCTCCAGCTTCTCTGTGTACCTCACACACACGGCCAATTGTTCCTCTTTAAAACTCCGTGCTTCGTCCACTAGAACAGTAAAAAAAAACATTGTTTTCGATGCCGCGGATTATTTTGTTTTTGACTAAACCAGAAGCAATTTCAAAAATTTCATTTTGTGTGTCAGGGCTCGTGAGATTGAACGGGGCCTTTAATCGAGCGCAGAAAGCGTCGTCACGTCTGGCGTACCAGTCACATAGCTCCAAAAAGTTCCCACGATTTGCAGACGTTTCTCTCTCGTCGTGCCCTCTCAGTGCAAGTCCTTGTTTTCCTATATAGAGCAATATGTCAACAATGGATGCTGCATATTCCCTATTGCTCTGCACTGAGGTCCTGTGAGAATCACTTAACTGTGCAGCGATGGAACCAGTAGCTTTGGTTTGCTCAAAGCAGTGCCACTGCTCACTGCACTAACGATGTGGTGCTCCGTCTGCGTGTTTCTGTAACTTTGCTAATATATTCTTCCAGTCACATACTCCATTTGCAATAAAAGCAGGATCTCTGTATGCACCACTAGAACTGCACTGAAACAATCTACATGGGAAGCAGAAAATCGCGTCTGCCTCTTTGCTGTATTCAATGAATGAATATGTCTTATAGTAATCGGACGAAAAGGACCGGTTCTGCTTACCGAACAATGTTTTGGGGTATTCGGGCAAGTACGGTTGTGATGGTCCAGTTTCCTTTATGCCCAAATCCACAGGTGTGCTGCTTTTATTGGTAACACACTCAAAGATCCGTTCACAAGGCCTGGTGCAGCCAGACTCACCGGCTGTATCTGTTGATATCTGTGAAGACGAGCTTTCTTCTAAGTTTTTGTCAGATATTTGCACACTTGAATTGGATGGGCAAGGGCTGTTGTTTAGATCGTTGCAGCTTGAAGTCTTTGTCTTGAAAAATGTTCGTATGTCCATTATGTCGACTAAATTGGCTGCCAGCTCAAAATTAGCCTAATAGCCTAAATCACTTTTTTTTTCTAAAGCACATAAACCCGCGTTTTTAGGCGAGTGCCGGATATGGGTGTCATAAACTTTTTTTAAAATGAATGAAAAGTGATCACAATTTAATAAAAACTTTGTAATTTATGAATTATATTGCTTTCATTTATTTAAAAATTGTTTATCGAAAAAAAAAATCCTGCATAAATGAATTATTTCCGTGCGTGCGCACGGCATGCAATTTACATTTTCCACAGACCACAGCTGAGCCAGCCCAGCCGCGCTTATCATTTGATTTTGGAGTGGAGAAAACTGATCCTAGACCAGCAATTATGGGCAGCTTTTCTTTATAAAAGCAACTAGTAGTAGCAGGCAGGCTGCTTTTGAGGGAGAAAATTTCACTCGAATTGTATATTGCTAGTCTCTAGTCCGTGGCCAGGGGAAGGCTAAGCCTTCCCCAGCCTTACACACGCTCCGCCTATGTATTCACGTTAGCCTGACGATATGTATAACACTATGCTCAGATCACAGTACTGTACAGATTATTATCATCATGTATCAGGCAATAGCAAAGCTAGTATTTAGACCCTTACCTGCATGTGCTGTGTGTGTCAGCCATTAGGAGACAGTTTCCAGAGGAAGAGGGACTTTATAAAGGCTTTGAATTGACCCATTTGGTGACGATGAATACAAAAAATGATCACAATCACAACTGTCTTACTGTATAAAAACTTTATATGTAGAAACAGCCAACACAAACATTAAAGTCGGTTTGTACAGATTGAAAATGAATTATAGAACATAATATATTATATTTATAATAATAATAATAAGTGTTGGCTGCAGACTAATAACAAACACATAAATGCATTACAAGTTTATGTAGGATATGTTAATGAATTAAATTAAGACAAGGCACATTTTGTAAAACAGATGTACAATATGTGATCTCTGACGGATCCGTGAGCGTCATGTTTCCCGCCGGCGGCCGAACCACATGCTGACGGCGGACCGTCACCGGGCGACCCGATGAAGGAGCCGAGACAGTGTCCAAATATCGCCGGGATTATAATCATCCGGTCTATAGTGAACGCTACACACTACCGCGTTATTCAAAGCAGAAGCAGAAGTGAAGTCCCGTCTCTTACCCTGCACAAAACGCACACAGGCACGGAAGATCGCACCGTCCTTTTTCTTATTCGGAAACCTGTGGACTCGGTGTCCTGACAGGCCATAATTCACAATAATTTACCACGACGATGATTAATTGAAATACAATAAGCACCGAAAACACACTGAATCATGACCGCTCCAACTGAATACCAACCTACTCCGCACTGAGCGAACGCAGAGCCGGCGAACGACTACCTCATGTGGCGTCATATGACGCGATGGTGAAAAAAAGCGTTTTTTCAACACGGTCAAGGAAACGGTCACGTTTTCTATTAAATTTGTGCCCTTATGTCTTGCAAAACAATTTTTAATCCTGCATTTACTTTTCATATGGTATTTTCATACAAGGTTATATAAAAAAATAAAATAAAAAAAACCCTGCAACATGGGCTTTAAGTCAAGTCACCTTCATTTATATAGCTCTTTTAACAATATGTATTGTTTCAAAGCAGCTTTACAGTGATAATAGGAAATTACCGTAACAGATTGTTTAGGCTTTACAACAGCTCTAGGATAAAGTTATTGTCACGCTAAAGTTAGTTGTGATTGATTGATTCACTTCCGTTGCGAAGATCATTAGTTTTTAACTTAGGGGCCGCTAACACAACACCGTTCTAACAGGAAAACCCTTAACGAGCTCCGGCCACCCATCCCCACAAAACAGTGCCTGGTGTCTCGAGAACTCACTCCCTGAAATAGGTTCGAAGGTGCAAACGATTATCTGTTATCTCTGTGCAAACCTCAAAAACGCAAACCCGCGAAAACACAGACACACATGCACATTACATGTTCAGTCCAAAGGTATGCGCATTTGAATATATATGTCCGCAGGCATGTAGTCCTTCTTTACAAATCAACCCTCAATAAACTACTTGTCTGGCCTTAATTTATAATACAGATTTTTTTTGTCGCGTCTGCGTCGCCACGCGAACCAGAATTATCCTGACAACATTTCATCTGTACTGAGGTAAAGGGAAGGGAAGGAGGCCTTCCCAGGGGAGGGACTGGTTGACACTTCAGGACTGCGTTGTCATCGTGTCCAGGCACAGGTCCCTCATCAGATCTGGATACGGCCTGGATCCGGCGGACTCTGGTAAACCTAGGATAAACAGAGAGACTAATATTAGCGTAGACGCCATCCTTTTTATGATGTAACAAGTACATCAGGATTTATGGGGAGTGTTCCCGGTTCCGGCTGACCTAATCTATGCAGCCTAACATTGAATTATAGAAGTCTATAATGTGTTATGTGTATGTTAGGCCAAAGAGATGTGTTTTTAGTCTAGATTTGAACTGACAGAGTGTGTCTGCTTCCCGGACAATGTTAGGAAGATTGTTGCAAAGTTTTGGTGCTAAATAGGAAAAGGATATACCGCCAGCAGTTGATTTTGATTTTCTAGGTATTTTCAATTGGCCGGAATTTTGAGATCGCAATAGACGTGAAGGACTATAATGCGTTAAGAGCTCGCTCAAGTACTGGGGAGCTAAACCATTTAGTGCTTTGTAAGTAATCAGCAATATTTTAAAATGTATACAATGTTTAATAGCGAGCCAATGCATTGTTGACAGAACCGGGCTAATATAGTCATACACGGTTCTAGTAAGAACTGCTGCATTTTGGACCAGCTGTAGTTTGTTTATTAAGCGTGCAGGGCAACCACCCATAATAGCATTACAATAATCTAGCCTTGATGTCATGAACGCATGGACTAATTGTTCCGCATTTGTCAATGAGAGCATATGACGTAATTTAGATATATTTTTAAGATGGAAAAATGCGGTTTTACAGATACTAGACACACGACTTTTGATACTATTGACCACAAAATTCTTTTAAATAGACTCGAAAATTATGTTGGCATTAGTGGAATTGCATTAGCATGGTTTAAATCATACTTATCTGACCGTTATCAGTTTGTAGCAGTAAATGAAGAGATGTCTCATCGATCACAAGTTCAGTATGGCGTACCACAAGGCTCAGTACTAGGACCGTTGCTTTTCACTCTGTACATGCTACCCTTGGGAGATATCATTAGGAAGCATGGAATTAGTTCCCTTTCAAGGGAACTTCCGTTGCGTCGAAATGACGCTATGGGGAACGCTTTGCGTGATGACGTCTTGAAGCACATGTCAAATCAGTCCAATGGTGTGGCGGAACGTCAGAGGCGGGTGACGTCACGTACCAGGAAGCTATAAAAGCCGGCCCGAAACAGAAAACGAAAGCTTTCTGAGTCTTCAGTTGCGCTCTGTGTTGAATCTGTCCTTGTTATTTGGTGTGGTCTGTCTATATCACATATATATATATTCAGTATGGCGAGCAAGCAGCAGTTTAGAGTGTGTGTCCATCCCTGCCCGCGTTATTTAACGGGAGGTGATACTCACACTCTTTGTGTTGTTTGTTTGGGTGAGGAGCATGCCCAGTCAGCACTCGAGGGTGGTGACTGTGTGCATTGCGAGGCGCTTCCATTGCGTACGCTCCGATCCCGCTTGGCTCGGTTCAATCCCGACCACGTTCCCCAGGGCTTGGGTCCCGCCGCTGCCGAGGCACGGCGTCGATCTCAGACCTGGGGTTCACAAATGGATTTATCAGTGGATGTTGAGACGGGCTCTGCCTTATCTCAACATCCTTCTGATAGATCCAGTGCCTCTCATCAGGGTGTGGAAGCACGCGCTGCGGTTTCTTCCCCCCCGATGGAGGCACCAATACTGCAATTGTCCAGCTCTGAGGAGTTGGACGTTGTTAGTGTTGAAGCTGAGTCTGAGGATTCGCCACCTCAGTCTCACGCTTTTGAGGAATTGCTCGATGTTGTCACGAGAGCAGTTCACAGATTATCTATTGAGTGGCCAGAGGATAGGCAGGACGTTCGTTCGAAAAGTAAGCTCGACGAATGCTTCCTGCCATCTCGTACACAGCCTCAGCGAAGAAGCCTTCCGTTTTTCCCCGATCTCCACACCGAGGTGTCAAGATCGTGGGGAAAACCGGTTTCATACAGAGTGTATGCACCACAAACATCCCATTATTCTTCCATTCACAAATATAAAGAATATGGTTATGGGGAGATGCCGAAGGTGGAGGAGACGCTTGCGAGCTATCTCTCTCCAGCAACGGCATCTTCCCTGAAAGCTCCTTCACTTCCCTCTAAGCCAGTAAAATACACTTCATCTCTGGTTCATAAATCGTATGCAGCCGCTGGTCAAGCTGCAGCGTGTCTGCATACGATGTCTATTATGCAAGCCTATCAGGCAGAATTATTGGGGGATTTAGAGGAGGGCGGGGGAATTGGTCCTGATACAGTGGCTGAACTACGCAGAGCCACAGATTTGTCTCTCAGGGCCACCAAGGAGACCGCTAAATCAATCGGGCGGTCTATGGCAGCCCTGGTGGCCACTGAGAGGCATCTGTGGCTCAATTTGAGCGATATAAAAGAGAAAGAAAAGCACATTCTCTTAGATGCTCCGGTTTCCACTGTTGGTTTATTTGGCGATGCAGTAAACAGTGCGGTAGCTAAATCTCAGTAAGCTGCTAAACAGGCAGCTGCATTGCAAAAACTTCTCCCCCGCCGTTCTTTCATTGAGGCTGCTGAGCGGGAGCAGCCTCACTCCTCTAAAAAGAGCGCTGAACACCGTGCCACTCAAAAACAGAGTGTGTCCTCTCGTGCTCCCCCACAAAAATCTCGGGGACACGGAGGGCGCTCTCAAACCCAGCAGTCTTCGAGGGGTAAAACGGATCTGCGGACCGTTATTACCGCCAAGAAGGCTGCTGGGAAAAGGTCCTGACGTCCGAGGGCTCAGGACAAATGAGGGTAGTTCCCCCCGAAGCAGAGCGGTTAACACCTCTTTTTACGGTGCCCGTCTCTCTTCGGTGCCCTCAGGGGACCGTTCTGCCAACCCTGCCACCTCTGGTGTTACAGGGCGCAGCGGTCTCCGGCGAGCACATATCTCAAGGTCCACCCGGAAACGTAGTGGCCTCGGGATGCCCGCCCCCTCCGAGGAGGGTGCTAGAGCAGTCTGTTCGGTCGTTCCCTGCCGGTACGCCGTTACAGGGCGTCGAACCGACTACTCAACAGCAACAAAATCCAGAAACCAGTCTCGAGAGGCTGGTACCTCTAGTAGAATCTTTGACAGCGTGGAAGCTACTGTCAAATGTTTCTCGTTGGGTCCTGCAGACCGTGGAAAAAGGGTATCAGATACAATTCAAAAAACGCCCACCTCGGTTTATGGGGGTCCTGCCCACAGTGGTGGGCCCCGAGCAGGTTCTGGTTATGGAACAGGAAGTAAACCCACATGAAAGAGCTGGGGTTACGGCTGAACGCCAAGAAGAGTGTGCTTTCTCCACTGCAGAGGACCACTTTTTTAGGCGTGGTTTGGGATTCTGTGTCGATGCAGGCGCGCCTGTCACCGCCACGGATAGATTCCATCCTTGCAGCTGTGAAAAGTGTAAAGCTAGGCCAGCTACTCACTGTCAAACAGTTTCAGAGACTGTTGGGTCTCATGGCAGCAGCTTCCAACGTGATACCTTTTGGACTACTGCACATGAGGCCCCTGCAGTGGTGGCTCAGGACCAGAGGGTTTTCCCCGAGGGGCAACCCATTTCGCACGATCAAGGTCACGCGGCGATGCCTACGTGCCTTAGTTATGTGGAAGAAACCCTGGTTCCTGTCCCAGGGCCCAGTGTTGGGAGCTCCTTGTCGTCGCAAACTGCTAACGACGGATGCTTCCCTCACGGGCTGGGGAGCGATCCTAGAGGGTCGCTCATCTCAAGGTCTGTGGGAAGACCATCATCGTTCCTGGCATATCAATCGCCTAGAGATGTTAGCTGTCTTCCGGGCTCTGAGGAGCTTTATCACAGATCTCAGGGGACACCATGTGTTAGTACATACGGACAACACGTCGGTAGTCGCCTATATCAACCACCAAGGGGGTTTGCGTTCGCGCCCATTGTCCAATTTGGCACGCCATATCCTCTTGTGGTCCCAGGGGAAGTTGCTGTCTCTCAGGGCAGCCTACATCCCCGGGGTACAGAATATAGGAGCAGACACTCTGTCGAGACAGGGGCCGAGGCCCGGGGAATGGAGGCTCCACCCCGAGGTGGTGGAGCTGATATGGAGGGAGTTTGGCCAAGCACAAGTGGATCTGTTTGCGTCTCGAGAGACGTCTCACTGTCCACTTTGGTTCTCCCTCACGCATCCAGCTCCTCTGGGACTGGATGCTATGGTACAGACGTGGCCGAGGCTACGTCTGTACGCCTTTCCCCCAGTGGCTCTGCTCCCAGGAGTTCTGGAAAGATTTCGCAGGGACCGGGTCCATCTACTTCTTATAGCCCCGCGCTGGCCGGGCAGAGTATGGTTTCCCGATCTTGTGTCTCTCCTCGACGGGCATCCTCTGGAGTTACCCGTCAGGAGGGACCTTCTGTCCCAGGCAGAGGGCTTGATATTTCACCCTCGGCCAGAACTGTGGAACCTGTGGGCTTGGCCTCTGAGGGGGCCCAGCTCATAGAGTCAGGTCTCTCAACTGAGGTTGTTGAGACCATTCTACAGTCCAGAGCTCCCTCCACGAGGAAACTTTATGCCCTGAAGTGGAGAGTATTCACTTCTTGGTGTAGTGACCGTCGGTTGGATCCAGTCAACTGCCCAATTGGTACAGTTCTGGAGTTCCTGCAGGACCGGTTCACTGCAGGTCTGACCCCGTCCACTTTAAAGGTTTATGTGGCGGCCATAGGTGCTTACCACATTCCTTTGGGTGGAATGTCTGTGGGGAAAGACCCTCTGGTATCTCGTTTCCTTCGTGGCACTTGGAGGCTGAGGCCTGCAGTTCGCTCTAGGGTGCCACCATGGGATTTGTCCGTTGCGCTGCAAGGCCTTTCCCTGGCCCCCTTTGAGCCCATTGAGGAGGTTCCTGAGAAGTTTCTAACTCTGAAAGCTCTGTTTCTTCTCGCCATCTCTTCTCTTAAAAGAATAGGGGATCTCCAGGCATTGTCGGTTGCTCCGTCATGCTTGGAGTTTGCTCCGGGCATGGTCAAAGCTTTTCTTCACCCTAGACCGGGCTATGTCCCCAAGGTCCCCACTAATGTGGCTAGACCTATTGTTCTGCAGGCCTTCTGTCCTCCTCCCTTTCAGAATGCGGACCAGGAGGCTAATAATTTGCTTTGCCCAGTTCGGGCGTTAGACGCTTATGTCCACAGAGCTGCCCTGTGGCGTAAAAGTGATCAATTATTTGTGTGCTTTGGGTCTCCTAACAAGGGAGGTCCGGTGTCTAATCAAAGGATGAGCAAGTGGGTGGTTGAGGCTATCTCACTTGCTTATGAGGCGGCTGGACAGCCTTCTCCTTTGGCTGTCCGGTCGCACTCTACTAGGAGTATGGCGGCCTCTAAGGCCCTTATATCAGGAGTTTCGTTACAGGACGTCTGTGATGCGGCAGGCTGGTCCTCACCGCACACCTTCGTCAGGTTCTACTCTCTGGATTTAGACTCTGCTCCAGGGTCTCATGTTTTGTCTTCTTAGTGCTGCTCACTTGATACACACAGGACAGACATTTGTAGCTATGGAGGCGTTGGTATAGACGTTCCCCATAGCGTCATTTCGACGCAACGGGAGTTCCCTTGAAAGGGAACGCCTCGGTTACGACTGTAACCTCGGTTCCCTGAAGAGGGAACGAGCGTTGCGTCGCCTTGCCATATCTCCTTCATGCCTGTCAGCGCGACTTCAGACTTTACGAAGCTTTCGTTTTCTGTTTCGGGCCGGCTTTTATAGCTTCCTGGTACGTGACGTCACCCGCCTCTGACGTTCCGCCACACCATTGGACTGATTTGACATGTGCTTCAAGACGTCATCACGCAAAGCGTTCCCCATAGCGTCATTTCGACGCAACGCTCGTTCCCTCTTCAGGGAACCGAGGTTACAGTCGTAACCGAGGCGTTTTCACTGTTATGCTGATGATACTCAGCTCTATATTTCTTCACACCCTGACGAAACTTACCAATTCACCAAATGGAATTCATTGCTGATATAAAAAAAATGGATGACTAGTAATTTCCTACTACTTAATTCTGAAAAAACAGAGATTCTAACTATTGGACAAAAATCTTCCTCACGTAATGATCTAGAATACTGTCGAACACTTGATGGCTGCTCTGTCAAGTCTTCGTCGTCGGTTAGGAACCTGGGTGTGCTCTTTGATACCAATCTTTCATTTGAAAGTCACGTGTCTAGTATCTAAAACCGCATTTTTCCATCTTAAAAATATATCTAAATTACGTCATATGCTCTCATTGACAAATGCGGAACAATTAGTCCATGTGTTCATGACATCAAGGCTAGATTATTGTAATGCTATTATGGGTTGCTAAATAAACAAATTACAGCTGGTCCAAAACGCAGCAGCTAGAGTTCTTACCAGAACCAGGAAGTATGACCATATTAGCCCAGTTCTGTCAACACTGCACTGGCTCCCTATTAAACATCGTATAAATTTTAAAATATTGCTGATTACTTACAAAGCACTAAATGGTTTAGCTCCGCAGTACTTGAGCGAGCTCTTAACGCATTATAGTCCTTCACGTCTATTGCGATCTCAAAATTCCGGCCAATTGATAATACCTAGAATATCAAAATCGACTGCTGGCGGTATATCCTTTTCCTATTTAGCACCAAAACTTTGCAACAATCTTCCTAACATTGTCCGGGAAGCAGACACACTCTGTCAGTTCAAAGCTAGACTAAAAACACATCTCTTTGACCTAGTATACACATAGCACATTATAGACTTTTATAATTCAATGTTAGGCTGCATAAATTAGGTCAGCCGGAACCGGGAACACTTCCCATAAATCCTGATGTACTCGTTACATCATAAGAAGAATGGCGTCTACGCTAATATTAGTCAGGTTTATCAGGTTTACCGCAGTCCGCCGGATCCAGGCTGTATCCAGATCTGATGAGGGACCTGCACCTGGACGCGACAACAGCACAGTCCTGAAATGTCAACTAGTCTCTTCCCTGTGAAGGCCTCCCTCCCGCTATATAAATGAAGATGACTTGACTTGACTATACAGAAGCCAGCACAAATCTCAAACGTGATTTATAATTTACACTAGATATTGTTATATTAAGCACCAACACTTCAAAAGAATTATATTTTAAACTAGACTTCTTCTTAAATTCTGTAATTCTGAAAATATTACTATAAATTACAGCAACTCCTCCCCTTTGCCTTTCAGACGAGGTTCATGTTTATAACCGTAATCTTGGGGGGTGGTCTTATTTAAAGTAATGTAATTGTTTGGTTTTAGCCAGGTTTCTGTCAAACACTGCACATCTAGGTTATAGTTTGTAATCATATCATTAACAATAAGTGCTTTTGGAGTAAGGGATAGAATATTCAGCAACCCAAGATTTATCATTTGCTCATTTGTTGAACATCAATTACATTTTTACCCTTAGATAGGTTTGGAAGCTTTTTGTATGTCCTAATTCAGGGAACAGACAGTCTCTATATGATGATATCTAGGTGAAAGAGTCTCTATGTGATGGGATTTATCTGACCTCAGTGACGTGAGACAGCTAGCAGACGGTCGGTTTAGCCAGTCTGTCTGCTTCCTGACCTGAGCCCCAATTCATGTTTGAGCTCTAAGACTATGTGCCATATTACTAGAGAGAAGAGCAGCACCAGCCCAGGAGGAATGAATACCATCTCTATTCAACAGGTCAGGTCTGCCCCAAAAACTTTTCCAATTGTCGATGAATTCTATATTATTTTGCAGACACCACTTTATATTAAAATAATCTTAAATATCAATATATTATTCTTTATTCAGTTTTATGCAACAGAATCAGATTTAACTAATTAATTTTTTGAACAATTATCAAAATAAAGTAGTGCTACAAAGCTATTATTATCAGAGCATGTGAGCAGCAGGGATCGGATCAGTGAACGAGAGGGTATTTTACCCGTCATTTTACCCGCGTTGCCCAGCTCAGCTATACCACACCAATTCACAGCACAGGAGGGCTATTGCAAACAGAAACAAGTCCAGGAAAATGTATGTCGCAACGTTTTTAGCAGAATCAGCTTTTTTTGGTGAGCGTGAACGGTACATGCGTTTGGGCCGAGAGCAACTGAGCAGAGCGCGCAGCACACACACGGAGGCGGAACACTGAGAAGGACGCGCTGCACACACATTGAGCAGAACACTGAGCAGTTGCTTTGAAGTTGTGCAGCTCACAAAGTTATAAAACGTGTCAGAGTGAAACCTGATCTCAGAACACGAGGGGCAGGGCGGCATATATTTTCTGCCTTTTTCTCTTTCGGCCAAAAACCGAAAATGCCTTTTTCGGCCAATAATTTTAGGTGGCGGAAATTTCGGTGCATCCCTAGTATATATACTAGAATAAATGAGGAAGCTAAATGAGATAAGTGTTTAACAGGGCACAGGTGAATGACATGACTAATAAGACAGACTGAGAAAAAATAGGTCACAGGGATTGAACCAAAAACACAATAGAAACAGAAAAGAAAGACAGAAAGACAGATCATACATGTGGGTGGGAGGAGCCAGTGAGGAGCCAGTGAGGAGCCAAGAGCAGGAGGATCCAGATGGTAATCCAGAGGCCAGCCAGAACGGGGCCCCAGGGTGGAGTCAAAGGCGGTAGAAGTCATGGTGTAGATGACTTGATAGAAGACGACACCCTGGGGACGACTGATGGAGATGACGTCACCGATGATGGAGACCCTGGTGAAGGTACGAGGTGGAAATGTAATACCAGAGGACAGAGGCTGAGCCAGTGGGACCGAGGATGAAGGCAAAGCCGGGGAAAGGGTGGAGCCAGATGGAGCCAAAGGTGCAGGCAGGTCGACTGCTGACCAAGGCGAAGCCGGATTGACGAGGGAGCCTGGAGAAGCCAGATGGACGATGGTTTCCGGTGGAGCCGAGGGAGGGAGGAGCCAAGGCAGAGCCGAAGTGTCAACAGGCTGAGGTGGAGCGAAGGGCACAGAGACTAGAGGTGGAACCAGTGGATCCTCTGTGCTGGGTGGAGCTGATGGCCTGAAGACACTGGGCAGGTCCTCAATGCCAATGGGAGCTGCATAGGGACTGAAGGACATAAGCAGAAGTGGGGTAAGGAACTGGCTGTGTGAGGAGCTGGGAGAGGGAGGCTGGGAATGCAGGTAAACTGGGTATAACATCGTCAAACCAGTCTATAAGGTCCTCCTCAAAAATGTCCATAAGTTCCTCATAATAATTACCAGAGTCCATCATCTTCTCATCCACAGTGATGGGGTTATGGGCGGGGCTCTCCTCCTAGCCCTCGAGCTAAACAAACACTCCCTATGTAACAAACGGTGTTGCCTGCTCACACACCTGGTCAGACTCTGTTTGTGGTACGGACTCCGGGGTGGTGACTCTCTCCATCTTTTTCTCAGGTTCGGGCTCGTCTATCGTGGAAGGTTGGTCTCCATGGTCTGCTGTGGGCTCTAGCAGAATCCCCGTCGGTTCACTTGCTGGTGGATGGCTGGTCTCTGCCGGCTCTGTAGTCTCAGCTGGGCTGGTGAGTTGTTCCTCAGCGAGGCAGATGGTGAACTGAGACTAGTTGCACACCAGCACCCACTCGACAAACTTGACAAATGTGCCCCGAGGACCCACACCGTGCAGGCAATCCTTTGTGCGCTCATTAAGACTGGCAAAAAAAAAAAATCACACAGGGAGCGATCGGGGAAGTCCGTTAGGGTCGCCAGATAGAGAAATCTGCTAGTGTGGGCAGGCTTTGCTGCTCCTGCTCAAGGCATAACAGCAGTAGAGCAGGTGAGGCCATGCTGTGGTTTTTGGTATTGGTCCAATTTTCTGTTACGCAATGGTGTGTAGTAAATCGTACGACAAAGGAGAATTCCAAAACACAGTCTTTAATAAATTCACAGGAGAGAAACACAGGAGAAGGGCAAATACATCAACTAACATTCACATTACACATAGATAAGTTTGGATAAAGAACTGAAAGACAGGGAGTAGATATACTAGAACAAATGAAGGAGCTAAATTAGATAAGTAATTAACAGGACACAGGTGAATGACATGACTAATTAGACAGACTAGGGAAAGCAAGTTCACAGGGACTGAACCAAAGTACCCGATGACTGGGAACCGAGATCGGAGTCCGATTGGAGGTGGATCAATGGAGAGAGTCGGAAGAGGCGGGGGAATAGAGAAGCATGCCCCAGATCCGTCGAGAGAGCCAGGAGGGCTGAGGAGTGATCCGGGATGGTTAGGAAGGGAGGTGAATGCAGGAAGAGAATACGAGAACGATGTAGAGGAAATGGAAGGTGATGAGGCTTCAATTATTTCTAATGGAATGAATTCAAATGATGGAGGTTGGCAGGAGGTGAGACAAGAAAAAAAAAGAAGGAGAGCCAATGGAAACAAAAGAGATGAGGGTAATGAAAGTGAAATAAAAGTGATAATTCGATTTCAAACACTGTGTACATTGAATCCTTTAAAGATCAGTGAAGCTGTATACAAGATAGTAGGAGAGGTATATACAGTCAAAACTCTAAGAGATGGAAATTTGTTAATTGTTTGCAAAGACAGAGATCAACAACAAACTTTAATGAAATGTAATACACTGCTGGGGAAGGCTGTGAAGCCGCAAATATGGGAAGAAAGAGGGAGAGCGATGGGTGTTATATCTGGAGTACCAACTGATGTGACTGAAGAGGAGATTAAGGTAAATATAAGAGGAGTTCGTGTAAACAACGTCAAACGGCTGCCATACACTAAAGACGGTGTTAAAAGACCAAGTTTGTCTGTTATGTTGGCCTTAGATGAGGATAAACTACCTGAACGGATTAGAATTGGGTATGTTAGTTATGTAGTGAGACCATACATTCCCCCACCGACAAGATGTTTTAAATGCCAACGTTTTGGTCATATTGCTGTAGCGTGTAGGGCTAAGGCCCGTTGTGCTAAGTGTGGGGGGGATCATGAATATGGTAAATGTGCTGAAGGGATCAAAATGAAATGCTGTAATTGTGGGGGAGAGCATAGTGCTGCGTATAAGGGGTGTGAAGCACACAAAAGAGCAGTTCAAGTCCAAAATGTGGAAGTGAAAGAAAAAATTACATATGCTGAAGCCATCAAAAAAGTTGACATTAAAACAAGGAATAATTTAGGCACAAGGGAAGGTCTAGTACCTGTGATCCAAAATCCAGCCCAAAACATTGTTCATAAATGTTGTAAAGTAAATGAAAATACTCTGATTGTAGAAAAGAAGACATTTATTGCATTTATGGTGGAAGTCATTAATTGCACAGCACAAACAGACAGTAGAACAGCTAGAATTAAGATCATCTTAAAAGCAGCAGAGAAGTATCTAGGTGAAGAGGGACTAACAACTGAGTCAATTAATGAAATGCTTAGAACAGAGGTATTAGAGAGTCAGTCATCAAGTGGTGGTGGATCCTGATGGGATGGATCCATGTCTTACTGGATAAATCTGCTAGGCCATGAAGAAACACACCCTACAAAGAAGGTGTTATTAGATTGCTGGGAGTATGGGCGTCCACTATGCAGTTTTGGGTGGCAGGGAAATAGGCAGGCCAAAGATATGGAAATTGACAACATTGCTTGTTGCAAAACTGTTAGCACACCAACAATCCCACCATGGATGTTTTGTTATCCCAGGGTAGATTTGGAAGCTAAAAATATAATTAAATCAGGGATATATCAAAACGTTCAGCAATACATTGACATAAATTATGAAGACACAGTTCAGATTTTTACAGACGCATCAAAAGATCAGACTGGGAAAACAGGGGTAGCAGTACACATTTTAAAGTATAATGTAAATATTAAAAAAAGGACAACAGATCATCTGGCCATTTTTACAGCAGAAATGGTAGCAATAATTCTGGCTTTACAATGGGTGGAAGAAGTAAAACCAAAAAAGGTGATTATATGTTCAGACTCAATGTCCTCACTAGAATGCATTCAGAGTGGGAAATCTACATGTAGACAGGATCTACTAGATGAAATTAATCAAATAAATTTTATAATAAATCAACAAAGCATAAGCGTAGGATTTATATGGGTTCCTGCACACAGGGGAGTGAAGGGTAACGAGAAGGCAGACATGCTGGCAAAGGAAGCAGTTACATTAGAACTGGTTGAAATCGATATTAAATTAAGTAGGTCAGAAATTAAAAGTATTATTAAGAATAAAGTTAATAGAAAGTGGCAGGAGAGATGGGATAAGGAAGGAAAAGGCAGACATAATATAAACAAAGAGGTTATAGCTAGGAAAATCAGTGGATTGGAAAGACAGGAGGCAACATGGTTTTCCAGACTGAGGATGGGACATATAAGTTTAAATAGTGGATTGCACACAATAGGGAAACATCAGACTGGACTATGCATAAATTGTGGAGTAGTAGAAAATGTAAAACATATACTTATAGATTGTACACAATACACCAGAGAAAGGGAGAATATGAAGAGAGCACTAGACAGAGAGTTAACCATGGGAAATGTATTGAGTGTAAACAGCACACAGTCCACAGTTAGGGCGGTTATTAATTATCTTAAAGAAAGCCAACTAGCAAGAAGAATTTAGTTATTTATTTATTTATATAATTAATATTATTATTTCAAGGTTGAGGAGTTATAAGAGTGGAAGCTGGAGGAGCTGAACACGCAGCGCCAGCTGAAGCTTTTTTTTTTTTTTTAAGACATCCCCTATGCGATCACACCTCAGCCCAGTAGATGGCGGTAATGCACATGGTCTGCAAACTGCCAATAAAAAATACAGAAGAAGAAGAAGAAGAAGAAGACTGAACCAGAGAATGTCTAATATGGCGAGAAGTTTCACTCTCACTACACTTCCGGCTTCTGAACTGGTTGCAGTTCCACTCTGATTCCATATGAGGGCGCTCACAGGACGAGTGCAGAATGAATGGAGGTCAATGGCGGTATACCCCTCAAAATCCACTTTTCTCAGGATATAATTTTTTGTCTAGTAATTTGAATGTTGTATTCGAAAGGAGATGCAAAGAAATTACACATTGCTGGGTGTTAGATTTTTTAGAGTCACTTAGGCTATTTGATTTAAAAAAGTCTTTCAAAATGTCAATGACGTCAGAATGCTGACGTCATTAGCAGAATGCTAGCGTGTTATGGGCAACAACAACTCAACCTGTAAGAAATCAAAACGACATAAGTACTCGTTCATTCAACTTTCGACCTAAAACCCATGTTGAACTTGCAAAATCTACAATCACATCTGAGATTTCTCAACGGCAATCGGGTGAAATTGACAAATTTAGCCGTCTAGCCCCATTGACTCCCATTCATTTTGCACTCATGGCGAGCGCCCCCAGTGGAACTCTGGTGGTACTACAACCAAAATTCGGTACAATAGGGCTTAATAGGGAGTGGACAGGCTCTCCGTAGACGGGCTCTGACTGAACCAAAAACAAAATAGAAACTCAAGACAGAGCATACATGTAACAGAATTCTACTTTATAGTTATTTCAGTGCATTTGGACTGTTGGTCCCTCTAACGAATCCTTATGATTTATTTTTACTTACTTCTGTGATTTACAATTTATATTAAAGTCCCTGTAAAGGCAATTCTACAAAAAAATTCTAAACACATTATAAGTGCTAGAAATGTATTGCTAAAACATATTACAAAGACTGAGAACGTACTCGGTTACTAACGTAACCTCGGTTCTCTCTAGAAGAGGGAACGAGTACTGCGTAAGTATCTTACGCTAGGGGAAAATCCCTTTTCCGCGAGATATTGAAGCCAAAAAATTATCCTTAATTTTGTATTATTGTAAAACGCGTTGCGGCAGCATACAGACATAGGCAAGACGGCTCGTGTGCCTATTGGCTGTTCTGCGGCAACTGCAGCAGCCTATCGAGTAGGGTTGGGTATTGGTTGGGTTTTATCCGATACCAGTACCTACTCTGTATTTTTCAAACGGTTCCGGTGCTTAAACGGTTCTTAAACCGGTACTTAAGAAAACGAAACTGCACACACTTTATCAAAAAAATTATATCTGTGTGTGTTTTCTGAAAAAGATTTTCTGATTTCTGATTAAATTAAAAATTGTGCTGATGTAGCCGAAAACACTTAAGTTAAGATAAAAATTTTGTCTTCTAATATTATTTATATATATTATATATATATTATATATCAATTATATTACATATTATATATTATAGACTTTTACAAAACAGAGAAATATCTGACACTGAGCAGAAATATTTAACCTTGATATACTTCATACTTGATATGCAAGATTTGCAGTTGGCATTAAAATACTAGACTTACCCGAGGAGGAACACTGCAGCTGAACTTGAACTTAGGCAAGAATGTCAGAGGTTTTGGGTTCTAATCCGCATGCGTAGTTTTTTTAAACCGATAATGCTCATCAGTGGTTGTATATCAAGCAGGGACACTTTTGTGTGCATTATATGTTGTGATTTCACCAGAACGAATAGATATGAGGCGCCGTCTAGGGCTTAAGTCGAACTTCATTCACGCACACATCAACGCTTGCATACACATATACTAAGTAGTCACACATACATGTAGCAGTATACTGCTGAATGCTCCAACTATATGAAATGCACAACGTCACATCTAAAGTCGCTCATGCACACACACACACAAACCGCGCACATACTCATCTGAGACGCGAGCACATCACACACACACACATAAACTCGCGCACATACTCATCTGAGACGCGAGCACACACACACACACACAAACACACACACACACAAACTCGCGCACATGCTCATCTGAGACGCGAGCACACACACACACACACACACACACACACACACACACACACACACACACAAACTCGTGCACATACTCATCTGAGACGCGAGCACGCACACACAAACTCTCCAAGCACATACTCTTATATAGACGGCGCCTCATAAATAGATCGATCTCTGCAACGTATTGAAGCGCGCGTCCGAGTGGGTTGTGCGCGAGCCACAAGAGAAAATCATTTTCAGCGCTAGATCGTCTCTTATTTAACAAACGAACGAAATGAATGCTCTGCTGGTTAACTGGAGATGTTTTGTTATTGGATCATTCGTGCCGCGAGATGTTTTATAGGGGGCGGTGAAAAAAGTCAGGCACCGAAATCAGGCACCGAAAGTTTCGTTCTTATTCGGTCTGGTTACTACCGTTTACGTCGGAACCGGTTCCCTTTTGGAACCGGGTTTCGGTACCCAACCCTACTATCGAGCGAGGCCTAGCGTGACGTCAGACCCAATGAGGGTGCTTCGCGCCCACTGCATCACGTCCCGCCGAAACAGGCGTGGCTTAGGCCTATAAATACAGCTCGCAGGCAGCTGATATCTGGTTTTTCATCGCCGAAGCTAACCAGAGCGTGTGCATGCACAGCAAGATACGCAGTACCCGTTCCCTCTTCTAGAGAGAACCAAGGTTACGTTAGTAACCGAGTACGTTCTCTTACGAGAGGTCTCTCGTACTGCGTAAGTATCTTACGCTAGGGGACCCAATGTAAAACGCCGTGCGTGCTGGGATCTGACACCAAAGACCCAAGAGCGAAAGCCCGGGGTTCATATAGTGCATAATCACCAGGGGAACTCACAGGGAGTCCGGGAAGAGACCTTGAGACGAAGCAGACCGGAAGCCCACGCTCGGCGCGGCACTCGCGCTTTCAGCCAGAACTGTAGCGGGCGCATGCGAAGCAAGCCCAGCTGAAGAACTGATGATGCTGAGGCCATGAGACCTAGCATCCTCTGAAATTTCTTGAGCGGGACAGATGCGCCGCAGCGGAAAGAGCTCGCTGCGCGCTGAATGTCTAGCACGCGCTGTGGTGACAGTCGCGCTATCATAGACAGCGAGTTCAGTTCTGTGCCCAGAAAAGACTCTGCCCAATTGACTCTGAGACCCAGATTCTCGAGGTGATCGAGTAAAATGGTCCTGTGCTCTATGAGCATCGAGTGAGATTGAGCTAGAATCAGCCAATCGTCCAAGTAGTTCAATACTCGCATGCCCTGTAGCCTGAGGGGTGCGAGCACTGCGTCCATGCACATCGTAAATGTACGGGGTGCTAGGGACAAGCCGAACGGTAGGACTGTGTACTGATATGCCTGGCCCTCGAAGGCGAATCTCAAATATCGCCTGTGACGTGACGCTATCTGTATTTGAAAATACGCGTCTTTCAGATCTATTGACACAAACCAATCTCCTCTGCGAATCTGCGCGAGGATTTTTCTGGTCGTGAGCATTCTGAACTATCGCTTTGCAAGCACTCTGTTCAGTTGCCTTAGATCTAATATTGGTCTGAGACCCCCGTCTTTTTTTGGTACCAGGAAGTATCTGCTGTATAGCCCTCCTTCGCTCTGAGCTAGAGATAACGGCTCTATGGCCCCTTTGCTCAATAGTTTAAAAATTTCGGCTCGAAGTAGGTGTGCTACTTCTGTTTTTACCATGGTCTCGACGCGCGTCGCATAGCGGCGAGGGCGCCGGCGAAACTGTAGCGAATAGCCTCTTTTTATAATGTCTAGCACCCACTTCGAAACCCCGGGTAGCCTCGCCCATGCATCTGCATGAATGGCTAGGGGTTGAATGCGAAGCGCGCTCTGGTCGCTCAGCGACAGAGGGGCTTCGGTGTGCTGTAACACAAGCGTCGCGCTTATGACATTCGAGGCAGAGGGCGCGCTGATAACAGTGGGCAGATTGCTCGCGCTCGGCTCCACTGCGGTGGTTAACCGAGAGGGGGAGGGCTGGGCGAGTCCCGTAGGACTTGTCATGTCTGTGTGTGGATGTGGGCGCGGTATAGCGGGCACATTTACCACACCGAGAGCATTGTCTGCCTGAGCAGAGCGAATGCACGTTGGTTTCGTTTTTACAGAAACCTCGAGACATGCAGGACGTAGTGATTGTGGGCACTGGGCAGTGGGCACATCTGCTACGTTTAATGCGCAATCGAACTGGGTCGATTTTATGTGCGCGAGCCCTGTGTGACGGGCTGTGCTTGTGTGTAGGAATGGGCACTGGGCAGTGGGCATTTTGTCTACACTCATAACACCATCGGCCGTGGCCGGGACACCAGAAAATACACTCTTTATGGGATTTATCTGGGTAGCCGTAAAAACGGCATTTGTGTGCAGGCAAGCGGGCAGTGGAACCGGCTTGTTGACTGCAAAATACACTGGAACAGTCACATTTCTTGGAACTGAACGAGTGATGAGTTTTGGTGGAAGTCCGGCCGCAGCGGGACTTGGACGACTTCGGGGCCTCGGGCTTTACCGCAATCCTGGGCCGCGGCCCACGCGGGTCGGGGCGGCGGCCAGATGAGCGAGAGCGCGGTCTCGCGCTTCGGGCCTGTCGGCGCTGCGAAGTGGCGGCGGTGGGCGGAGGCTGAGGCTGTGAGCTCTGAGCAGACGGTTTCGCACGGCCTGCTGCAGAACTGGAGCGCTTCGGCAGGAAGTGCTTCATAGCCCGTGACGCTTTCTGTACCACGGCGAATCTTTCCGCGAAATCTTTGACGGAAGTTCCGAAGAGACCAGCGGGAGAAAGCGGAGCGTAGAGGAACGCAGCGGGCTCAGACTCAGACATCTCAGAGAGCGTTAGACATAGGTGTCTTTCAGTCACAGTGAGAGAGGCCATGCTCCGTCCTATGGCCTGTGCAGCAGACTTAGTAGCGCGGAGAGCGAGGTCCGTAGCACTTCTCAAGTCTGGCACGCAAATTGCATCTGGTCCATTCTCGTCCAGCTTTCGGAGGAGATCGGCCTGGAAAATTTGCAGTGTGGCCATAGTATGCAGCGCTGACGCAGCCTGCCCAGCGGCGGAGAAAGCGCGACCGAGCAGGGTTGACGTCATGCAGCAAGCTTTTGAAGGCAGAGCCAGCTTAGCGCGCCGTCCAGCGGAGGGCGGGCAAAGGTGGGCTGCTATCGCTTCTTCGACCGGCGGCAGCGAATGGTAACCTCTGTTTTTAGCATCGTCAACAGCGGAGAATGCTAGCGAACAGAAGAGCGCATTCTAGCTGAGAAGGGGGCGCTCCAAGACTTAGCGACTTCTTCGTGTAAGAAAGGGTACTGGTCTGGACGCAGGCGAAGCGCGCTCCCCGGGAAGAAAATATCCATCCAGCCGGTTGTGAGCAGGCTGTTCAGGCGTAGACCACTCGAGGCCGAGGCTCGCCGCGGCCTGTGCGAGTATGCGCATCAGCTCTGACTCGATGCTAGCTCTTTTGCCTGACGATGCGCGGACAGAGGGCGCGAGATCCACAGAGCTCGCCCAATCCTCACTGCCCGATGCCAGGAGAGAGCAGGAATCATCCTCCCCCAATGCAGCTTTTTCATCAGCGTCATCGACGGAAGCGGCGGCAGACGGCGGCCGCTGTCCGTCAGGAAGAGACACTGACGAAGCCGGTGAAGCTGGCGGGCGAACCGGCGAGCTTTGACGGGTGGGGGAAGGTTCCGGGACCCGCTGAGCACGGCGCTTTTTACGGTGCGGCACTACAGCGGGCGGAGGTGCAGTCTCGGTGAAATATGCCAGGCGAGTCCTCAGAGTCGCCATAGGCAGTAGCTCGCAGTGATGGCAGCCGCCGTCAGCGAGCGCGAGAGCTGCATGATCCTCACCCAGGCAGGAAACGCAGATAACGTGGCGGTCCCCGTCGCTGAGTGTGGCTCTGCACGAGCCGCAGGAAGGCATCTTTAAAAAGACGCAAGCTCTTTTAGACAGTGACACAACAGAGAGGGGTGGGGAACGTCCGGCCCCCGGGCCGTAACCGGCCCGCAAAACAGTTTGATGCGGCAAACTGTCGGCAAAAAAGTCAATTCCTCCAAAAAAAAAAAAAAAAAAAAAATTCTGAAACAAAAATCTCTGCAATTACTTTTCCTGTGATAGAAAACACAAAATAGGCAAAGTGGCAAGCAGCACGAGTCCACGAGCCGTGAGAGCAGGACAAGGCCAGTAGCGCGAGTGTTAATGAGTCACCTGCGCGCCGTACCGGTTTCAAGTTTCTCACTGATCAGCTTCGGGGCGCATAAAAGGATCGGAACGAAGACAGCGGAGGACCAGACATGGACTTTGTGTGTGTGTGTGTGTGTGTGTGTGTGTGTGTGCAGACTAAATCACACGACTGTGTGTGTGTGTGTGTTGCGTGTGCGTGTGTGTGGTAGTCGTCCACGAGGGGCTGCTGCTTTTACTTTCGTTTTGTCATTTGCGTATTAAAGTGGAATGAGTGGCCGACTAAAAGTGGCCGACAGCAAGTGGAATGAGTGGCCGACAGCAAGTAGAATGTGTGGCCAACTAAAAAAAAAATATTTTAACTATAAGCAACCCAATTTGTCTAGATCTGTATTATTTCCTTTGCATAATGAGCTTAAATATTTCTGCGCAGTCGTGTGAATTAGTCTGCTTGATTAACATTACTACAATGTATTCCTATTTAACTCTGATATGTAGCCTAAGGTCCTCGAATGTGTTTGAATATTTCACCAGCATCAGCCTTTTCACAGTTTGTATCACTCCGCTTGTCTGTGTTTGCACAACTTGTATCATTAGGCCAGTAATGGTGACAAGTGACTGTCTTTATGAGTGAACAATTGAAATTTAATTGAACTGATTTAATAGTGCCAAAAACATTGATTAACTCAAGAAAGAAACAAGTTGCTGAAACCAATCTTTAATGCTAAAAAGTTTACATCTATGCAAAATAATCCTTGAAAGATTTCTCATTTAAGGCCATTCCTGTTTGGAATATGTGGTTGTGTATTGTCAACAATAAGCAGAAACATTTTGTATTTTCCATTTTGTAGTGTGGCTCATTCATTTCAACATTTATCCTCATTCTCATGTTTAAGAATCTGTTATCTTGACAAATAATTTATGCTACTTCCCACTGACATGCTTTTAAAGCTATTGTCATCAAAAAATGTTGGCCTTCAAACACCTTAAAATGCACATATGTAGGTCAGAGAAATCTAAATTTTCTCGGGGGAGCATGCCCCCGAAACACCCCTAACTACCTCACATTTCAATGTGTGTGTCTGTGTGGTAATATGGGCTGGTGTGGCTACAGTGCCAGGACTGAATTTTTTAACCAGTCTGCCCCCTGCATATAGGCCTAAAATATACATTATTCTCTGTATCGAATCATGTTATCTTGTTACCCACCCCCAGCCCCTGATGTTTCGGGCTCAGCCCCTGATGTTTTTAAAACCTAGAAACGCCCCTGCTCATTACAATGGCCCTTAAAGAATGTTAAAAAATTGTAAATGGCCCTTTATAGGAAAAAGGTTCCCCACCCCTGGTGTAAAGGATATAGGCGCCGGATAGCGCAGCAGGAAGGCGATTGAAGGCGGCGCGGCCAGCGACTTCAGTGACGACTCGTCCCGCTGCAAGTGCTTCCTCAGAAGGCGCGGCTTTTCTCCGGATCCAGCGATGCGTGTGCTTCGCTGAAGAGATGAAAAATCAGATATCAGCTGCCTGCGAGCTGTATTTATAGGCCTAAGCCACGCCCGTTTCGGCGGGACGTGACGCAGTGGGCGCGAAGCACCCTCATTGGGTCTGACGTCACGCTAGGCCTCGCTCGATAGGCTGCTGCAGTTGCCGCAGAACAGCCATTAGTCACACGAGCCGTCTTGCCTATGTCTGTATGCTGCCGCAACGCGTTTTACAATAATACAAAATTAAGGATAATTTTTTGCCTTCAATATCTCGCGGAAAAGGGATTTTCCCCTAGCGTAAGATACTTACGCAGTATGAGAGACCTCTGGTAAGAGAACTGTGAAGTACTAAATTGTGGAGTTAGAATTTCTGGGCGGGGCTAAAACGGGGGATTGATGACGCACTGCGACCCCCTGAGCTTGATTGGGCCCCTACTTGATGACGCTTGGAGTCACTAAGCCTATCGCCGCTCAATCGCGAGTTACTATCAGACAGCCTACAGTTTGCTAGCTACTATGCCCACGGCTCTGGCTATGCCTTCGTCATGTAAATGCGTATTTCCTAGATGCAATCACTTAGAAAACAGATCGGTGTCCTTATTTAAATTTCCGAAAAATGATCATATCAAGAAGAGGTGGATTAATCTTGTGAAGAGCTAACGTTACCTTGATGGAGAGCTGATGATCACCACCACACCCGCTTCTGTAGAGATCAGGATAGTTTACTTTCGTCGGAGACAACTGGAATTCACTGATAATCCGCTGTTACTGGTGAATGGGGCCGAACCGACTATCTCCCGCTGTCCGCCTCGGCCTTCATCCTCCCGTCGCGCCGACATGCACGAGCTGTGCGCGAGTCATATTTCCCGCGAGTGGGCGTGGTTTCAGCGCAGCCAGCGGACACGCCCCCAGCGTTTGAGAGCTGAGACTACTGCTCATTTTTTCGAGATTTTGATAGCTTATTGTATTTACTTGGCGGCTTTTTTAATCATTCAAATTGGGCTGGGTGGCTAATAACACATTTTTCGGTGGCATGACAAACTCAGATCACATACTTAATTTTGACTTTACAGGGACTTTAATGTATTGTGTTTTCCTTGGTCCTTTTCTGACGGCCTGCTGGAAGCCTTTGTTCTTTTCTTTTGTCTGGGACAGCCCAAAATCATATAATGTGTACCAAGCATAAGGCAGACACCATTTTATACTCATGGGCGCTCCTTGTGACATCATAGAGCTACCATCTACCAATCAATTGGCGTGTTAAAAAATGCGCCAGTTGCTGACATGTTGGATGGGTTTATTATAAGTGAGATGCTCACGTTCGCTCTAGACAGAGTGTTAGCTAATCAATTCATTATGGGCGTGGGGGGACGGAGTGTGGGGAGTGAATTTCGAGGGGGGACGGCGTTCCAGTTGAAAGAAAAAAATAAGGTTATATATAGGCTATAAATATGTATCTTTTTTTTTTTTTTTTTGACATTGTAACGATTACTATATTTTATCTACAATATAATAGCTACATAAACGTAGCACAATATATGAGGGATATACTTAGAGGGATATTGATATTTATCAATGGCATTCTGTAAAATTGGCTGGCTATGTCGTCTTTTGTTATTGGCCAATGCCTGCAGACTGCAGCCAATGGAAATGCTTCTCTATCAGTGTGCGTCTTTCTTACTACTCACAGAACTTCAAAACAGGCCGCTTGAGGTAAATAAATAATCTTGGATGATGAACTGTAATATTGTTTGAAAATCTGAATAGAAACCGTTACTTTAACAGATGTCATAACAGAAACTTTCGTATGGGTAAGCTGTATTAACGTAGCTGAAATGATCCGGTCTAAAATAAAATAAAAATGGCCATCTTAAAATGAACCGGTTGTTTTGTCCGAAAAGAGCTTTTCGGATTTCGAAATCTCAGTTTTTCGTTACACGTATCGAGTAAAAAAAAAAAAACAGTAACAGATCCAGAAACGCACACTGTAGGCTAATCCAGAAATACATGCGTGAGATGCACAAAAAAACATAGACAGTATATAAACTGGACACAGCGACCCCATTGGATTCAACGGAGACAAGTGAAGTCAATTAGAAGCTCTCACTTCCTGGGGGTCGAGCGTACTGCGCATACTCAAACTGAGCTTGACGACGTAGATGTGACGTGAGCAACCCGTCTGTCTTCTAGTAGCTGTGCCAAGAGAAATCTGAATCATTCCCTTCCGAAACTTGCAGAGACGGAGAGTGTGAGTAGGAGGTGTCCATGAGCTTGGAGCAGGAGAAACTTTTGCTAGGTATTCTGATGAATTATTTTGTCATTTTGCCTCCACGTCCCCCCGATTGCCCGCAAGCTTCTCCTCCTGTCCATACGGTAATTTCTCTACTGTGCGATGACGCAATCGTTAGCCTATTTTTACAAAAAATGCTTCTACGGGGCCATAACGTAAGCTACAAGGTAATGGAGCCTTTTATACATTTTCGTGTTTCTTTAGAAATAAATAATGGACAAATGGAGTCTTTAAACGCCTCAGATGTAAAGTTATTCGCTGTCAAAGTGACGCCAAAATGAATGGGAGTCAATGGAATGCTAACAGCAGGTGGGGGTCGGCTAATCAATGGCGGCACCCAGGGAAGCTTCAAAATAATATGAAACCCTGCCCCCATGCAAAAAACACACAAATGGCGACACATGCTGGTCAAAACTGTAAATGTAATACAGGCCAATCATGTAATGATGATACCTTTTACAAACCAACTGCAAATGTGTTTAACAGTTACAAAGTGAAATACACAACGTTTTGTTTTTATTATTTGCAGTAGCCGACCCCAGGGGGTTAAATGAAACATAAAATAAATAATTTATATCATTTAGTTATTATAGATTATAAAGGTTTTTAAACATCTGAAAGGTCATCTAAAGCCAGATGACCTCTATTTTTATTTTTCAAAATAGAGTCTGCCCAGTGAATTTTGCCCATTTCCACCACTGGGCACCGCTAATGATTGAATTGACTTTTATGAAGGAACAGATAAATAGAGATGAGCAACACACCCTCACCATCATCCTGGCCCAAAGCGAGACAGGAAATGACACCGGAGAGACTTCTGGCCATGCAGACTGGTGGCCAGGGGCCAGGCCACAGCAGGCAGATGTGGGAAACAGGAGACAGGGTGATTGACAAGCACAAAAGGCCATAACATAACATAACATAACATAACATAACATAACATAACATAACATAACATAACATAACATAACATAACATAACAGAGGTTTGGATTTAAAAGTGTGTGTGAGTGAAAGAGGGTGAGGGGGAAAAGTGCTTCTTGTGTCTGTCCTTGATTATACATGGTTGGTTGTATAACCACTAATGTGGGAATGTGAATGTGGGGGTGTAGAGTGTTCTTTTTTTTTTTTTTTTTGCCTGCATGTTCATATATGTGTGTGTGTGTGTGTGTGTGTGTGTGTGTGTGTGTGTGTGTGTGTGTGTGTGTGTGTGTGTGTGTGTGAGGTTGAAGTATGTGTTATTGCTGACACCAGTGCTCTGCTCTGATTGTTGGATGACTGCTAGGTGTTGACAGGCTTGTGTTATATCATGACCCCATGGTGAACGAGCATGATGGAACGGGTTGTGTGTGTTTTGCGAGTCTGTATACGTATGTGGTTGTGTGATAGAATCCGGCAGGGTATGTTGGGTGAATATCCGCATTTGGGATGGGCTGGCAAGTCTTTCCCATTAAGGGAAAATTCCATTCAAAACTTTTCCTTGGCTAAACTGGGTTCAGGGATAAATTGTGGAACAGCACAAAGAATATCCTGTGTGTGTTGTGTGCGATTGTGAATCTTTCCCATTGTTTCTACATTGGCATAACAACATTTAATAGTACAGTTTTTTTCCCCCATTAAATGTAATTGAATGCTCAGCACCAAATGTAATTGCAGATACAGAAAATTATTTACACTTTATGTAGAAAATATGAGTGGTACTTCCCCATAAACTCATTGCCATAATGCTAGTGTTTTTAGCGTGTTGCTATACAGTTGCTAGGGTGTTCTTCTTCTGCGACTAATTTGTGAGTATTACTACTGGACACACTAATTGGTACATTTAATTACAAGCACATTCACAGATGACAAGTTCAGACGCGCAAATGTAGATGGCATAAGTGCACGGATATAGATGGACAACTACAGCATTTAAATTGCTGAATTTTCATAAAAAATACTTTCATAACCCTGCATTGCTGGTCACCAGCATAAGATATGTTTATCATATAGGACCAGCATGGGGTGCTGGTTTCTGGTTTGAACTACCAGAACTATACTAGCTCTAACCAGGTTAAACCAGGCTGGGCCAACATGGAATTAATACTGGTCAACTGGATTTTTTAGCAGGGAAACAAATATTGAGTGTTTAATCACACTAAGAGTTAGGGGTTGCCTTTAGAAATAGTGAGAATTAAGGTCCCAATAATACAACATCCATTTATAATTTTTAGAAATATACACTGAGTATGTTGTTATTATGACCGCCGCTAGCGTAGCTAGCGAAAGCGGTCATATAGGGATTGTCAAAGTTTTTTTTTTTTTTTTTTTTCGTCACCTTACTGAAATTTTCGTCAACGATACCAGGGACACCGAAGCACGGGGGAACATGAAATTTGGTGGGCATGTAGCCCCACTAGACTTCTAAGGAAAAATTTCGTTTGGTCCCCGGGGGCCACTCCCCCCCCGCGCTGGGCCCCCCCAAACCCCCAAAAATGCAGTTTTTCCTAAATAACTACCTGAACCGTGGCACCGAGGATGAAGAAATTTTTATGGTATGTTGGTCTACTAGACTTTTACGGAAAAATTTCGTTTGGTCCCCGGGGGCCACTTCCCCCCCCGCGCTGGGGCCCCCTTAAATTTTTCGTCAACGATACCAGGGACACCGAAACACCGGGGAACATGAAATTTGGTGGGCATGTAGCCCCACTAGACTTCTAAGGAAAAATTTCGTTTGGTCCCCGGGGGCCACTCCCCCCCCGCGCTGGGCCCCCCCAAACCCAAAAAAATGCAGTTTTTCCTAAATAACTACCTGAACCGTGGCACCGAGGATGAAGAAATTTTTATGGTATGTTGGTCTACTAGACTTTTACGGAAAAATTTCGTTTGGTCCCCGGGGGCCACTTCCCCCCCCCGCGCTGGGGCCCCCTTAAATTTTTCGTCAACGATACCAGGGACACCGAAACACCGGGGAACATGAAATTTGGTGGGCATGTAGCCCCACTAGACTTCTAAGGAAAAATTTCGTTTGGTCCCCGGGGGCCACTCCCCCCCCGCGCTGGGCCCCCCCAAACCCAAAAAAATGCAGTTTTTCCTAAATAACTACCTGAACCGTGGCACCGAGGATGAAGAAATTTTTATGGTATGTTGGTCTACTAGACTTTTACGGAAAAATTTCGTTTGGTCCCCGGGGGCCACTTCCCCCCCCGCGCTGGGGCCCCCTTAAATTTTTCGTCAACGATACCAGGGACACCGAAACACCGGGGAACATGAAATTTGGTGGGCATGTAGCCCCACTAGACTTCTAAGGAAAAATTTCGTTTGGTCCCCGGGGGCCACTCCCCCCCCGCGCTGGGCCCCCCCAAACCCAAAAAAATGCAGTTTTTCCTAAATAACTACCTGAACCGTGGCACCGAGGATGAAGAAATTTTTATGGTATGTTGGTCTACTAGACTTTTACGGAAAAATTTCGTTTGGTCCCCGGGGGCCACTTCCCCCCCCCGCGCTGGGGCCCCCTTAAATTTTTCGTCAACGATACCAGGGACACCGAAACACCGGGGAACATGAAATTTGGTGGGCATGTAGCCCCACTAGACTTCTAAGGAAAAATTTCGTTTGGTCCCCGGGGGCCACTCCCCCCCCCGCGCTGGGCCCCCCAAACCCCAAAAAATGCAGTTTTTCCTAAATAACTACCTGAACCGTGGCACCGAGGATGAAGAAATTTTTATGGTATGTTGGTCTACTAGACTTTTACGGAAAAATTTCGTTTGGTCCGCGGGGGCCACTTCCCCCCCCGCGCTGGGGCCCCCGTAAATTTTTCGTCAACGATACCAGGGACACCGAAACACCGGGGAACATGAAATTTGGTGGGCATGTAGCCCCACTAGACTTCTAAGGAAAAATTTCGTTTGGTCCCCGGGGGCCACTCCCCCCCCGCGCTGGGCCCCCCCAAACCCAAAAAAATGCAGTTTTTCCTAAATAACTACCTGAACCGTGGCACCGAGGATGAAGAAATTTTTGTGGTATGTTGGTCTACTAGACTTTTACGGAAAAATTTCATTTGGTCCCCGGGGGCCACTTCCCCCCCCCCCCCCCCCCCGCGCTGGGGCCCCCGTAAATTTTTCGTCAACCATACCAGGGACACCGAAACACCGGGGAACATGAAATTTGGTGGGCATGTAGCCCCACTAGACTTCTAAGGAAAAATTTCGTTTGGTCCCCGGGGGCCTCTCCCCCCCCGCGCTGGGCCCCCCCAAACCCAAAAAAATGCAGTTTTTCCTAAATAACTACCTGAACCGTGGCACCGAGGATGAAGACATTTTTGTGGTATGTTGGTCTACTAGACTTTTACGGAAAAATTTCGTTTGGTCCCCGGGGCCACTTCCCCCCCCCGCGCTGGGGCCCCCGTAAATTTTTCGTCAACGATACCAGGGACACCGAAGCACCGGGGAACATGAAATTTGGTGGGCATGTAGCCCCACTAGACTTCTACGGAAACATTTCGTTTGGTCCCCGGGGGCCACTCCCCCCCCGCGCTGGGCCCCCCCAAACCCCAAAAAATGCAGTTTTTCCTAAATAACTACCTGAACCGTGGCACCGAGGATGAAGAAATTTTTATGGTATGTTGGTCTACTAGACTTTTACGGAAAAATTTCGTTTGGTCCCCGGAGGCCACTTCCCCCCCCGCGCTGGGGCCCCCGTAAATTTTTCGTCAACGATACCAGGGACACCGAAACACCGGGGAACATGAAATTTGGTGGGCATGTAGCCCCACTAGACTTCTACGGAAAAATTTCGTTTGGTCCCCGGGGGCCACTCCCCCCCCACGCTGGGCCCCCCCAAAACCCAAAAAATGCCGTTTTTCCTAAATAACTACCTGAACCGTGGCACCGAGGATGAAGAAATTTTTATGGTATGTTGGTCTACTAGACTTTTACGGAAAAATTTCGTTTGGTCCCCGGGGGCCACTTCCCCCCCCGCGCTGGGGCCCCCGTAAATTTTTCGTCAACGATACCAGGGACACCGAAGCACCGGGAACATGAAATTTGGTGGGCATGTAGCCCCACTAGACTTCTACGGAAAAATTTCGTTTGGTCCCCGGGGGCCACTCCCCCCCCGCCCTGGGCCCCCCCAAACCCCAAAAAATGCTGTTTTTCCTAAATAACTACCTGAACCGTGGCACCGAGGATGAAGAAATTTTTATGGTATGTTGGTCTACTAGACTTTTACGGAAAAATTTCGTTTGGTCCCCGGGGGCCACTTCCCCCCCCCTGCGCTGGGGCCCCCGTAAATTTTTCGTCAACGATACCAGGGACACAGAAACACCGGGGAACATGAAATTTGGTGGGCATGTAGCCCCACTAGACTTCTACGGAAAAATTTCGTTTGGTCCCCGGGGGCCACTCCCCAGGGTTGCTGGTTTAGGATGATACTGTCACACACACACATGCAGGAATACAAACAAACGCAAGCATGCACACACACTGACATTCACACGCACAGACACACACCCATACACACACATACAAATCCACATGCACAGACACACACACACAAACACACACGCGCACACATGTACGCACACATACATACACGCACAGACACACACACAGACACACACATACACAAACACACACACATACACACACACACACACACACACACACACACACACACACACACACACACACACACACACACACACACACACACACAGACATGCACATACTATTACTTTTTTTAGGTATATACATAAACACGCAATACAGCCAAATTACTCCACGTCATTTATTTTTGTGGAAAGCCAGTGCAGGCCTGAGCGGCGGTCATATTTTGTACCGCGATGCGGTACATCTAGTTATTACTGTTTTAGAATGCACTTCAATACATTGAGGCGCAAATACAGCATTTGTATCTCTATTTGCAGTATAAATAACATCTAACACTATTGACATGGTGCAAAGAAAATACATTTTTGTTATTTACATTTGTTGTAAATAGCATCTATCACTATTTACACTGATTAGCAAACTATTTGCTTTTGCAAATAGTTTCTGCAAAAAAATTTGTATAATATTTTATCAGTCTGTTCTTCTCTTTTCAAAAACAAGATGGAAAAAGATGGCAAGATAGAACATCCTAATGACTCACTGGTTTGCAGAAAGTCTGACGAGTCGCTTAGCCACCAGTGGTCATTGTATTGTATACACACACACACACACACACACACACACACACACACACACACACACACACACACACACACACACACACAGAGACGCACACTCACTCACACACACACACAAACAAACATGGGTTTCCATGTTTTATGGGGACACTCCATAGACATAATGGTTTTTATACTGTACAAACTATCCCCCTACCCCGCCCATCACAGAAAACGTTCTGCTATTTTAGATTTTCAAAAGTGATCATTCTGTATGATTTATAACCTAAAAGGTAAAAATGTACCGGTATTACGATACTTTTGGGGACATTTTGTCCCCTTAACGTAGGGAATACCAGGACAACACACACACACACACACGCACGCACGCACGCACGCACGCACGCACGCACGCACGCACGCACGCACGCACGCACGCACACACACACACACACACACACACACACACACACACACACACACACACACACACACACACACACACACACACACACAAAACTCTTTACTGAACAGTGAAGGCTGCTCTCCACATCAGTGTCTCCACCACCCTTTCAGATTTGTCCTCTCCATGACAAGCGATAGTCCCTAAATATAGAGTGCTATCAAGGTCAGTGGCTATTTTCTTCTGCTTAGGGTGGCCGTATAAGACGGTGTTATAAGAAAACAGATACTATGCTTTTCAAGTTCAAATTAACAGATAATGCCATTATCTGGAGTTTTATCAAGGTTGTTTGAGACTGGAAGGACAAAGGCTAACTGCGTGTTTTATGTTTATTCGGTTATAGTATACTCTCTTTGGATTAATTCTCTCTATAGGATCTTTGTTCCTGTTCCTGTCACTGCACATTTTCACAGTCTACAGTTAAATAACAAAATATAATAATTGTTGATTATTTTGATTACAGTTTTTTCCGATTGCTAAACGACAGTGGGCACAACTGGAGTCACATGTGCAAAACTCTAACTACAGTCTGCACAGCAGCAGTTCATGTGGACCAAACTCTAGTTCGTTTTTCATTGCTTGAACACAGTTTTCAAAACTCTACTTATCCCATGATTTTAACCACAACCTGCACAACACTGTGGATGTACAGCACTTTGTTCAAATGCTAACACACTGCTGTCAAAACTGTGAACCACACATTCAAAACAGAACAGATTTCAGCCTTGTGCCTTTCAAACACTGCTGATTGTGGCCTGATGCTATGAGAGGCAGGATTAGCCCCTCAATTATTTGTTCGAATTACAGTATGTCCTTTTACAGTTTTTCACAATTGTTTACACACAAATTCTGGTACTTGAGACACAATGACCACATCATGTAACACTTTACACTCAAATTGCAGTTCTAAAACACACCTTTTTCAAAACACTACACACAATTCTCTGCTTTTGGCACAATTTTCATGCAGAAAATTTAGGGGGTTTGCCCATTGTGTGTGTGTTTTTGGATTTGTGGGTAGAGTTCTGCGAATATGAGGCATGCTTTCAGAAAATGTGTGTAAACAATCGAGAAAAACTGTAGTGTCTACCTTTTTTTTCTCATTACTGTAATTCCATAAATTACTACAGACTATTGAAGCAACTGCTAATTTTCATTTACCTTAAAGAATTGTTATGTTCTAAAGATTTAAATAAATCATGTGAAAGAATGTCACTCTTTTCTTTGAAGAAAATACTTTGTATGAAGTCACTGAAATTGTTCAAACTGTAAAGATGAAAAGTTAGTATTTTCTGTATTGGTGTTTGATGCTAGTGTTTTTACTCTCAGTGTGTTCTGTGTGACAGTGTGTGTTATCTCAGTGAGGGTTGTGTATAGTGTTTGGCTGCACTGAGCCTGTTTTGAGCCATGTGTTAAGAGTTGTGTTGCTTGGAGTGAGTTTTGCAGGTGATGTGAACTGTTTAGCTCAGGTGACTGTTGGTAGTGCAGACTGTAGTTAGAGTTTTGCACATGTAGCTCCAGTTGTGCTCACTGTCGTTTAGCAATCGAAAAAAACTGTAATTTAAACTGTTTATTGAGTATTGGTTGACATTTTACTGTTGACGCAGTTTTATAACCCATTTAAGGCCACACATTTACAACAACTGAGGGGATTTTAGAAACCTCCTTTCATGATGAACCTAAATGCCTTGATATTCTTCAAGCTGTTACGGACAGCACTGAGCACAGCGATTGATCCAAATGCAGTTTATTGACAGCACAATTCAAAGCCACAGTCCATAAATCTGGCAGATGGTCAGAGCACAGTTAATCAGTCCAAACAAACATACAGATCCAGAGGGCAAGACAGGAATGGAACATGGGCAGCAATCAAACACCAGGAAACACTCAGTAATACTGTGAAACACAAGTCAAGACTTCACGAAGTTACAAACGACTGAACTGGTAAATAGGCAAAGAGATAATGAGGTTATGAGAAACAGCTGCACATGATTACACTGATGACAGACAAAGAACTATGGGAAACTGAGTCCAAGATGGCGGAAGAGCGAGTGGTAAGAGTGCCCTCTGCTGGCATACAAATATACTCGCAGCTGACGGATGTAACGCAAGCGCAATCAAAGAACGAACTGGTGTGACATCATTTCGAACTAAATCAGGGCAAAACTAAGTTTGTGTGGAGTTAATTTTGAGCGTTTAAAACTTTGCCGAAATGTTTATTGTGGAGCTAGTGCAAACAGATCCAAATCACTATGATCAGATGCTTTCTTAAAGGTGCAGTCTGTAAGAGTGACAGCTAGTGGTCGAAATAGGTACTGCAGTCCAAATTCAAAATACTGGAGATTGTTGTTTCCCCCGCCCCCTCCTCCTCAGACTCAACGCTCATGTGGGTTGCCAGTTTGAGGACACACAACAGGAACGAGCGCAATTGGAAATGAAAGCCGAGGAGACTCACACACTGTAAGTTGATGAGTTGATTTATCCAAGTTTTAATATGCTCTCATTCATAGAGATTCTTAGATGGATACCAAGGTTTTAGGTTGGCTAGAATCTGCAATCTCTGACCCAGTTTGTTTGCTGGCTGAAATACGCTGTGTTTCCTGCCAACTGGCATCCCGGGTGTTGGGTGAACTGGCAGTGGGCGAGATCAAACACACCAAAACAAAAACAGACATTCCAACACGGAACGCACATTTCAAAGTAAAATAATTGGCTTTAACAGTGTTTTTCAGAGAAATGAGTATGTGAACTCATCATGTTTCCTAAATATCTGCAAACATATGGTATTTTTATGCTTAAGTAGAGTGAAAAAGTTACATACAGCACCTTTAACTGCTGTTTTTCTCAGTACTTTCTTTTTTGTTGTGTGTTTATTTTGTCATTCAGAGAAAAGCATGCAGCACATTTTTACATATTCATCTAAGTATCTAGTATATTGGGGCCATAAAAAACAACAACTCTTACTGGGCATAAAATCTCTGTAGCCTCTTGTGACTTATTCTACGCAATCTGAAGTTGTTTGGGTATCACCTCGATATGGACTGTTTAAGAGAACCTGTGCAGACAGCTTGTTTGACAGCCCAAAAACCATTACCTTTCTTCAGTCACCCCTCTTTGACTGCTACACACCTGCTAACGAGAGAACACATGCCCTCTCAAAGCCACATCTGCTTGTCAAGAAATGACACATTGTCATGTCTTTATTATTTGTGAATGATGTCTAAGCCGCTGGAACTGAAGGTGCTAGTGTGTTTGTGCGTAAATGAGCACTCTTGGCTTCTTGAGTGTTGCGCACACCCTTTTGAGGTTTGGATTAGTTAATCCATCATCACTCTCCAAGCTATATCAACAATGTTTTCTGAAGAAACTGGGTGGGGCAAAGCTTCAGCAGAAATATGATAGAGAATGAAAGAGAAAGCAAGGAATAGACATACTAAACCACGATCGAGCCAAACGTGACTACAATAAGATGGCCAAGTAAGTAAATTAGTTTAAAAGATGTGAATGCAAACAAACTGAGGTTTCACAGACTCCCTTCAGATTGGACATTTTGGGGTCAGGTATGCCAGCGTCAGGTCAGAGCCCTCCATACACAACACTGTCCACCAGGACACTACGATCTGTGGGAAGAATCAAAATAGCCATAATAGACAGTACATGATGCAATACTCTGGAGCCTTAAAGGAGAACTCCGGTCAATTTTAACATAATTTTGTAAATTTGGAGTGCTGTCAGTACAGAGAACAACGACAAAAATCGGTGTTGCCTACACCGTGTTATCCTCTTTTTAAAATTTGCACCCTGTTGACTTAAATGGGGCAAGTTTTAAACCTGCTTTTAGCCTCTTAATATCCTTGATGTGTCATTACAAGTGCCCAGCCATTGTGAGTGATTCCTTCAGAGTGAACACGGTGAATCTGACTGACTTCGACCGAAAACAGGAAGTAAATACAGGTATGTGCGCTGGCTGAATTAACATCACTTTTATTCATATCTTTCACATCTACTGCAGTCAGATTCACCGTGTTCACTCTGAAGGAATCACTCACAATGGCTGGGCACTTGTAATGACACATCAAGGATGTTAAGAGGCTAAAAGCAGGTTTAAAACTTGTCCCATTGAAGTCAACAGGGTGCAAATTTTAAAAAGAGGATAACACGGTGTAGGCAACACCGATCTTTGTCGTTGTTCTCTGTACTGACAGCACTCCAAATCTACAAAAAAATGAGCTCAATGTTAAAATTGACCGGAGTTCTCCTTTAATTGAGTTCTTAGTTGTTTCATTTAAGTAGCTCAGATATTTATCCTCAAATTCTATAGAAAGAATATAATCAAACAACTATTAAACAATCGTTAAGAAACAGCATAGAGCTAAAGTGGGTCGCATAGCTCAGGTCAGCTCAGTTGGGAAATTATATACATCAGATATCTAAGTATCTTGGCAAATGTGAGCACACTGTGAGACATTGTTGAGATCTTTTCTGAAACTCTAGGATATACATGTGTATACAATTAAAAAGAAGACAAGTGTGATCATACTTCTTTTCAAATCTGAGGATTCCAAACCTATGCATTTTATTAATAATTTCATAAGACCATGTTATATGTGTGTTTAGAGAAGGCTAATAAAAATGCTAATGAAATTATTCATGGCCCCTACACTGTAAAAAATATTCGTAATTTTAATGGTAAAAAACTGTAAAAAACCAATATACAGTGAAATATATACAGTGAAAAACTGTAATAGCTCTCACGGGACATTTCATGTAATTTGACAGTAAATAAAAATACTGTTAAATGTACGGACTTTGGAAGTACACTGTAAAAAAAAATCGTACCGTTGCATTTACCGTACCTTACCGTAAAAAATACGGTAACAATTTTTGTTTTACATCATTGCAAGTACACCTGGCTGCAGCCTGCAGATCGGGGCGGGGCTGCACCTGGGGCGGGGCTGCACGTGCAGCCCCGCCCATAACGCTTCTCATTGGTTAGGGGCAAAGTGATGACGTCGATCGAGGCGGGGCCGCACCTGGGGCTTCTCGTTGGTTAGTGGCACAGTAATGACGTCGACGCCACGGTAAACAGGAAATGCGGTTGAAAACTCATGCGCCATATCGCGCTGACAGCGCATGCGTCGTATTTGCGTTAAGTGGTGACGTCACGCGTCTTAAAAACGCTTGCGCAAATTTGAAATAATACTTTAATAAAATGATAAAGTATTAAAACAACTCTAAAGTAATAATGAAAGCAGCAAAAAGTAGTTGAGCATATATCCATAGTTTTAACTATGTCTGATCTAAGGTAAACATAAGGAATTACAGAGTATAGGCTATATATTGTGCAATATCTGTGTAGTATTTTAAAAGTTTTTTTACATTCTGTTGCACTTCACTGTGTAAATTACAAAATTACTGTAAACATTAATGGCACCTTATGTGTGTGTGTGTGTGAGTGTGTGTGTGTGTGTGTGTACGTACGTGTGTGAGTGTACGTACGTGTGTGTGTGTGTGAGTGTATGTACGTACGTACGTGTGTGTGTGAGTGTACGTGTGTGTGAGTGTACGTGTGTGTGTACGTACGCGTCTGTCTGTGTGTATACGTATGCGTGTGTGTACGTACGCATGTGTGTGTACGGTTGATGTACGTGATTATCTGTATGTGTGCATATACACTCACACACGTACGTACACTCACACACGTACGTACACTCTCACACACACACACACACACACACACACACACACACACACACGTACGTACACTCACTCACACACACGTACACACACACGTACGTACACTCACACACACGTACGTACGTACACTCACTCACACACGTACGTACACTCAGACACACACGTACGTACGTGCGTGAGTGTACGTACGTACGTGTGTGTGTGCGTGTGTGTGTACGTACACGTCTGTCTGTGTGTATACGTATGCGTGTGTGTGTACGGTTGATGCTCAAACACGTACGTACACTCACACACATACGTACACTCACACACGTATGTACACTCACACGTACGTACACTCACACACGTACGTACACTCACACACACGTACGTACACTCACAAACACTCACACACGCACGTACACTCACACACGTACGTACACTCACAAACACACACACACGTACGTACACTCACAAACACACACACGTACGTACACTTACAAACACTCACACACGTACGTACACTCACAAACACTCACACACGTACGTACACTCACAAACACTCACACACGTACGTACACTCACACACACTCACACACGTACGTACACTCACACACGTGTACACTCACACGCGTACGTACACTCACACACAATCTACTCAGCCTGAAAAAAAAAACAGTCAACCGAGCAATAGCCCTCAACCTCCTTCTCAGAATAAAGTCCCCGCAGGACTCCGCTTCGGCCATCACCCACAGACCCAGGTGGGCAGTCCTTGTATACTTCAGTGCAGTGCAAGCACAGAGTCAGCGAGTAGGGCACCCGGAACTCTTGCCTATATTGTCTGGAAAATGCACTCCAGTTCACAACACCTAATTTAGATAAAATACAGAACAAACAATATTGAATAATTTTAATGTGTGTGTACGGTTGATGTACGTGATTATCTGTATGTGTGCATATACACTCACACACGTACGTACACTCACACACGTACGTACACTCTCACACACACACACACACACACACGTACGTACACTCACTCACACACACGTACACACACACGTACGTACACTCACACACACGTACGTACGTACACTCACTCACACACGTACGTACACTCACACACACACGTACGTACGTGCGTGAGTGTACGTACGTACGTGTGTGTGTGCGTGTGTGTGTACGTACGCGTCTGTCTGTGTGTATACGTATGCGTGTGTGTGTACGGTTGATGCTCAAACACGTACGTACACTCACACACATACGTACACTCACACACGTATGTACACTCACACGTACGTACACTCACACACGTACGTACACTCACACACACGTACGTACACTCACAAACACTCACACACGCACGTACACTCACACACGTACGTACACTCACAAACACACACACACACGTACGTACACTCACAAACACACACACGTACGTACACTTACAAACACTCACACACGTACGTACACTCACAAACACTCACACACGTACGTACACTCACAAACACTCACACACGTACGTACACTCACACACACTCACACACGTACGTACACTCACACACGTGTACACTCACACGCGTACGTACACTCACACACAATCTACTCAGCCTGAAAAAAAAAACAGTCAACCGAGCAATAGCCCTCAACCTCCTTCTCAGAATAAAGTCCCCGCAGGACTCCGCTTCGGCCATCACCCACAGACCCAGGTGGGCAGTCCTTGTATACTTCAGTGCAGTGCAAGCACAGAGTCAGCGAGTAGGGCACCCGGAACTCTTGCCTATATTGTCTGGAAAATGCACTCCAGTTCACAACACCTAATTTAGATAAAATACAGAACAAACAATATTGAATAATTTTAAAGAGAGGCATTAACATAGTACAGAGTCATACAAGGAATTTCTTTTTTATACATTTTGAACATATTATAGGAAAATGTTAGACAAGATATGCTTGAGTGTTA
This sequence comes from Leuciscus leuciscus, assembly GCF_965113295.1. Classification (NCBI taxonomy): domain Eukaryota; kingdom Metazoa; phylum Chordata; class Actinopteri; order Cypriniformes; family Leuciscidae; genus Leuciscus; species Leuciscus leuciscus. The sequence goes on from NC_138746.1 coordinate 26,566,067, forward strand.
TTGGCTTTGTCTGTAAAGTACCTAAGAGACTTACTTTGTTTATGAACAACAAACTAGTTAAAAAAGTTTGTCAACACAAACTTTAATTTGGCTTGAAAAAGCCTATCCTAAAAGTTTGAAATAGTTTTAAAAGCTTGAAGGTTATTTTTATATATTTTTTTATATATATATACCTTATATTTATATATATTTATATATATTAATAACAATAATATCAAAATACATTTAATCAATGTATTCATAGAAAAAGAATATCCTACAATATATCTTTGTATATTAATATTAACTCTTAAATCCTAGCCTATATTTCTTCTCCTGGTTTAGTTTTGCCACTATATTTCTTTTTAAGGGCCTCTGTTGTTTTAACCTATGGTTTAACACTATATCCTAATCCCACCAAAACCACAGACACCACGCACACCACGCAAACGCGCGCACGCACACACACACACGCACGCACACACACACACACACACACACACACACACACACACACACACACACTTAGACCTACGCTGTCCTAGTTATTTGTGTGATATGATGAGTAAAGTTAGCATTACACGATCTCATTTTTACACCAATTAACATCACACTAAACGCCACTTCAGAATTAAAAATGGTAAAATAAAATGTAAATAAAATTAGAACAAAAAAAGAGTGTAGCTTGCCTGTAATGTACTCACCATGCAGCGATGAACATGAAAACATGCTAGAATCACGTCATGACTTCACGCCACTAACCAATGAGAAGAGATGTTGGCGGGAAGAGACGTGCAGCCCCGCCCCAGGTGCGACCCCGCCTCGATTGACGTCATCACTTGCCACTAACCAATGAGAAGCATTGTGGGCGGGGCTGCACGTGCAGCCCCGCCCCAGGTGCACCCCCGCCCAAATCTGCAGGCTGCAGCCAGGTGCTTCTCCATCATTGAACTAAAATTTACGGTAAAAAAACTGGCAGCTGTGGTTGCCAGTACTTTACCGTTAAAAAATATGGTAAAAATATTTATGTTTTACGGCATTTAACTAAAGTTTACAGAAAAAACAACTGCACGATTTAGACCAACACAGACATCAAGAATCAGCGTATGAATCTCAACAACGGTGACAATCAACTAAATAATCAGATAAAACTCTGAACATCACAAAACAAGCTACTAAAAGGTTGCAACAAAAACAATAGCAAAAATAAAAGCAGATAATAATAAAAGAAAATACTCATTTATTCATGCTGCAATGCATGCTGGGAGATATTGATGAGTTTTGATTGATGGCTCCCATCATGCACTACACTTTTATCATCACCGTTGTTGAGATTCATATGCTGATTCTTGATGTCTGTGTGTATACTGTATGTAAGATACAGTAGTTCAAACCTTTATTGTGCACAATGTTTTAAAAAAAAAAATAGATTATCACAACACTGATGGATCACATGCTGTAGAATCATAGGGCTACTACAACCAATAATGTCAAATTAATAATCCATATAATCAAAGATAAGGCTCTATTTTATGTCATCATCATCAACACATAACCAACGTCACCTGATTCATTTTCTCTCTGGTTTTCAGTTACAGCAGTAATAGAAAAACTAATGTTAGAAAGTCAAGGGTCAAGAGCCCAACTAAAGCAGTCACTGATCACCATCATGGTAACTTCAAATGAAACAATAAATCATCAACATCTAAACCTCTGTTAATTCTCAAACTGAGCTGTAGACTCCTGGCAGAAATAAAGTCAGTCTGGTTAGTAATAAGTGAAGCTGGTAATGCTGTTTGTGGAGTTGTTTAATCCTCTGATGAGATCTTCAGATATTTAATGTCTTCTTTTATCTTCAGTTGATCTAAGGCTGTGGCTGAAGTCAGTTGTAGTTCTTGTGTTTCTGCTCGTCGCTTCTCTTTTTTCTGTTCTTGTTGAAAACTAATGTCGGGTCGGTGAACATTAAATCATCATGTGGTTTACCGCCTGTATTATTATGGTGGCTATCAGTATATTACAAAAGTATAAAGCAGATTTTAATACTTTAGTGAAATTGAATGATAACGTTTATTGGTTAATGAACTATAAGGGTTGTCCTGTGAGAACTAAAAGGTTACTACCATTTTTTTTTTTACGGTAAAATACTGGCAACCAAACTGACTTTTTTTTGTTACCGTAAATTTCACCGTTTTTTTTACATTGTGTGTTTTTTTTTTGTTTTTTTTTTGCCTGTAAATTTAAGTTCCGTAAAACATAAAAGGTTGCCACCATATTTTTTACGATAAAATACTGGCAACCACAGCTGCCGTTTTTTTACTGTAAATTTCACAGGTTTTTTTTAACAGTGATAACTGCCCTGCACTCTAATGTCTGGTGTGGAGAACTGCCCATTCATGACTCTATTGTCCTCTCTCAACGAATGTTAGCACCTCTGCCGGTTTGAGACTTAATCTACATTATTCTTTTATCATTATTCTTTTGTTTTTATTCAGCCATTATTAAGCTTTATTCTGACATTAGATGGCTTGCCCATCAACACCACTTTCATTCCAGATTCAGTAATCCACCTGTAGTGGTTCCTTGCCACTGTTGCCTTGGCTTTTGGCTTGCTTAGTTGGGGACATTTAATATTCAACAAAGGTGGACGACGACGCAATTTTCTTCTAGAAACAAACTTTGTTGTATTATTTTCATGTTATCACTGAAGCTGCTTCGATGCAATCTGTATTGTAAAAAGCGCTATATAAATAAAGGTGACTTGACTTGATTAGTCTTTCTAAAAAATAAAAATAAAAAAGGGGAAAAAAAGGCATATTCTTGGGACCTTATGTGAATTCTTGTAACAAAATAGATTATGAAATAGATACTGTAGCTCCTGGCACAACAGGTGCATTTTAGTGGTTCTCAAATGTTTTCAGCGGGAGGCCCCCTTTGTGTAAGGTGCATCGCTTTGGGGCACCCCAAAAGAAAATTCACGACACAAAACAGCCTCAAACTTACAGTTTTAATTAAAACAAAAGCATGTTAAATTATACAATGCTGGAACATCAATTCTGTTGGTTGGTAGTTGGTAGAAATATCTCTGATGCTTGATCACACAATTTATGACAAATTCTATATTTTCATAAAATATGTCATGAAATGGTTTTGACAAGAAATGGTATTGCGTTGAAACTGATACTTTCAGAAACTTTTGTTTTGGAAAAGTGCAACAAAGTGTGACGTTGGCTTTTTTTTTTTTTTTACCTCTGTGGTAAAGGGCCAACCACCGACTGTCATGCAAAAATGAACAATGCAGAAATTACTTTTAATGTGATTTAAAAGTGCATTAAAAATAAAATCAACAGGCAAAGTCCTTAAACATGGAAAACAATAGAAATTACATAAAAGTTTGGAAGTAAGCCAATTTAAGTATATTTCCCCACAAAGATAAATGTTTTGCAGTATATCCCAAGCCTTGAGAGGACTGTGCGACACGAGCAGGACAGAGCCCATCTCTTGTCTAATATCTATTTTCTCCCAATGTTCCAAAGCAATGGATACTGATTGTAAAAGGTCAGAAGAGCAAATTTTATCTTCCACACAAGCAAGATATGAATAGCTATTTGATGCTGCGCTGGTGAAGAAAACAAAACTGAATTACCTGCGTGTGTGAAATTAGCTAAACTTGACGTGCCTTACCTTGTCCAACAAACAGAAACTGTCAAAAATGTATTTGACGTGAGATACAGATTGAAACTAACGAGATACAGTGTTTTTCACCTTTGTCATAGTAAAGGATGCGAATACAGGGATTAAAAGTGAACGAAACGGGAAAAGAAAGTAACGTTTATAATCCCTTTCGAAAGGATACGCGCAAGGATTTAGGAAAAGAAACAAGAGATTCCATGTCCAGAGGAACAGGCTAATTCATGGAATAGGTTATTGTTAATTTGTGAAAAAATCGTAAAACAGAATACTAAACCGACATATGGCTTAATTATAATTTATGGGCTCGCACGTAGGCCTACCTCTCTCTTTCGGCATCAATTCAAATGAATGGTTGTGATATAACATTTGGTTGCTAACCTTTCATTCCTTTTGTAAACAAAGCTTTGTACTTCTCGTGACTTTGTACTTCTTCTGATATCCTCGTAAAACAGTATTCACATGCACAAAAATGTGTTTTAGTGTATCACTGCCGGTGCTACTCGGCCACCGTGGCCAACACCTCGGCCAACACCTCCCTTCACAAAACATTAATTTACTATTCACAGTAAATGCAGATTAATATTTAACATTTAATTTACATATTTTGAATGCAATTACTTTTTTATTTTTAATACAAAATATTCTAGAACTTCTGTGCGGGCCCCCTAACGCCATCTAGCAGCCCCCAGTTTGAGAACCACTGCATTAGAGCTACCATTAGCATCAAGCTACATAACATTTAAAAGACTAATATTACGCTTTTACTCAGAACTCACTTTTAACCACCAATGAGTGTTTGTAATAACTTCCGATTGCAATTTAATGTGGATTTTGGTCATATAATGTTATTGAAATATGTTATAGTTAGCATTTTATATGGCGCTAAGCACTACACCTGCTTAGCATGTATAATAATAATAATAATAATTCATTACATTTATATAGCGCTTTTCTTGGCACTCAAAGCGCTTTACATAGAAGGGGGGAATCTCCTCAACCACCACCAATGTGCAGCATCCACTTGGATGATGCGACGGCAGCCATATTGCGCCAGAACGCCCACCACACACCAGCTTTCTGGTGGAGAGGAGACAGTGATGAAGCCAATCAGTATATGAGGATGATTAGGAGGCCATGATGGACAGAGGCCACTGGGCAAATTTGGCCAGGATGCCGGGGTTACACCCCTACTCTTTCGAAAGACATCCTGGGATTTTTAATGACCACAGAGAGTCAGGACCTCGGTTTTACGTCTCATCCGAAGGATGGTGCTCTTTGACAGTATAGTGTCCCCGTCACTACACTGGGGCTTTAGGACCCACACAGACCACAGGGTGAGCACCCCCTGCTGGCCTTCCTAACACCTCTTCCAGCAGCAACCTGGTTTTCTCAGGAGGTCTCCCATCCAGGTACTAACCAGGCTCAGCCCTGCTTAGCTTCAGTGGGCAACCGGTCTTGGGCTACAGGGTGACATGGCTGCTGACATACATGTATACTCAGGGCTTGAATTTCGGCGCGGGATTGCGGGTATTGCGCATAATTTTAATAATTCCCGCAGGTCTCCCACTTATAATGCGGGAAATTCCCGCAAACATTGATTCACTTTAACCTGTAGGTTGTATTAGTAAATTAATCCACACAGATTATAAAATCAAATCAGTCATTTTAGAACTGTCTGCGAGACGCAATTTCTCAAACAGTGCGAGTGATTCAGCGGTGCTGCGTCTTCTATCAGCTCGTTAAGCGCTGCAGGCGATAATTCACTCTCGCGTTTCGGGGGTGTCGGGATAGACGGAGTTGTCACTTGCATAATCGGGCCAGCATTGCATCATGAGTAACTAAAGTTTACCATTTGCACGTCTTTTTAAGTCTTACCAGTTTATGCATTCACGCGATTTTAAACTATTCGGTACTGTCTGAGAGATGGTTCTCTGCACACATACATAGAGTAAAGCCGCCTCACACACAGCTCGTGGGTAACCAAAGTTATTTTTCGTGGATTATATCGCTTTAACAGTCAAAAACATGCGAAAATTATGTCAATTTCGGTCTTGGTGAGTATCCTCTAAACACAGTCGGTTATGTCTTAAGCATAAATCGCACGTGACCGTATAATGAACACAGGATCCGTGCACTAGCTCTTAAAGGGACAGCAGCCATATGTGTCTGTCATTCATTTGGTTGTCAAAACAACAAAACATAGCTTTCATTTGAAGGAATCAGGATTAATAGCCTATGTATTTAATTTAGTCAGGACTAAAATACTACCCAGTGTTATTTTACATTTGATTACTTTATTCAGTCTCTGTATTTCTGAATACTAGTGTTAGACCCAAGCAAACACTTCTCTCTTTATTTCTCTTTATTGGTATCTTTATTCTATTGTATTTATTTGTGCTACTTTTTTCAATTTAATTCAAAGATTGAAATCAAGCTTCCTTGTGTTGTGTAAATTCTTAAGAACAAAATTACCCCATTGTAAAAATGCGATGAGTGAGCATACATTTAGGCGAGATAAATGTAATTTTAAAAGAAGTCTAAACTCCCCCCTCAAATAAAAAATCCCCCTCCATAAGAATCACCTAAGGGGGGATTTCCCCCCCATTTTCCAAAATGAAATTCAGGCCCTGATACTGTAAACATTCCTTATTCATATGAATATACCCCAAATCGTATGAAAATCACACACAACCCCTATCGCTATCGTGTTTATTCTCTTCGTTTTTGACGTATAGAAACGTTTCTTTGGCTTTGTTTATCACGGAGCTCAGAACAAGGAAGTGTACAGGACTGCATCATCCAGAAGGGCATGAATTATGGTCACATAAGTTGATTGACAGTTGTAGAGATCAAATAAGTGCTCAATGAGATGTGCGATGTGAATAAGAGTGTGATGTTTTAACGTGCAGTGAATGTTGAACAACAATAATCTGAGGCCTTCGGCGATCTTTGAACATAAAGGGTTTAAATAAATGCCACTTGTTTTTATGATTTGTTATTTAATTCAAATAACATTATACATTTTTATTCACATTCACATACATAAATGTGTCTAAATAACTTTTAGTGGGACATGATATACAAGCCTACATACCAAGAAATAACATCATCCCTATATATAAATTTAGCATGAACATTACACTCACAACGGGATGCCATAGAACATGCACAGGTACACACATGTTTGGCATGAAGCATACAGTCATTAGCTAACAATTTATATATACAAGTTGAAAAGTTGGTCGGACCGAGCACCACAACAAACGTCCCAACATCCCAATCAGCAGTATGATGGTGGAGGAGAGAGTGAGCAAGAGGGAGATTTGAAGAAAGACTGTTGAAAGAGAGATGAGTGACAATAGGAGGATCTTTGTTGACATCTTTGTACGCATGCGCGAGTGGTTGTGTGGCAACAAAACAAACAGTATTGCGGGCAGTAAAGACGCGACGAGCACTTTCAAGAGAGTTAGCGGGCGAAATCCACAATATATAAGCACTTTAACATCTGAAGACCGGAGGAGGTTTGGAGAGAAGCTCAAAATTTGTATTGGTGACAAAATCGAAGTTATTCAAAGCCCATATGAGATCTGGGATGACAAAAAACGTTGGTCCGACTTGCCCGTGTCTTGGCCACCAATCTGCTGGGGAGACATTTATTCTTATTTAATAGAAACCCCTGGACCCTTCACTCATGAAAGATTAAAGGCTTTCAAAAGTCTGGAGGCCTATGATTATTTAGTTTTTTCAAAAAGTTGGGCCGATCTTTTCTGCCAAACAGAAAGCAGTGATCGTGCTAAAAGCAGAGGTTAGAACAGCCTTTTCTTTTGCTTTTAAGTTTTGCGATCCAGAATAGCCCATTTTGATGTGAGGAACATAGTCTGGGTGCTGTGGATCGCGGTTTGGGACACCTGAATCAGAACGCGAAAACATATGACTCGGTTGATTTGACTCAGTTTTATTATTTTTTTTATTCAATCTTCTATAAATACATAGTCACTAAGACTTAGGCCTACCATGAACAAAATGAGCCTCACAAACTCGATCAGTAACGTTAGCTGCAGGAATCCAGGCTTTCTTCGGAGCGTCCAGGTTCAATCGCCTAATTGCACGCAACCATTTCTTTCGTTTTTCGCGATCCTTTTCGGAAGGAATTCGAAAAAAACTTTTTATCAGGCCCCCAACGAGCCGTACTCGACCACACAGCAAGAGTGAACCATCCTCTTCTCTAAATCCTCCTCCAAACGTGCAAAACAATCAAATTAGAGGTATCTATAGCGGTGTTTCCTGCCACACGATTCCCATGGTGCAACGCGACAAACATAAACAATGACGTCACAAAAGATCCGCCTATACAAAAGAGAAAATCTCAGAGGAATATCACTGAAAAAAGCTCTCCAGCACTTGAGAGACCTACGCGGCAAGGCCTGAAAACGGACGCAGAGTTTGTGTTGTTGTTGCTCATTGAGTAACATTGGTTTTGCGGTTTCACAGAACCAATATGCTGTTGTTGTAATGTTAGCCAGAGTAACAGGACAGTTTTAAGTGTCATTGTTTGTTTGGAGCTGCTGTGCTGCTGGCGACTAACAACCAACTCTTGCTTGTATTTACTCTTGTGTACTGTACATTTTTTATGCTTCCTTCTCGTTCGTCATTATCTTTGCTTTATTTTTCGTGAAGCAATATTTTGCTTAGCTTCTAATATGATAAATAGACATCCACGCTTGCAAAGTGTGTAGTAAACCCATATGAAAAAAACCTGCATGGTTCATATATAGCAACCATATATCTTCCTTACTTAAATCAGCCAGAATTACCTTCTGTGTTTCATATAAGGCCAATACATGTCCTATACAAAATCAGACCGATTATGGCCCATTTCATACTAAATAGCACACATATAACTTATAGGGGATTTTTGCGTCATATATGAATACTGTTAAAAGACTTATATGAGTTTTACATGACAAAAGTATGCAAAAGTGTATGGTATTAGTAGAAATATATAAAATTAATATAAAATTCATATATAAATCATTTAAAGTTCTTATATTGAATCATATGCTATTCAAACTAAAGTCATATAGAATTTATACACATTTTGTGTCATTTGTTTATGCGTTTCATACAGATTTCATGTTTTGATGACCAACATCTGATTCACTTATATGCAGTTGGCAAATTTCCACTTTAAAATGAAAATTCTGTCATCATATACTCACCCTCATGTTGTTTCAATCCTGTATGAATTTCTTTTTTCTGCTGAACAGAAAGGAAGATATTTAGAAGAATGTCAGAAACCAGACAGTTTCTGGTCTCATTGACTTCCATAGTATATATTTTTTCCTACTATGGAAGTCAATGGGACCAGAAACTGTCTGGTTACTGACATTCTTCTAAATATCTTCCTTTCTGTTCAGCAGAAAAAAGAAATTCATACAGGTTTGAAACAACATGAGGGTGAATATATGATGACAAACCTTTATGAAGACTGTTCATTTTCCTACAGGATTTTAAAGAGCAGTTATAAAGCAATGACATTGTAAGACCGTGTATTTACATTAATTGTGAACTGCCTGGGCCAGTTGTTTGTGAACAAATCATAACATATTATTGCAAATGAACAAAGTTGAGTCAAATATGTTTCTAGAACAGTGATTAAAATGTTGAAAATTGGCTGGAATATGTTTTTGTATATGTGACATGAACTCTGGTGGTGATGCACTCTAAAAACTTTTAATATGATTTACTCAATGTTTTGGTTAAACATTTTTACACTTAGAATTGATTAGATTTTTAAGCAGTGAAATCAATTACATACACTGTATTAACTGAGTAGATGTAAGTGAAACAAATTAAATAGATCTGAGTAACTGCATTTGGTACATTAACAAATAAAATTGAATAGAAATAATTGGGGGGGAAACATTTAAAAACAAATATTTATGAGTAATATTAACTGTGTTTCTATGCCAGTAATATTAACTTTTTTATTTCCTCTAAACCTTTGTAAAAATATTCCATACAACCACCGGTATAACTACATGACATTGGCCTTTATTGTCAATGAGTAGCCTACAGCAATACAGCATATGTTATACTATTTTTAACACATATACAATAATGCCTACATTTAAAATCATGTAAGAAACATTTTCTAAGTAAAAATTTAACATTTAGGCCTAAACATTCAAGTGTAATCAACCGGTCTGTTATCCAGTATCCACCGGATCAGCGCTGATTCCCATCCCGGAGATGGACTCGCCTCTGCGGGGGAACCTCTAACTTTACACCGCCGTCCTGCGTCACTCACGGCGAGAGATGCTGCGACGCGACTGACTCAATCACCTGCCAATAAACACACAGTGCACAGTTCTGAGGACATTTTATCATCCAAATTAGTTATATTCATTATCTTTAGGAATATAGTCGTGTGTTTTTTATGCAAGGCGTTACAATCATGCGAAAAGACAGGCGCGAGTCGACACTCGTTTAACTCGTGAGTAACATTGTGTCTCTGTATGTTCTTTCGCATTAAATAAAATGATTTAAAGCACATTAATGATTATACAGATAAAATAAAACATACACACACCTGAATTTCACAGAGGAAATGCACCAATTCTGCGCCGCTGAGAAGAGGAGAGGAGAACTGTTGCTTTGATACTGAAGAGAATTCAAACAGCGCGCGCTCACTCAAGCCCCGTTCACACTGCCAGCGACACGCAGCGACAAAGCGACATGATCCCATTCATTTTAATGGAGCGCTGGCGACTTCCGGCGACACGAGCGACAGTGACCGTTGGCGACAGAATGTGCGACAGAATGTGCGACAGAAGCGACACGAGACGCGCGACAAAAGTTCAGAAATTTCAACTTTATGCAAATGAGAAGCGATTTTCGCGAGCGACAACCAATAGGAAAGAAGACTTTCAGAGGAGCTCAGCTCACGTCACCGTCTCGAGTGCAGGCAAGACAGAAGAGTTCGAGGGCGATTTCACTGTTTTATATGATTTGACTGTAACCACATACATGGATATAATAAAATGATGCATGGAAAAGAAACTGTCGACAGTCTCAGTGAGTTTAATTCACACATTTAGTTCGAGTGTTGTAATTATGATGCAAGTTTAGCACTGCTGCAGATCATTTTACAGTTTCCCCTGCATTATGTTGACTATTAGGGACAAGAAAATTGATTATTTGTCAAATTCGAATGACGTTTTAGTAATTTATGACAGTATGAGTTAATCTGTTGATTGATCGATCGTTAATCCAGTAGGCTAAATGATTTAATCCACTGAACACTGCTGTGGTAATATAAAAACACTCTCCCAACAGCATACTGTTTCTTTTGAGCCTAAATCCTAGTCAAATTAAAATGATATAGTTGTATATATCACTTGTGATGGTATTTTGTATAGATATGGCCAGACGTGCAGTCTACCAGTCACATTAGAGCGACAGCACTATGAACGCCCACAAGCGACTTCACAGTACAGAGACTAGCGACATGCAGCGACAAAATCGCTGGCAGTGTGAACGGGGCTTCAACCGTTGAGCTGTCGTCGTCAAGTCAGAGGGTGGGGGAGGGGTGCATTGTGTTCATTGAGTAAACTTAATCAATTTCTTATGCGTGTTAAATATTAATAATATTGATTTTATTTAAGTAATATTTGTGGTTCTTGAAACAGATCAGTTTAATTATCCATTCTCAAATATGGTGATGGAAATTTCACAAATATATTAGCTCAGTGTATTTTAAATAAATAACTGGTTAGTCAAATACTAAATTATTTTAGTGAAAAACTTCTTTTTATTAACTGTAATTTTCAGACAAAATTAATTGTTGGAGTTTTAGTCAATTATTTTGGTATGTTCAACTCAAACTATCAAGTAAATGATATTCAGAGATTTTATTAAGTGAATAAAGTTAATTATTGCTGTGATATTTACTAAGCCACTGAATATTTTTTTTTAGATTTTTTAGAATTTATTTTTTATTTTACCCATAAGAATCACTTCGACATTTAGGAAAGTTTGTATAGGTTAAGAATAGAACTGCATGTTAGTACTGTGATAAAGTACAATTTAGAGAAATTGTCACAAATGAAAATGAAAACAGGTGATGCAGGATTTAAAATGAAAACTATTTATATGTGAAATATGCAACTGTATCTTGTAGAACACACTCTAATAAATGTGTGCTTGTGTGTGTAGTTTAAATGTTGTGTTTCATCTAATGCTGATTATACAGTATACAGTAACCATGATTGACTACAGGCATAGGGCTCGACTTAGGACAAGATAAGAACAAGCATGAGTGAAGTAAAGCCTTATACTGATTGGTAAACTGTACTGTGTTTTATACACGTCCATGCTGGACATTCATATTAAATTAGCATTATTTTCCTATGTTTTTACATCATGAAAATCTATATGGCTTCAGTTGTATGTAGGACATATATGACATAATATGATTAAAAATATACTAATATTATAAAATTTATATATGTGGTTTTTGCAGCATATATGTCCCTTACAATATTCTGTTGGAACATATAAGAATCACGGGAGTTTTTAGCAAACCTTTTCCATATGGGAAGTGTTTGTGAATTTTGGAGGCGGAGCAATGAAGAGAGGGGGTGGGTTTGTTTGGGTTGATTTCAAATATCAACAGTGTTCAACAACAATTCTGGGAGATCGCATACTGCACCTTTAATGCATTTAGCAGTTTTATTTTTTATTTTTTATCCAGAGCATCTTACATTAGATTGAAGGTGTAAATTGTTACTAGGAGGCCTATGCATGTTCTTCTGAAAATAGAACCCAATCTGCTGATGATTTTTAAGTCAGTGATAAGTCTGAGCTCTCATATAGCCTACAATCTGTAAATATTTAAAAGTTGAGACCAATGTGTCAGTTGTTTTCAATCTCTCCATCTGCAGTCATCCATCAGCGGGACTGTCACTTGGGGCGGCTGGGGTGGCCAGAGGATGTGAGTAATCCTCTAAAATGACTCCACAGAATGACTTGGCTGAACTTTCATATAGAAGTTACTCTGAACCCTGCAGATGTTGCCAATACCACAGCCAGGCTGCTATTATTGGTTAGGCTCTACCTGACTGAGTGGAAGGAAATAGGATGAGAAAAAAAGTGTTTTGACTCGATGGTTGCGAGGACTAGGTGCATTCTGGGAACTGATGTGCCCTAAGGGGGCCCCTAAAGGAGAGTTGAAGGGCGTGGCCCCTCCTGCTGTGGTTTACAGCTCACTTGTCATTTCTGCAGACACGTTGGCACAGCAACCGGCACTTTCCCTTGGGGCTGGTGTTCGTACAGAACATAATCCTGGTGGAGGCTGTCATTTCGGCAACCTCCATCTTTTTTTAAGCACTTGTTTTAAGTTGTCATTTGGACTGTTTGTGTGACTTTATGCGTGCCTGTTCAGTTTCAAGGATGGCCCAAAAACCGCAGCATCTTTTTTTAGCCCATACCGTTTGTGTGTGTATGTGCGAGAGTTTGCATGTTTTCTCAACGATACCCACATGATACTCTCTGGTGTGTCTTTGGGAGTCTGAAAAGTCTTTCGTCAGGCCTGATTCGCTCTCTCTGCCAGAGGCCTATAATGAATCAGTCGGAAACAGGATTCCAAAGTGTTTTTCTTTGGCTCAGATAAACACATTTTTTTTCCATTCAGCCTCTCAAGGATGCACAAAGCTTGTGAGTAACTTGACCTGCATTTCAAAGACATTGTTTGTTATATTGTAGTTGGCTGTCAATCGGGATGGAAAGTATTTCTAAACTTCCTTGGGCAAACTCAAAGCCTATTGAAAAGATAACAAGAGGGGGAGAGTGTTTGGAGCTATAAATATTGACATGATAATAAATGGTAATCAAGTGATTTGTGACACTTGAAAATGCTTAATGCTTTCATTACATGAGGACATGGGTTTGTGAACATCAATGTAGCCAGATGTTCTCAGTGATTATGGCTATAGTTATGTAATGTGTGCATGCCGAAATGAATTTTAACATTTTAAAGTTTAGTGTTGACTAACGTGATGGAATTCTTTGAAACGAGTTGAATAAAGCAGCTGATATCACAGAACAAAGTTAAACTATTATAATATCAAATTAGGTAAATGTGTTAATGTGATATTCTCATAGATAGATAGATAGATTGTTTTAACACATTGCTAGCATTAATTAGCAAATGCTAACATGCGTTACCACATTGCTAGCATGATATAGTTTGTTGCTAGCATGATTTAACACATTGCTTGATTAGCACATTGCTAACATGATTGAGCACGTTGCTAGCATGTTGTTAGCATGATTTAACATGTTGGTAACATGATTTCACATCTTGCTAAGATGATTTAGCACATTGGTAGCATGTTTTAACACATTGGTAGCATGTTGCTAATGTGATTTAGGACATTGCTAGTATGTTGCTGGCATGATAGATAGATAGATAGATAGATAGATAGATAGATAGATAGATAGATAGATAGATAGATAGATGATTAGAAATATTAGATAGATATATAGATAGATGATTACAAATATTAGATAGATAGATAGATAGATAGATAGATAGATAGATGATTAGAATTCTTTCCCACTCCCCCTCACTACTGTCACAGACAAGCCCATCAAACCTCTCACCACACCCATCACGGACACAAAGCCAGAGCTTACTGCAGACCCAGAACAAGAGCCTGTGCTTACCACGAGATCAGAGTGAAAGCCTGCCAAGGACTTTCCACTGGTGAAGAGCATTGCCCTGCATCTAGAGCCCGAGCCAGTCTAAGAGTCTTACCAGGTGAGAGAGCTGGCAACCATGTGCATCCCAGTGGATATATTGGTTGAGTTGGACTGTTTGGAGTTGGATCATGCCCTTGGTTCTGCCCCCACTCCTGGTGTAGAGTTGCTTCCTAAGAGCTCATTTAATATATTGTACTCGCTGATTTCGCCCAGTCTTCTCTCTCCTTCATCGCCACTGGTTCCGCCCAGTCTCCTGTCTCTTTCGTTGCCACTGGTCCCACCCAGCCTCCTTCTCACCAGCTCTTCATCTTCTTCTTGGCTGTCTCCCTTCAGATCCTTGGCTCTGCCTTGGGCTTCCCAGTCTCCAGTCCCACCTTGGTTTATGGAGCCCCTAACTCCACCTCAGGCCTCCGAGCACATGACTCCACCTCGGCCTGTTGATTCATTAGCTCCATGCTCCCTCGTCTCCTGCGTGGACCTTCATCCTAATGACTCTACCAGGGTCCCTCATCACTCTGGCCTTGCCTTGATCATCACCTTGGCTTTGCCATGGGCTTCTGGGCTTCCGGGCTTCCAGCCTTCTACCCCTTCGGCTCCACCAGGCTCTGCCTTCTCCGCCTCCACTATTGTCCTTGGTTGCTCCAGCTTCACCGCAGTCTTCTGAGACCCTTTCTCGTCAGCTCCGCCTTGGCCCACCAGACCAGCGGTGTTACCCTGTGCCTTTGGCTCCTCAGCTCTGCCCGTTTCTAAAATAACTGTTTTAAACTTGAATTTTAAACTGAAAACAAATTATAATAATAATCCCTGCAAAGCACATCTTTGCAATGGCTAGAGACATTGGCCAACAAATAATGTGTAACAAATGCATTACGAATACTGGGTGAGTTATAGAAAGAATGCTACATCTGCATTCAATTTCTCTTCTTACATACATTTGTACTCTTAACATTTGAAGTACAGCTTGAAGTAATCCCATCACAGAGCAGTGGTTCCCAACCTTGGTCTTGGAGTACCCCCAACACTGCACATCTCTCTTATCTGACACACACATCTGAGGTCTTGGGAGTCTTTACTAACAAGCTGATGATAAGTTGAGTCAGGTGGGTTTGATTAGGGAGAAATCTAAGGGCACGTTTACACGATAACGATACGCTTAAAATTGAGAAGTTTTC
The DNA here is from genome assembly GCF_965113295.1 of Leuciscus leuciscus. Classification (NCBI taxonomy): domain Eukaryota; kingdom Metazoa; phylum Chordata; class Actinopteri; order Cypriniformes; family Leuciscidae; genus Leuciscus; species Leuciscus leuciscus. The sequence continues at coordinate 26,581,672 of NC_138746.1, forward strand.
CTTTGAGTTTTCCACTTACAGACGACACCATTGTCAGAACGATCCCCATTCACACTGATTCGCAAAAACGACTAAAACGCTGTATTCTGCTGCCAGGCCATTAGATGGCAATGAAACACTATAGACTGAACTTGTAATACGGATGTCCATGACATCATCATTTCCACAGATTCACAGATTTTTGTTGTTTACTGTAAATTACTGTAAATGAACGGCCAAAATGTATAAAAAGTTTAAAATTTTTATTTGAAAACGTTGTTGCGTAAACAACCCTTTAGGCTATGTCTACATTAATCTGGATACATTTGAAAACGGCGTTTTAGTTTCAAACTTCCACACTAGCGTTTTCAAGCGTTTTCCAAAAGTTTCTCATCCACACTGACGCAAAATTCCCCTTACTACACATGCGTAAACCCTCATAAAAAGTTCACTGAGATGATACAGACAGAACAAGACTGTAACAAGGTTAAATGTTGTGGGAAGAAGGAGGCGGGAACCGGCGTACATTCAAACACATTCAAACACATTTTAATGATAAAAATAAAACGAAAGTAAAAGACAGCAGCCCCTCACGGACGACTGCTGTCACAATAAAACAAAACACAACACAAGTTCAGGTCTTTCCTCTCTCGATCTCCACTGTCGTCGCTCCCCCTTTATGCTTCCGCTCCTCCGTGAGAGATATGAGACTGGTGCGTCGCGCACAGATGTCGCTCATCAGTAATCACGCCGCTCTCACGGCCCTCGGCCTTGTCCTGCTCGCCACAAAGACATATCACGCAATTCTTCTGGCAGGATAATTTTATTTAGCAAAATATCTCACCATTCACTAATGCATCCAAGTCGCAGGACAGCAAATGCCTGTAAATTATCTGTCATCTTTGCAGGACTGTAATACGAAGAGTGTGCAAAGTAACATACTATTTTAGCAACTGTGTGAAATTGAATAGCACATAACAGGCTCAAAACCGTTATAAAATGTAATTCCTCCGTTTTCAGAATCTACACTACAATGCGAAAACGGCTTTTTAAAATGTATCCACTTTGGAGAGCATTTTCAAAAAGCTTTGTTTTCTTTAATAAAAACACCATCTCAGTGTGGACGCAAGGCCAAAAATGGGAACCACTGACTGACACTGTGGCCCCTATCTTGCACCCAGCGCAATTGACTTTGTACACCTATGCATGTATCATTCCTATTTTGCACCCACGCCAGTGGTGGAAAGAGTACTGAAAAAACATACTTAAGTAAAAGTACCATTACATTCCAAAAAATGTAGTGTGAGTAGAGTTAAAAGTATTTGTAAGAGTAAAAAAGTAGCTAATTTAAAAGTACTCATGACTCATGAGTAGTGAGTAGTGAGTACTGAGCTGCGGATTCTACCCCCTTATAATAAACACTGTGCACTACAATTAATAAATAAAAAAACATTGCACAACCTGTACATTATATTTTGTTTTTCGTCAGAAAGATTGAAGAATAGCTATCATCCATCTTTTTAAAATGCATCAAATCAGTACACTCATCCCCATTTAAATCATATTGTTTGAAAAAAATACATTTAAAATGAGGTGTAAGGCCACTGATCCTGATATTGTTGCACATAAAATATCAATGTTCATAACTGTGCAAAGAATTCAGAAAATTTTGGAAACTCATATGATAGTTCAGCATCACACACCATGAGATGGGTTAAATGGAGAAATAAAAAAAATACCTAATTTCTCTCCAAAACGGTACCAGTTTTAGTGTTTTGATAAATAAATGAGAATCACTAATATTATCAGTTTACCTCACCTAATGCACTGAAAAAGCCTAAGATAGTGAGCTAACACTAATTACACTGTAATTCCATGCCATTAAATATGTTACAATTTAAACGTAAATGCACATTGTCTAGAAGGGTGGCATCATCCCTTACATTTCACACGGCTACATTTACTCAAATTGTAATGCTGATAATATAACTTGTAAGGAAAATTGTGCAATAAATAGGGAAGTTATATCCGGGGAAACTTATAAAAGAAACAAACACACACACACAAAAAAATGCATGTCTCTTTGTAGTCTCGGCAAAGCTGTTTTTATCAGTAGCATCCACAAAAAAAACTTGAATAATTTTTTTATTTTATCCTGGAGTCTGTGACCGAAGGGTGAACAGAGAGATGACAGACAGGAGACTCCAGGATGGTATCGCCGCCACGGTGGTGCAGGACGAGGAGGTGGCCATGGCGAAGCAGGCCCTTCGGACGGCCATGGTGGTGAAGACCCTTCAGGTGACCATGGCGGTGAAGACCCTTCAGGTGACCATGGCGGTGAGGACCCTTCAGGCAGCCATGGCGGAGAAGACCCTTCGGGCGGCCATGGCGGTGAGGACCCTTCGGGCGGCTATGGCGGAGAAGACCCTTCGGGCGACCATGGCGGAGAAGACCCTTCGGGCGCCCATAGCGGAGAAGACCCTTCGGGCGGCCATGGCGGAGAAGACCCTTCAGGAGACCATGGCGGTGAGGACCCTTCGGGCGGCCATGGCGGAGAAGACCCTTCGGGCGCCATGGCGGAGAAGACCCTTTGGGCGCCCATGGCGGTGAAGACCCTTCGGGTGACCATGGCGGCGAGGACCCTTCGGGCGGCCATGGCGGAGAAGACCCTTCAGGTGGCTAGGATGGCATTGGGAACCGTGTCGGTAAGGCCTCCACGGTCCCCCCAGAGGACTTATAGCCCCCCCCAAAAAATTTTTCTTGGGGAAATTATCAGGCTCTGGTTCAAGACTGGATGAGACGGGGGGCGACTCTGGGCTGGACAGGACCAGGGGTGAAGAAGTCTTTGAGCTGGGCAGGACCAGCGGCGAAGAGGGTTCTGAGCTGGGCAGGACCAGCGGTGAAAACGCCTTTGGGAAGACTGGCTCTGGCTCTTGCTCGAAGACTGGCTCTGGCTCTTGCTCGACAGGGCAGGCGACTTCTTGACTCGGGACTGGACTCGGGACTGGACCTGGCCTCTCTGGGCCAACAACTGTCTCAGGCTCGGCGGGCATGACGTGAACTGCCTTGGCTTCGGCAGATCTGGCGTGAAGTGCGGGCTCGGCTGGACTCGGAACTGGACTCGGAACTGGATCTGGCCTCTCTGGGCCAACAACTGTCTCAGGCTCGGCGGGCATGACGTGAACTGCCTTGGCTTCGGCAGATCTGGCGTGAAGTGCGGGCTCGGCTGGACTCGGAACTGGACTCGGAACTGGATCTGGCCTCTCTGGGCCAACAACTGTCTCAGGCTCGGCGGGCATGACGCGAACTGCCTTGGCTTCGGCAGATCTGGCGTGAAGTGCGGGCTCGGCTGGACTCGGAACTGGATCTGGCCTCTCTGGGCCAACAACTGTCTCAGGCTCGGCGGGCATGACGCGAACTGCCTTGGCTTCGGCAGATCTGGCGTGAAGTGCGGGCTCGGCTGGACTCGGAACTGGATCTAGCCTCTCTGGGCCAACAACTGTCTCAGGCTCGGCGGGCATGACGCGAACTGCCTTGGCTTCGGCAGATCGGGCGTGAAGTGCGGGCTCGGCTGGACTCGGAACTGGACTCGGAACTGGATCTGGCTCTTCTGGGCCAACGACTGGCTCTGGATCGGCGGACATGACACTCTCAGGCTCGGCGGGCATGACGCGAACTGCCTTGGCTTCGGCAGATCTGGCGTGAAGTGCGGGCTCGGCTGGACTGGCGTTAAGTGCAGGCTCGGCTGGACTGGCGTGAAGTGCAGGCTCGGCTGGAATGGCGTGAAGTGCAGGCTCGGCTGGACTGGCGTGAAGTGCAGACGGTGACATGGCGTGCCACGGGAGGAAGCTCTCCAGACAACTGGAGAGTGCCTCTCTCCAGTCCAGACCGGAGAGATCTGGAGGCTCCCTCGGATCGACCACCTTGGCCCCAATCCGGTAACACGCCTTGATTGATTCATCGCTCAGCGAGCAGGAGGCTGCAAGAGGAACAAAACCCCAGGTGAATTGGAACAGATCGCGGCTATCCCGAGCCAAAACCGCGATCTGTCCAGCGAGCTCCCAGCTCATGATGTGGTCGGTTATTCTGTAAGGTCCGGGTTGAGGAAGGAGACAAGCCAAGCGAAGTACCAAAATAGCAAAGGTTTATTAACAGGAGGTAACTCAAAACAAACAAGAAACAGTGTGCTGGTGCACAAACAATAACCGACCAAAGACGAGTGAAGACCAGGGGCCTCATTTATAAACGTGGCGTACGCACAAAACGGGGCTGAAAATGTGCGTACGCCACTTCCGACGCATAAGTTGTGATTTATAAAAACAAACTTGACGGGAAAATGTGCGCACCTGCACGCAAACTCTCTGACCCATGCGTACGAACGTTTTGAAGATGGAGCAGTTTGGCGACACCGATGGTGAGCTGGAGTTAAGTGTCTTTTTGGTCACTTTTAGACAGAAAATCTAAAGAAAATTAAACATATACAGAAAGATAATACAAATATAATTTCACTCACCAAGCCTGTCACTTGAAGCAAATATCCATCCCTTCTTAAATGTCCGCGCCAGCGAGCGTGTTGGGCCGTTTAGTGAAACTGACGCAAATAACAGTTTAAATAAATAAAATAATGATTTAAACTATGTTTTACTTCTGATATACATTTACATTTACATTTATTCATTTAGCTGACGCTTTTATACAAAGCGACTTACAATTGCTATATATGTCAGAGGTCGCACGCCTCTGGAGCAACTAGGGGTTAAGTGTCTTGCTCAGGGACACATTGGTGTCTCACAGTGGATTCTAACCCGGGTCTCTCACACCAAAGGCATGTGTCTTATCCATTGCGCCACCCCCACCACCCCTACCACCCCTACCACCCCTACCACCCCCACCACCCCCACCACCCCTACCACCCCTACCACCCCTGATATAAACATTTAGATTAAATATGCCATTCAAATTAATGGAGTTAAACACTTAAACATGAAATCATTACTGAGAAGTTACAACATTTTTTATATTCAAATTCAATCAATAGAAATATTGTTGTGGATGCGATGTTTTTGAACACTTCCTGTGGCGTGCTGTGTTTTAATGTTTTAACCGCAGAGATAATTGCTTATCATGATAATACCAGATTGTTTGAGAAAATAGTTTCGTACAAATAATGCCCAAGGCCTATCTGTTTCCATTAAAAAATATAAATCAATTAAAAATACAATTCGGCCAGTGGAAAAGATTGAGAAAACTTTCTCTGAAATGTATTTTACACTATTTGATTTATGTATTCAAAAACAAGGCAAGGATAGGTAACTACTTGATTTTTATTAATGTAATGTGTCTTGTACCATTAAACGTTATCACGTGGATGAATAATAATATGCAAATGATATGCAGATGAGGATCTGCATAGTAAAACTAGGCGTTGTAAGCTCCATATATGGTTATTTCGGGGTGGAGACGCATGTGCGCACAATCTTCCGCTGACGGGGATTTATAAAGTGAATTCTGCGCAGGTTCTGGCGTACGAACGGTTTTATAAGTCTGAATATTTTTTTGCGTACGCCATTTTTGCCTTTCGGGCGCACGTACACTTTTAGTAAGGTTCCTATGCACAGTTTTATAAATGAGACCCCAGGAACTTAAATACACACACAGATGAACACAAGACAGGTGATGCAGATGATGATAACGATGAACAGGTGGGTAATTGAGGGAGTGAGTTCAGGTGTGGAGACAAGGAGGATTCTGGGAACTGTAGTGAACAGGACGATGACAGACGGTGAATGTGACATTATCACGTTGATGGATAAAAATTAAATTAAAACAAGCATGTAACGAGTAATGACCACAAACGGAAGGAAAATAGTGGAGTAAAAGTACCGATACATCACTTAAAATATACTCAAGTAAAAGTAAAATTACACAATTTTTAAACTACTCAAAAAAGTAAAATTTCTGAAAAAAACTACTTAATTACAGTAACGTGAGTATTTGTAATTCGTTACTTCACACCCCTGACCCGTGCACAGCGGACTTTTCCCTCCACAGACGCACGCCGGTAAACTAAGGAGTGAACTTGCGCTCCCGGGGGGCGGTGCAGCGAAAAGAGGAGGCGTGTTTCGGCGCAAATATTCCCTGATGCTATTTTGCAGGTTTAGAAAACAATTCCGCCACTGACCAGGAAAAACCTAGTCTAAAGTGTTTGCGCATGTTATTCATATGCTATTTTAAGGGCGCATGCTTGGCCATAATCAATGTAGCGTGTGCACAACGGGCATACACTTTGATTCTCTCATCTACACAGAAGCAGCAGTTTTCATTTTTGCAAATCATACATTATTTTCAAGGAAGAATATTAACACACGAGGGAAATCATTGTTGCGTCCATGAAGATGTAAAAAAATAGGCATAAATCTAGCTTACACATTTACCCATACAATTATTTAACTGAAGCTAATTTGGGTGGGTTTCTCCCATCCCCAATGTCACTTCTCTGTGTTTTACGGCCCTGACGAGAACGTCGGTCTCCTCGGCTGTGAACCGCTCCTGGCGTGCGCCTGGCAAATCCGCCGTTATAATAGCAATCCGCCATGGAACAAGGGAATGTGAGATGTCGCTCTGATTGGTTTATTTCACGTTACGCCCAAGGGGCAACATTCTGATCTGAAAAATGAAGCCTACCCGGAAGTGCGAAAAACTGCAATACATCGAAAATCCGCTAGGGGAAGGTCCCAAAAGGGAGCAAATGTCCATAGCCCCCATGTTAAAATGTCCGTTTTCACAGCATAAAATCATGTTTTTACAGGTTGGTCCCATGGACTTTTATTGGATTTTTCGATAGGTTCCGAGTGCCTGACAACGGCGAGGGTAGTGAATTTTTTTCTAACTCGTTAGTTTAGATAGTATTTAGATATAAAATGTATGACAATAAGGGCGTGGTTAACTTTGATTGACAGCTTGATTGACAGCTGAAAGGCAGAATGACAACATAAGAAGCGCCATTTTTTAATACAGTTGACATATAATACTACTGTTTCTGTATCATGAAATGTAGTTTTAAGAGTTTTTCAGGCGAGAATGTAGTTGTTTAAAGCTCAAATCTGTGGTTTATTTATAAAGATTTATGAAAATTGTATCCAGTTGTGAGATCCAGCGATGACCGGGCGCTCGGCGCGATGTACCCCGCCTGGAGCAGCCTTTCATCGGCTAGACGTTTTGAGGTTTGCCGCTGACTCTGGCGTCTCTGTAGTGGTTAAACATGAGATATAATTCGTCTTGTCTATATCTAACGGGCGATTTTTGGTCTCGTGGGCAATCGTTTTGGCTGAGGGGAAGTTTCATAACTTTATAAGCTATATTTAACTTGTACCGTTGTATGGTTAGACTAGATCGAGCGCATGACTTTTTATGTTTGACTGAATTGTTTGCTTTATTTGTATAGCTTATTGTAACTTTACCTTTTACTTATACTTTTATAATAGCTAATATTGATAAAACTGAAATTTAACAAAAAGAGACTGGGTTGAGTTTTGTCATTTTAAATTTTAATACAACGAAGATGATCTGTAATGTTGTTTACTGCAACATCTGTTGTTTAGTACAAATGCACATATTGCCTGGACCATATTAAAATGTTTAATATTTTTATATTATATTTAAAACGAAAAGAGGCAGGTTTGTGTTTTATATTTCGTTTTGTTATAAATAGGCAAACGTTATGTGCAGTGAATATAATCAATACGCGTTGCCTGAACCACATTTGTGTGGCTATAATGTTTAAGATTTCTTTAAATGAAAACGAAAAGAGTTAGTATGGTGTTTTATAACATATTTCGTTGCCTAAAATATACACAGAGATAACCGGAGTAGCAGAGCGAGCTGAGTGACGCGCGCTGCGTCAGAAGGTGGGCGGGGTTAGGGTTTCCCAAGATTTTCCAAGATGGCGCCGCCCATACCCCCCATAAACGGCTTCAAACCCGTTCTTCAGAAAGTCTATGGGTGACGTCACAGACGCTTTGTCCATATTTTTTACAGTCTATGGTTACGCCCAAACCACACCTATGAATAATGAAGCTACTTCAGACCAACCCAAGCTTTTTGAGTTAGTTAAAAGTGGTCAGAAAACGTCTCGGTTACGTATGTAACCTTAGTTCCCTGAATAGGGAACGAGACGCTGCGTCAAACGCTGTGGGAACGCCCCTGCGTGAGTGCGTCATGAAGCACGTATGGAATCAGTCCAATGGCGAGACGGAACGTCATAGGAGGGTGACGTCATCGACCAGGAAACTATAAAGCACCCCAAAGATCACAAATGCGCTAGCTTCTGATAGGCCTGAAGCAAGTAGATCACGGGCATGCCGGGAGTATGGCAGAACGACGCAGCGTGTCTCGTTCCCTATTTAGCGAACTTACATACGTAACCGAGACGTTCCCTTTCAAGGGAACTCGAGCTGTGTCAAACGCTGTGGGAACGCTAATACCCACGGCGCCATAAGAGCAAGTGTCCGTAGTGTGAAGTCAGAGCGCACAAGCAGACGAAAGCACCTGTGCCCCAGGGGTGGAGCCGAAGTCCAGGCTATAGAACCTGACAAAAGTATGCGGTGAGGACCAGCCTGCCGCATCACAAACATCATGAAGAGACACTCCTGATAAGAGAGCCTTAGAAGCAGCCATACTCCTAGTAGAATGAGCTCGCACAGCCAAAGGTGAAGGCTGACCAGCCGACTCGTAAGCAAGTGAGATGGCCTCAACCACCCACTTGCTCATCCTCTGTTTAGATGCCGGACACCCCTTCTTGGGTGGTCCAAAACAAACAAACAGTTGTTCCGATTTCCTCCACAGGGCAGCTCTGTGGACATAAGCATCTAGAGCCCTAACTGGGCAGAGTAAGTTAAGTTTCTCCTGATCTGACGACACAAAAGGAGGAGGACAGAAGGCCTGCAGAACTACAGGTCTAGGAACATTGGTAGGAACCTTAGGAACATAGCCTGGCCTAGGATGGAGAAAGGCCTTCACCATCCCAGGCGAAAATTCCAGGCACGAGGGAGCAACCGAAAGTGCTTGAATGTCTCCAATCCTTTTAAGAGACGAGATAGCGAGGAGAAAGATAGTCTTAAGAGTGATAAACTTCTCAGAAACCTCTTCTATGGGCTCAAAAGGAGCCAGGGAGAGACCTTCCAATACAATGGTCAAATCCCAAGTCGGCACCCTCGTGTGAACTGGTGGCCTCAGCCTCAAAGTACCACGAAGAAAACGTGTTATCAACGGGTGTCTCCCCAAAGAGACTCCACTGAAAGGGACATGGTAGGCAGCTAGTGCCGCCACATACACCTTTAGTGTGGAGGGGGATAGCCCTGTGGAGAAACGCTCCTGCAGGAACTCCAGCACTGCACCCACCGGGCAGTTAACTGGGTCCAGCTGGTGTTCTCCACACCAAGAAGTGAATAATTTCCACTTCAAGGCATATAACCTCCTCGTGGATGGAGCTCTGGAGTGGAGAATGGTCTCAACAACCTCGGTTGAGAGACCTGCACCTATGAGCTGGACCCTCTCAGGGGCCAGGCCCACAGTTTCCACAGTTCTGGGCGGGGGTGAAGGATCGACCCACTCGCCTGAGAGAGAAGGTCTCTCCTGATCGGAATCTCCTGGGGAGAGCCGTCGAGGAGAGACACTAGGTCCGCAAACCACACTCAGGCCGGCCAGAACGGGGCTACTAACAATAGGCTGACCCCGTCCCGGCGAACCCTCTCCAGAACTCCTGGGAGCAAAGCAATCGGGGGAAAAGCGTACAGACGTGACCTCGGCCACGCCTGTACCATAGCGTCCAACCCCAGAGGGGCTGGGTGGCTTAGAGAGAACCACAGAGGACAGTGTGATGTCTCCCTGGAGGCAAACAGGTCTACCTCGGCACGACCGAAATGCCTCCAAAGGAGCTCCACCACCTCGGGGTGGAGTCTCCATTCCCCGGGCCTTGGCCCCTGCCTCGACAGGATGTCCGCCCCCTGATTCAAACACCCCGGGATATAAATCGCCCTTAAAGAAAGAAGCTTCCCCTGGGACCATAGAAGGATCTGGCGAGCCAGCTTGTATAACGGGCGCGAACGCAGACCCCCCTGATGATTTATGTAGGAGACCACCGATGTGTTGTCGGATCGAACAAGAACATGATGGCCTCTCAGGTCTGGGAGGAAGTGTTTCAGAGCCTGAAACACCGCCAACATCTCTAGACAATTTATGTGCCATGAAAGATGATGGTCCTGCCACAGACCCTGGGCTGGACGACCACTCATGATCGCCCCCCAACCTGTGAGGGAAGCATCTGTCGTTAGCGTTACACGATGACAAAGAGCTCCCAGCACAGGTCCTTGGGACAGAAACCAAGGTTCTCTCCACATGACCAGAGCACGGAGGCAACGCCGCGTAACTTTGATCGTGCGGAGTGGGTTTCCCCTCGGGGAAAACCCCTTGGTCCTGAGCCACCACTGTAAAGGCCTCATGTACAGCAGGCCGCAAGGTATAACGTTGGACGCTGCTGCCATCAGACCTAGCAGCCTCTGAAACTGCTTTACAGTGAGCAACTGGCCTAGCTTCACTTGTTTCACGGCTGAGAGAATCGAAGTGATACGAGCAGGAGACAGGCGTGCTTGCATAATTACCGAGTCCCATACCACTCCCAGAAAAGAGGTCCTCTGTGACGGAGATAACACACTCTTCTTGGCATTCAGCCTCAACCCCAACTTCTTGATGTGAGCGAGGACGACATCTCGATGCTGAGCCGCTTGCCGAATAAAATCAACCAATCGTCGATATAGTTCAAAATACGAATGCCCTGGAGTCGCAGCGGAACCAGCGCTGCGTCCATGCACTTCGTGAATGTGCGGGGAGATAAAGCTAGACCGAACGGAAGAACACGATATTGGTACGCTTCGCCCCCGAAAGCGAACCTCAGGAACTTCCTGTGTTGCGGAAGGATGGAGATATGGAAGTACGCGTCTTTTAGATCTATCGTGACAAACCAGTCCTCGGATCTGATTTGTGACACGATCTGCTTGAGAGTGAGCATCTTGAACTTGAGCTTCGCTACAGAACGATTTAACAGGCGCAGATCTAAAATTGGACGCAACCCCCCATCCTTCTTTGGAACGATGAAATATCGGCTGTAATAACCTGACTCCTTGCTGGGAGGAGGAACCCGTTCTATAGCCTCCTTTTGCAAGAGCGTTTTCACCTCCTGTTCCATTACCAGAGCCTGCTCGGGGCCCACCACAGTGGGCAGGACCCCGCTGAATCGAGGTGGACGAGATCTGAACTGGATAGCATATCCTTTCTCTATCGACTGCAGGACCCACTGAGAAACTCTTGGAAGGCTTTTCCACTCCGCCAGAAAATCTACTAAGGGTACCAGCCTCTCGAGGCTGGCCTCTGGAATATTTTGAGCAGCAAATACAGCGCTCTGTAACGGCGCACCGGCAGGGAACGACTGATTTAACTGCTCTGAACCCCTCCTCAGAGAGGGCGAGCGTCCCTCGGGAAACCGCTCGCTGGGACCGTCTACGCCCCGGCATAAAGGCAGGGTTGGTAGGCCGGACCCCTGAGGGCACCGAGAGAGAATGGGCACCGTCTGAAGCGGTGAACTCCTTTCCCTCACGGTGGTGACGACCCTCAACATCCTGACGCCACTTCTTCTTAGACGAAGCCTTCTTAGCCATAATAACCGTCCTCAGATCGGCTTTACCACCAGAAGGCTTCGCCTGAGAGTGCCGTGTCTGGTCCCACTGTTTGACAGGGGGAGCACGAGACGCAACACTCTGCTTTTGTTGCGCCCTATGCGAGGAGCTTGTCGACGGCCGGGACTGCCCCCGCCCAGCAGTCCCTGGGACATGAATTTTAAGTGGGAGGTATTTCTGAAACGTTGCTGCTTGTTTTTTCTCTTCTTGAAATTTATCAATGACCGAATTAACAGCGTCACCAAACAGACCAGAAGGAGACAGCGGAGCGTCCAGAAGAAAAGCTTTTTCCTTCTCCTTCATACCAGAAAGATTTAACCAGAGATGTCTCTCTGCGGCCACCAGGGCTGCCATAGAACGGCCCATTAACTTGGCCGACTCCTTGGGGGCACGCAGAGATAAATCAGCAGCCTGACGTAATTCGTGAATCACGTCAGTACTGACCTCCTCACTCTCACTCACATCTTTTAATAAATCGGCCTGATACGCCTGCAAAATAGACATAGTATGCAGGCATGCTGTGGCCTGACCTGCCGCCGAATAAGCTTTGCCCACCAAAACCGATGTATTTCTTAAGGGCTTGGAGGGCAAAGTCGGTGCCTTCAAAGATGATGCTGATTCAGCAGAAAGATGACTAGCTAACGCTTCTTCAGCCTTAGGCATCGCCCCATAACCATGTAATTTAGTCCCCGCAATATTCGAATAAGTGGAAGTTTGAGGGCTAAAAATACGGTACGAAAACGGTTTCTCCCACGACTTCGACACCTCGGTGTGGAGGTCGGGAAAAAACGGTAGGCACCGACGTGGAGGTAAGACACGGGAGGGCAGAAATCTTTCATCTAATTTACTTTTAGCAACAGACTCCTGCCTAACAGCTGACCACTCAATGCTTAATTTAGAAACAGCACGAGTAAGCACCTCCATAAGCTCCTCATGTTCAGGGGAATGAGGTGACGAGTCCTCAGTATCCGCTGTGTCAATACTGACAACATCCAGCTCCTCAGAACTGGATAGTTGCAGCATTGGTGCCTCAGCCTGATCGGAAGAAACCGCAGCGCGTGCTTCCAGACCCTGACCTGAGGCACTGGAACTGGCAGGTAAAGGCTGAGATAAGGCAGAGCCCGTCTCAAACCCCGCTGACAGATCCATTTGCGATCCCCACGACAAGCGCCGCCGCTCTGCCTCGGCAGAAGCGGGACCCGAGCCGCGGGGAGCGCGAACCGAACCACTTTCCTCAAAAAGTGATCGGCGGGAGCGGAGCGTTCTTAGAGGGAAACGCTCGCAATGCTCACAGTCAGCCCCCTCGAGAGCTGACTGGGCATGCTGTACTCCCAAACAAACAACACATAGATCGTGTGTATCCCCACCCGTGAGGAAACGAGTACAGGGGGGAACACACTTTCTATACTGCTGTTCGCTCGCCATTATGTATGTTTTTTTTTGTTGTGAAAACTCCTGCCTAGTAGACACTAAATGACAGACAAAAAACACTTGGACAATATTCACACACAGAGCGCTTGCTGAAGGCACAGAAGCTAGCGCATTTGTGATCTTTGGGGTGCTTTATAGTTTCCTGGTCGATGACGTCACCCGCCTATGACGTTCCGTCTCGCCATTGGACTGATTCCATACGTGCTTCATGACGCACTCACGCAGGGGCGTTCCCACAGCGTTTGACGCAGCTCGAGTTCCCTTGAAAGGGAACTACAAAACATGACGGATGTGCGCGACCTACGGTTAAGTAGAGAGGTTGGATAAAGGGGTTTGAGTGACTAATAATCAACATTTAAGCTGATTAAAATATTTATGTAATGTTATCCGTGTTATATTTCATCTGCAACAACAATGTGAACTTTTATAAAGATCCGTTTGGCCATTAACTTTTAAATGCATCGTTATGCATGAATAGGAGGAGAGTATCCACATGAAAGACCTGCGACTGGCAGATCAACGTGCTTCTGTATTTCTCTACGATACATTACAGTGTCTGCACTGTTCAAATGTTACATCATGGCAGGCCCTGAGCTTCCTCATTATGTGAAGTAAATCAGTTCCTCCCTAGCGAATGGAGACAGTAGGGAGTTTCTGTTGGTTCAAGGTTTGTTTGCTTTGGCTGAAGTTATGAGCATCTAAGCACTCCATGCCATTCAGAGTCAAGTCAAGTCACCTTCATAGCGCTTTTAACAATATTAATTGTTTCAAAGCAGCTTTACAGTGATAAAAGGAAATTACAGTAACAGAGATTGTTTTGGCTTTACAGCAGCTCTAGGATAACGTTATTGTCCAGCTAAAGTTAGTTTTGATTGATTGATTCACTGATTAGGGGCCGATAACACGACATTGTTCTAACAGAAAACCCTCAACGCGCTCTAGCCTCCCATCCGCACAAAACAGTGCCTGGTGGCTCGTGAACGCACTCCCTTAAATAGGTTCCAAGGTGCAAACGATTATCCGTTATCTCTGCGCAAACACCTACGTTGCACACATGCGCATCACGTGTACAGTGCGCGTTTGAATATATATGTGCGCAGGGCGTGTAGTTCTTCTTTACAAATCAACCCTCAACAAACTACTTGTCTGGCCTTAAAAATGTATAATACAGAATTATTTATCGGTTCCGCGTAGCCACGTGGGGACTCTGTACAGATAAAACGACAACGTTTTATCTGTACAGAGGTAAAGGGAAGGGAAAGGAAGCCCTCACAGTGGAGAGCCTAGTTGACACTTCAGGTGTGCGTTGTCGTCGTGTCCAGGCACAGGTACTTCATCAGATCTGGATACAGCCTGGATCCGGCGGACTGCGGTCCGGAATAAACAGAGAGAATAATATTAGCGTAGACACCATCCTTCATATGATGTAACAAGTAGGGGTTTCACAACTACTGATTTTTGCTAGTCGACTAGTTTTGCATAACAGTCGACGACTAGTCGACTAGTCGTTAAATTATTTATTCATTAAATTGACGCATTAACGCATTATTAAGGAAGACAGAGGAAGGAGTTCTGGTGAATTATTGGAAATGTATGTTTGAAATTCAGAAATAACATAATAAATAAATTCATCAGTTATTCTTGTGTTAATACAAAAACAGCAGCATTCATTTAAAACATTCTTGTAATTAAAACATTCTTGTTATGAACTGCCACACCACGCGCATCAGCGAACGTTGCAGATAAACATTGCCACATGGCTAGCCTCAGACAATAACATTGTCAACATCAGACATATTTTTTGCATATAGTTTTAACTGTGCATTTTTCATTGCATCTTTAAGCAAATATCATTTAAGCATATAGGCCGATACAAGTTTGATGTAGTTTATACCAGCCGCGGCGCTACCATTGAGTCTGGGCCCACCCATTTTCTACTATGGTTTTGTACGTTTCTTCGTTCGGATCTATTTGCGATCCATTCCATTCTAAACAAACAACGCAGTTTACATGCTTCGTCCTTGTTTCATTATTCATTAAGATAATAATTAATAAATGCACGCATAATTATCAGTGAACTTGATAAATGTTGCAGATATGTTTTGCTATGCACAAACAAATGACTTTCAACTTATGTGTGCAAAATTCAGAATAAAATGAATGTGCAGCAATTTTGTACAAATAGAGAGTCTGTAGGTCTACTATACATGTTGTAGCCATTAAATAAGCTCATTTAGTTTCATATTTGTTAAAATATTATAATGTTATTTTTTCATCTATGTTGATTATGAAAAGTGAACTGCGCAATATATCGAGAGACATGGCGTGGGTCAGACATGATTTTGACCACTTAGTTAAGTTTTGTTTTGTAGAAAGACTTTTTTTAAGTGAATTTCGTTTTGTATAAATTGTATCTTAATTTTAATAAAAAAAATTATCAACCACTTGCCTGGAACCAAGAAGCAAATATAGCAGACGATATAGGCCTAATCATGGAGGCGTCCGCTTGTGAACTGGAGCGCATCTCATTCTCATCCTAACTTAACGAAACTCAGCGTAGGCCTCACAGACATGAAATATATCTTAAGAAAGCTTGAAATGTCTTTTCAACAATTTAAAACGAAAAGAAATAGGCTACATAATCAGAGATGTAATCCATGATGTGCATTTCTCTCTATAGGCGCGTTCACTACGGAGATATGGCGATCGTCAACTTCATCTTTACAGCTGTTGTTGCTGTTAATAAACTAAAAATAATAGGCCTATAATTTTACTAAACAATAAATGAAATGAAATTTCATTTTTTTACCTATGCTAATTACGCATTAAATTCAGGTAACTGTTAGGCTACTGAGTCGCTGTCCTCAGTGCCCAGAAAAGCGCTGAGACGGAGATGAAGGGGAACCCGTTTTTTTTTTTTTTTTTTTTTTGCCTTATTTTAACTGGCCCATCCAGTTTTCTGGAGGCCCACCTACAATCAAAATCCTGGCGCCGCTAGTGGGTTATACTGAACCACTATATTTTTTTATCACCTGCGACACACTGGCTGCGTGGCGTAAGCGTCTCAGCTTAACAGGTTGGAGTTTGCACACTGCCTGCGTTGAGACACGCGATTCAGGCGCGGCTCGAACCGCTAGAGTGCAGAACAGTGGAGTTTGTATGGACCGAAGTGCATGCCTGAGCTTGTGTTTTCGGTTAAGCTGCGTTGCTTTGACATTGTGGAAAATAGAATAATAGAAACAAAATGTATTAGTCTTTTTACCCGTTATTATCAATCTAAATTAATCTCGTTTTTAATTTAAATTAATCTCGTTTTTAATTTAACTTAATTTCGTTTTTCTTTATTTAAATTTCGTTTTTTCTTTATTTAAATTTCGTTTTTCTTTTTTAAATTTCGTTTTTTCTTTATTTAAATTTCGTTTTTTCTTTATTTAAATTTCATTTGTTTTATTTAGCCTAAATTTCGTTTTTTCTTTATTTAAATTTCGTTTTTCTTTTTTTAAATCTACCCTTTAGCCTACTGTGTCAGTAATTTGTTAGTCAGAAAAATATTAGACAACTTTAAAAGTATCGCTTAAGTTAACAGACCTGTGTGTGTGTGCGTTTTATATCACCAGTGCAGTGTCCGTTCTCGTAGCCCTGCCCGTGTGAGGTGCGCCATTTCCCACTCGCGCTGTTCTGTAGTTTACTAAATGTTTATTAATTCTGAATGTGTCCCGTTTTGCGTGTCCATCTATATTGCACCAAATGCGACACTGCACTCCATGACCTTGACCGTTTTGGACGCATAGGTACCTCAGCGCCTGACGGCATTTTGTTTTCCGACTAGTCGATTAGGGCCGACAGCGCCGACTAGTGGTTGTGACAGTCGACTAGTCGACTAGTTGATGAAACCCCTAGTAACAAGTACATCAGGATTTATGAGAAGTGTTCCCGGTTCCAGCTGACCTAAACTATGCAGCCTAACATTGAATTATAGAAGTCTATAATGTGTTATGTGTATACTAGGCTAGATATGTGTTTTTAGTCTAGATTTGAACTGACAGAGTGTGTCTACTACCCGGACAACGTTGGGAAGACTGTTCCAAAGTTTTGGTGCAAAATAGGAAAAGGATCTACCGCCAGCAGTCGATTTTGATATTCTAGGTATTATCAACTGGCCGGAATTTTGAGATCGCAATAGAGGTGAAGGACTATAATGCGTTAAGAGCTCGCTCAAGAACTGGGGAGCTAAACCATTCAGTGATTTGTAAGTAATCAGCAATATTTTAAAATCTATACTATGTTTAATAGGGAGCCAATGCAGTGTTGACAGAACCGGGCTAATAATATACTTCCTGGTTCTGGTAAGAACTCTAGCTGCTGCATTTTGGACCAGCTGTAATTTGTTTATTAAGCGTGCAGGGCAACCACCCATAATAGCATTACAATAATCTAGCCTTGATGTCATGAACGCATGAACTAATTGTTCCACATTTGTCATTGAGAGCATATGACATAATTTAGACATTTTTAAGATGGAAAAATGTGGTTTTACAGATACTAGACACGTGACTTTCAAATGAAAGATTGGTATCGAAGAGCAATCTTAAAAGAGAACATTAGTCTCTACACTGGCCTAGAGTGTTGGCCAGTGCACTAATGTAGAGAGCTACCTTCAGATTCCTGCAGGCTCTCGAATCTCATTCCTGTCTTGACTAATGCTCTCTCTCTGAGTAATGGGATGGTCTACACATTAGTCATAAGTTGAAACTCATTCGAGAGCTCTCGTTACCTCTGGTCATGGAACAGATACCTCCAGAAGAGCTTTCTGGACTAATGTGGTGACTTTGATTGATTAGAAGTTAATTCCAAGACATCGCTGTCTCTTGAATACTGTGAAATGTTTCTGCCTCATTCCTGAAAGCATACAGTACAAGGCAAAAACATAAACACGAGGCTCATTGTTCCTACTCAGCGTTCTATGCCAGTGGGGACAATAGCGGACATTTGGAGCTGTATGAAAGCCTGCTTCTGCTTATGCTGTTGATGACATAAGCAAGTGGTAAGCTATCAATTTTTCTCAGTAATCATTAACCACCTAAAGCTGCCTCATGCTAGTTGACCAGACAACTCTCCTTCTCTCCTGCTGGGCTTGATCTAATCAGCCGGTAGTCACACCTTACATAAAACACAGGCTTCTTTTGTTGCCTTAAACTAATGATTCTGTCATAGCTGACAGCTATGTTGCACACAAGTAATGTCACTGCAGTGCAGGTGTCTGAGTGTGTGCTACACCTATCTAGCCATCCGAATGTGGCACATGTTCTAAAATAAAGATTATAATATCTTAAAATCCATAAAAGCAGCTTTTCAATGAAGTGTTTTGAAAACTTTTTTGATCCAAGCTTCATATGGAAAGACAAGTAAGCTATTCATGAGTTGATTCAACAGAAAAGTGTAAACACATCAATATGTTTACATGTGCTGTCATAATTATGCTAGTGTTTTTGTTTAGACGAGCTAGTCTTCATTTCTCTGTCCAAGTAAACAAATACACACTCTGTCAAATATTTGAAACATATAATACATGTTGCACTTCACATCTGTCTTCTGTCACTTCTAATGTCATCTAAATGTTTTAGTCAGACTGAAATTGTAGCAAAGAGTAGCAAAGACCAATTATTTTTTAGTCAGATTAATATCAATTTAATATCAAACTATTAAAGTGAATGTAAACATACTAACTGTGGTTCTATATTACTATCAAAACATAGCACATCAATATTAGTTCAGCCAATGGTATGGGTCTGGGCTGATTTATTATTTTCACCCTGAAGACAAAAAGGGGAGTGTTTGGAAACCTGTTTGGAAACAGTCATTATTTTTGTAAATCCAGTTTTGATGCAGAACCTTTAAAATAGATACATTTTTGGA
Source organism: Leuciscus leuciscus (assembly GCF_965113295.1). Lineage (NCBI taxonomy): Eukaryota > Metazoa > Chordata > Actinopteri > Cypriniformes > Leuciscidae > Leuciscus > Leuciscus leuciscus. The sequence goes on from NC_138746.1 coordinate 26,600,727, forward strand.
CAGATTTATGGTTTTCGGTGTAACATCATAACTGAAAGATATATATATTTCAGAAATAACTCAAATAAATTACTGAAGCACATACAATTGCGTCATTAACGTAATTTGTAGTTAGGTGATCTTATTAGTCGCAATTTTATCACATTGAGTATCTGTGGCGGAAGCACCTAAGATATAGGCGTAAATTTCTAGTCCAACCCTATTTGCGATAAGATCATTTTAAGCCACTGAACTCCGGGAAAGTATTCAGTCCAATGATCCAGTAAGCAAATTCATTCAAACAATCAATCAGTCCAAAACAGCACTAATGTAATGAAAACCAGGCTGATTACATAAAGAGATGACAGAGAGAATAGACTCATGTTGTGTTTTCAGTAAATTTATGAATTATTCATTCCTAGAATATTCCTAGCTAGAATATCCAACCACACCCTAACCCTACCATTACTCTATCTGTCCACCCATCAGACATCCAGAGAGGTGGAGCTGGACGTCATTTGACTCTGCACTTGTTTTTGGGGAGGAACTACATGTGGTCCTGTTCACAACTGTATCACAACTTGACTTGTCTAAAAGGTAAACAAGCTCTTTGCTGTTGCACTGTACACATACACTGTGAATTGTGAAAACTTTTTTTTCCGCAATGTTTTTTTTTTTCTTCATGTGTGCTTTGATGTGCATACATTTATTAATTATATGGATATCATTTGGTGCCCAAATATTGAAACAAGGTTTTTAGTATTCCCTCCGAGCTTTAGCCTAATGCACAGAGAGTGAGTCAACAAGGAAGGGCTCTGACTTGGTCTTCTTCTGCCTGGTCTTCTCCTGCCACTTAGCCCTTTACTGAACCAGATTTAAGTTGCCAAAACATTCCTGTCAAATTGAACAAAATGGGTAATTACCTGTGACAAGTACCTTCCCACATCTCTCTCTCCCTTATTTAATATTTTCTCATTCCATTCTTTGATGGATTATTGGCCTCCTCTCAAGGGTTATGTAAGAGAGAACCAGAGAACAAGCAGCTTCTGCAAACAGGCTTGCACACTGCAGCAGATATGACCTGCAGTCTGATCAGAGCCAAACCACACTTAACTAAAACTCACCAGGAAGGAGGAACTGACCTGGAGTCTGCCCTTAAATGCCTGTGTCACGTTTGAGGTCCACAGAGGGGTGGGGTTGATTGATTACCAACCCCGGACTAAATAGAATGTAGCCGATTGATAAGGAAGTGGTTTAAGAGGGATAGAAAGTTACAGAGTAATTAAAGAGTTCTTAGTTCCCTTTCAGTCGCTCACGTTCGACGTAACATCGACGTGACGACGTAATTGGGATCACTTCAGGGAGCCCTATCAACTTCGAGTGTCTACAGAACGAGCCAATGAACGTTGGCGTGCGTGAGTCGCGTCACGCGCCCCCGCCCCGCAGCGCGGGTATAAACAGGAAGCGGGCGCACGCACACATTGTCTTTCACTTCGGAGCCGAGCTTTTGCTTTCACTTCCGAACTCTACAGGAAAAGACTGCCTTTGAGAACGAGAAGAGGACTCTCCTTGTGTTGGTGTGACGGCGCGATCAGCGGTGGCCGCGAGCATTGCAGCTCACAACTGCTGTTTTCACGGCACTATTGTTCTGTGTCTGTGTGTGTGTGTGTCGGTTCGGTGGGCGTTTCCCTGTGTGTTCATTCACACCGCGGCTACCCCTGGGTGCCTCAGCACTGAGAGAGTTATTTTTCAATTTTTTTTGTTTTCACTAAAAGAGCAACACAAGCGTGACCCTGCGTCTTTTTCAAGATGTCATTCCGCTTGTGCGTTTCTGGATGCTGTCGTTCTCTGGCGCCAGCAGATGGCCACAGTAGTTGCCTCTCGTGTTTGGGCATTCAACACGCTGAGGCAGCTTTTGTGGATAGTTCATGTTCCCATTGCGGGAATATGACTATCTCAGCGCTTAGATCGAGACTCGCTTACCTCAAAAGGGAGGTGCAGTCCCCTCGCCTATGCCCCGATCTAGTGTTTATTCTGCCCCGCAGGATAGACCTACTTCGGTGCATGACCAGGGTGATCTGAGGGTTACCGTGAGGGCTTCCCCGTCGAGTCAACCTCCGCGGGCCCCTCACGCCTCACAAGCGCTGTTGCCATTGGGGCCCCTTAGTGAACGTCTTGGTCCTTCTCCGGAACGGCCAACCGTTTCCTTTGGGGCGCCAGCTGATGACCGGATGTCGATCGCAGCATCGGAGGGGGAGCTTCAGTCCTCTGGAGATGAAGACTCGGCTGCGTTGCCCCCTTCGGGGCGTGTAGCGTTATCCGAGCCCGATCCAGAATGGGCGGCTATGCTTTCCCGGGCCGCCGAGAAGGTTGGGCTTGCGTGGAACCCTCCACCACGTCCCGAACCTTCTCGGTTGGACGATTGGTTTCTCGGGGCGGGCCGTGCTGGTTCTCAGTGCGCCGCCCCGGTACCTTTCTTTCCGGAAGTGCATGAGGAGCTTTCTAGGACGTGGAAGGCACCGTATAGTGCCCGAAGCCGTTCTAGTGGCTCCTCCCCCCTCGCCACCCTCGACGGCGGGGCAGCTAAGGGGTATGTGGATATCCCCCCAGTGGAGCGGGCGGTCGCGATGCAACTGTGTCCGGCGTCCGCTTCCTCTTGGCGGGGTAATCCACGCCTCCCGTCCAAGGCCTGTAAGTTTTCGTCCGGTCTAACGGCGAAGGCTTACAAGGCCTGTGGACAGGCTGCTTCCGCCCTCCATGCCATGGCGCTCTTGCAGGTCCACCAGGCCCAGGCGCTCATGGACATGAACGAGGGTGGTTCTGACCCAGAGCTCCTCCGGGAGCTCCGTGTGGCAACCAACCTCGACGGTGCAAACGACACTGAGACGGGCGGCCCAGAGGTGGATCAAGTTGCTCTTCAGGAGATGGCGAAGGCGCCACTCCTTCCCCCGGTGGAGGGCCGGGCGGAGAATCTTTTGTTTCCTTTTCTTTTTGTTCCGGTCAGTGGTACCCACAATTTCAATAAAAGAGCAATTTCTGAAACCTCCGGGCCCCAAGAGGGCGCGCTTGGCAGTCGACGACGCCGCCATGCCTTGTCACTCCCGAGCCCCTTTTTCATCGCCAGCAGGCGGCAGTGGCTGTGTCCTGGGCGCACTAACGCCTCCGCACACTCACTCTGCCCTTCGACGGAAGCAGGTATGTGCTGCGCCACACACTCAGACCCCACTTCGGGCCGCTGTGCCGTCCGAGTCGGGTCCCTGCATTCCGCCGCGCTGCCCCACCCCGGGTACGTCTGTGGTGCCGTTGGTCCCGCTTGCTCGGTCTCTGGGAGCCTGGTTAACGCTTCCCAGCCCGTCTCGCTGGCTCATCCGTACCATCAGACTCGGCTATGCAATTCAGTTCGCCCGGCGCCCCCCTGCTTTCAAGGGCATTCTGTTCACCCGTGTTTTGGCGGACAATGCCCCTGTGCTCAGGTCAGAGATCGCAGTCCTACTGGCGAAGGATGCGATCGAGCCGGTCCCTCCAGCCGATATGAAGACCGGCTTCTACAGCCCGTACTTCATTGTACCCAAGAAAGATGGTGGGTTACGACCAATCTTGGACCTGCGCGTCCTGAATCTGTCCCTTCACAGGCTACCGTTCAAGATGCTTACGCAGAAACGCATTTTCAAATGCATCCGTCCCCAAGATTGGTTTGCAGCGATCGACCTGAAGGACGCGTACTTTCATGTCTCGATTCTCCCTCGACCGTTTCTTCGCTTTGCGTTCGAGGGGCGGGCATATCAGTACAAAGTCCTACCCTTTGGGCTGGCCCTGTCGCCCCGCGTCTTCACGAAAGTCGCGGAGGCGGCCATTGCTCCCATGTGCGAGCGTGGTGTTCGCATCCTCAACTACCTCGACGACTGGCTTATTCTGGCCCAGTCGAGAGAGCAGTTGTGCGAACACAGGGACATGGTGCTCAGTCACCTCAGCCACTTAGGGCTTTGGGTCAACTGGGAAAAGAGCAAACTCACCCCCGGGCAGAGAATCTCTTTTCTCGGTATGGAGTTGGACTCGATCAACATGACAGCGCGCCTCACCGAGGCCCGTGTCCAGTCAGTGTTGAACTGCGTGAGCACGCTCAAACGCAGAACTGCGGCACCACTGAAACTGTTTCAGAGGCTCCTGGGGCATATGGCATCTGCAGCCGCGGTTACGCCGCTCGGATTGCTTCATATGAGGCCGCTTCAACACTGGCTCCACGATCGAGTCCCGAGATGGGCGTGGCAGAGCGGTTCGTGCCGGGTCCAAGTGACTCCGCACTGTCGCCAAACTCTCAGCTTGTGGTCGGACCCTTCGTTCCTGCGGGCAGGTGTTCCCCTGGAACAAGTGTCCAGGCACTCTGTGGTCTCCACGGATGCCTCTGCCACCGGCTGGGGGGCCACGTACAACGGGCATGCAGCTTCAGGTCTGTGGACGGGGCCTCAACTGCATTGGCACATCAACTGCCTCGAGTTGTTAGCAGTACGTCTTGCACTGAGCCGCTTCAAAACGCTGCTACTAGGCAAGCACGTATTGGTCCGTACGGACAGCACAGCGACCGTTGCGTACATCAACCGCCAAGGTGGTCTACGCTCCCGCCGCATGTCACAACTCGCCCGCCATCTCCTCCTCTGGAGTCAGAAGCATCTGAGGTCGCTTCGTGCCGTTTTCATTCCGGGCCTGCTCAACCGTGCAGCCGACGAGCTCTCACGGCAGCAGGAGCTACCGGGAGAATGGCGTCTCCATCCCCAGGTGGTCCAGCTGATTTTCAGGCGCTTCGGGACCGCTCAGGTAGATCTGTTTGGCGCCCCGGACACGTCTCACTGCCAGTTGTTCTATTCCCTGACCGAGGGGACCCTCGGCACGGATGCTCTGGCACACAGCTGGCCCCGGGGCCTTCGCAAGTATGCATTTCCCCCAGTGAGCCTTCTTGCACAGACCTTGTGCAAAGTCAGGGAGGACGAGGAGCAGGTCTTGTTAGTTGCGCCGTATTGGCCCAACCGGACCTGGTTCCCGGAACTAGTGCTCCTCGCGACAGCCCCTCCCTGGCCCATCCCTCTGAGAGAGGACCTACTCTCTCAGAGACGGGGCACCCTATGGCACCCGCGTCCAGACCTCTGGAAACTCCATGTCTGGTCCCTGGACGGGACGCGGAGGTTCTAGGTGACCTACCCCCTGCGGTAGTTGACACCATCACTTCCGCTAGAGCCCCCTCTACGAGGCGCCTCTATGCGTTGAAGTGGAACCTGTTCATTGACTGGTGCTCCTCTCACAAGGAGAACCCCCGATCTTGCTCGATCAGAGCCATGCTTTCCTTCCTGCAAGAAGGGCTGGAGCGAAGGCTGTCTCCCTCCACCCTTAAAGTGTATGTTGCCGCTATTGCCGCACATCACGATGCTGTTGATGGTAAGTCTTTGGGAAGGCACGACCTGATCGTCAGGTTCCTGAGGGGAGCGAGGAGACTGAATCCTCCTCGCCCACTCTCTATACCCTCTTGGGATTTGTCTCTGGTCCTTTCGGCACTGCAGAGACCACCCTTTGAGCCTTTGGAATCAGCTGAGTTAAAAATCTTGTCCTGTAAGACAGTTCTCCTGGTTGCATTGGCCTCTATCAAGAGGGTAGGGGACCTGCATGCATTTTCGGTCGACGAATCGTGCCTAGAATTCGGCCCGGATAACTCTCACGTGATCCTGAGACCCCGGCCCGGATACGTGCCCAAGGTTCCTACCACTCCCTTCCGGGACCAGGTAGTGAACCTGCAAGCGCTGCCTTCGGAGGAGGCAGACCCAGCCCTGGCTTTTCTCTGTCCCGTTCGCGCTCTGCGTCTGTACGTGGACAGAACGCAAAGCCTCAGGACCTCAGATCAGCTCTTCGTCTGTTACGGAGGCCAGCAGAAGGGGAAGGCTGTCTCCAAGCAGAGGATGGCCCACTGGATAGTAGTGGTGGGAGATAAAATCGATCCATCGATGCATCGCGATTCTCTCTCCAACGATTCTGGATCGATTCTGAGAATTTCAGAATCGATTCTGAGCTTAGTTTTTTACCAGATGTGCGATGACGCTGAGTTTGCTTTAGAAACACCCGTCTTCTGCTTGCTAACAATTCCTCACACACGCACACAACTCGAACCTTCCGTAAAATAATCTTTCATAAAGTTCGGAAAGGTTGAAGCGAATTACAAGGACATTCACAGGCTTCATTGCACAGGATGCACTGTGAGAGACGCGCGCTTGTTTTGATGTTACACTTAAAGTGTGCTGTCTCGCCCGTCTGTATTTTCCTTACAAATGCTCTACGAAGTCATCATTTATGTGGTTTGGAATGCAGTGGACTTATATATTTAAAATATGAATCTCACTAACAGAAGGCTGCTTTCAATTTTAAATGCTGACGCACGCTTTGTTTGTGTACGAGACTGCTCGCGCAAGCGGCTGTGCGACTCCGTGTAAGTGGTTTAATATACTCGTGCAAAATGAACGTAAACACAGCCAGTTATGTCTTAAGGGATTAAACGGACAGGACAAACCACATTACTTCTTATATTTCAAAAGAGATCCGAGCGTGAATGCAGCTTAATAGATCTCCCGCAGTCTATGTCATAGTAAAATACAAAAGTACGATGAAGAAAAATCACTCACAGTTCTTGAATGGAAAATGTTCAGATAATCTTAAATACTGAAAGCACTCTTTGTTTGTTGTTTGCCATGTTTCTTTGCTCCTCTTTATTATTTGCTACTTGCTTGTATGGTTTGAAGTTATATAAGTTTAAAATTCTTAAAATACAACTGTTTTAATGATTTTTTTTAATTTGTAATTAATTAAAAAAAAGTACTTAATTACTTATGTAAACTAATGAATTAATAAGGGGGGAAAAGTAGATAAAGAATCGATCTGGAATCGGATCGTGACCTCCAGAATCGGAATCGGATCGGATCGTGAGGTGACTAAAGATTCCCACCTCTACTGGATAGTGGATGCCATCGCCTTGGCTTACGAAGCCCAAGGCGTGCCCTGCCCGCCCGGGTTGAAAGCCCACTCCACTCGGGGTGTCGCTTCTTCCTGGGCGCTGGCACACGGCGCCTCGCTGACAGACATCTGTAGAGCTGCGGGCTGGGCGACACCTAACACGTTCGCTAGGTTTTATAGCCTACGTGTTGAGCCGGTTTCTTCCTGTGTGCGCGCTTCAACTAGCCGGTAACACCGAAGTTCCCGCTCTAGTGTCGGCTTGCTGCGCCACTCCCTTCCTAGGAATGGATACGTGCGCTTTTGCTCCAGTCGAGTTCCCCAATTGGCAAACCCTGTGAGTTCCTCCGCACCCCTTCGGCAGTCGGACGTTGCGGAGCGTCCAACGCCAGGCCTAGTGCTCGTATGCTAGTGTAACTTGTGCTAGGCTGGGTTCCATGTGTGTGATCCCTGCGGCGATCCCATATGTATATTCTTCCACGACCAGCTCCCTGCGGTGAGCCCGTGTCTTCCCTTGGCAGAGTCTGCTCTGCCGTCACTGTCCGGTGTAGCCTCCCCCCCCTGGTGGAGCCACCCCAGTGACATTCCATATGTCGCACTGCCCTCCGGCCAGGCCATATGTGTATTCTCCACATGTTACCTCCCTTCGGGCAGGATGTGGCTCCGCAGCTTTCCCAGTGTTATCCAAGAGTTCACTGTGTGGGGTATAATGGAACAGTTGAACTCCCTCTACGCATGTCTTCCGCCCCAGCAGTTGGGGGTCTGAGAGTCTTGCGTAGGGTGCTGGATGTGGCAGCAACCGTGGCGTTTTCCATGGGATCCCAATTACGTCGTCACGTCGACGTTACGTCGAACGTGAGCGACTGAAAGGGAACGTCTCGGTTACTAATGTAACCCTCGTTCCCTGAAGGAGGGAACGGGAGACGTAACGTCCCGTCGCCACCGTTGCTGACCATCGCTGCATGGCCGTCACAAATCTCGGCTCCTCAGCGAAAAACAATGTGTGCGTGCGCCCGCTTCCTGTTTATACCCGCGCTGCGGGGCGGGGGCGCGTGACGCGACTCACGCACGCCAACGTTCATTGGCTCGTTCTGTAGACACTCGAAGTTGATAGGGCTCCCTGAAGTGATCCCAATTACGTCGTCACGTCGACGTTACGTCTCCCGTTCCCTCCTTCAGGGAACGAGGGTTACATTAGTAACCGAGACGTTTTATCAGGAATTTAGACTATTTTAGTTCACAAGATGAATTGATTAAATTATTCTAATCCTTTTACAGCAATATTTCACCTGGAATGGAGACTTATTAAACTTTTTATTGAATCTTCAAAGTACTTCAAGTAACATTCCAAAATATGTGTCACGTGACGCTCTTTCATTTTCCATAATATCTGCATTGGTTTCTATGGCAATGACGTTATGTTAGTAGACATACTATGAGGTGTATCGCACATCTATGATGTGTAGGCAACAGCATATCTATGAGGCCACCACGCAAAGCATGGGATGAGGCCCCTCCCACCAGCTGTGATGTCAGGTATTACAATTTGTTTGATTTAACAGTTAAAAAAAAAATCCGATTTTGCATGCGGTGAATCATCAGTGTATTAATTGCATTTAATGTTATTATTAATTCCGATATTGTAGTGATTTTGACAGGCTACAGTATGTAGCCTATAAAATCCCTGCAGGAATAAAATTCATCAACGTGCAGGCAAATGTGTCGCTGCTCAGATATTATAACAATAAAGGAGGTTCCTTTAAAAAAAATTATCCACGAGTATCTGTTGTGCAGGTCTACATTTTATTTTAATAGTAACTTACTGTCAGTAAGGGAAATAAAGTTAATGCAATGGCAAGAATAAACAACTCAGCATCTTGAAATTAAATACTGGGCCAAAATTAGGATGCATAACTGAAATAGAACATGACTTGGGGAATGAATGAATGAATGAATAAATGAATGAATGAATACAAATGATTTAAATCTTATTTTATTAGGCTAATACTTTTTGATTAATACTTTTTAATGTTTTCATGCATTTTAGTGATGCACCGAAATGATACCGATAATGATAATTAAGCCAAAAACCACTGCCTTGTGGCCCGGGAGGGAGAAGGCTAAGGGAGCACAGGTAGGCCAATCCCCCACCTAAACGTCAAACTTTGTTTACAGAAACACTGAACGATATATCACACACCTTAGAATTGGGAGGAAGAGGACCTTCAATTGGAAGGAGGATGAAACCTTGTGGTCTAAGCCGACAGGAAGCCACAAGGTGGAAACTTCTTAATTCTAAATCTATCACAAAGATTGGAACATGGAATGTGCCTCAATGCATATTACAGGAAAAGCGCAGACCATCGCGAATGAAATGAAGGCATATGGCATCCATATACTTGGAATTGCCGAAGCCAGGTGGAAGCAGGACAAACATGGCTCTCATCAGGAGAATCAATTATATACTCCAGGCACACGGGAGATAATGCGGCTCATTCAGATGGGGTAGCAATCATGCTATCAAATGAAGCCCAGAAGACACTCTTAGGATGGGAACCAGTGAGCCCAAGGATCATCATGGCCAAATTCAAGACCTCACATAAGTGCATCGTCGTTAACATCATCCAGTGCTAAGCACCCACAAATGAAGCAGAGGAGGAAGCAAAAGAAGATTTCTATGTAAAGACTATGTACATGAAATGTAAAGAGAAGGATCTCACCATTTTAATGGGGGATCTGAATGCAAAGGTTGGCAACGATAACACCGGCTTTGAACAAGTGATGGTAAAGCATGGCCTTGGAGTAATGAATGAGAATGGAGAACTCTTTGCCTATCACTGCGATAACAACAATCTTGTCATTGGCGGAACCCTCTTCCCCCACAAACCATGCCACCGGGTAACTTGGGTATCTCCTGACATGAGGACAGAAAACCAAATAGATCATTTCTGCATCTCCAAGAAATTCAGGAGAAGCCTTCAAGATGTTTGGGTGAAGAGAGGTGCTGATGCAGGCACGGACCACCATCTATTGGTTGCTAACTTAAAACTTAAGTTGAAAAAAACATCACAACAGTAACTCCAGTAACAGTAAAATCAGTTGGGCCCGAGAAAAGAAAACACCAGGAATGGCTCTCACCTGACACCCTGATCAGAATAGAGGAAAGGAAGAAACTAAAGGAGGTATTAAACAATTCCAAAACAAGAGCAGCCAAGAAAACAGCTGGGGAAGCATATAGCGGAGCAGACAGGGAGGTAAAAAGGAGTGCTAGTAGAGATAAGAGAAACTTTGTAGCCAAGCTTACAGCGGAAGCGGAGTAAGCTGCAAGGCAGAAAAAAATTAAAGCTCTCTACAACAACATCCGACTCCAGACCAAAAAATACCAGAAAGGGAACCACCCAGTTAAAGATAAGGGAGGAAGGACACTGAATACACAAGAAGAACAAATGGAGAGGTGGGTCGCTTCTCGCACCTACTGAACCAACCATCTCCGGCAGTAAGAGCAAACATGCAACCTGCATAAGTCTGCAGACAGCCAACCAAAGCAGAGATTAGAAAAGCCATCATGCTCTCCAAGAACCACAAGACACCAGGTCCAGATAAGATACCGGCAGAAGCTCTTAAAGCAGATGAAGAGACATCCTCGCAAATACTATATGACCTGTTTGGTAGGATCTGGAAGGAAGAAGACCTGCCTGCCTAAAAATACCCAAGAAAGGCAACCTTAGCCTCTGCGACAACTACAGGGGTATAATGCTTCTATCCGTACCAGGTAAAATCCTAAACCGGATAATCTTGCAACGCCTCAAGGCAGCAGTGGATGCAGAGCTTAGAGACAACCAAGCTGGATTCAGGCAAAATAGATCATGTGCCGATCAAATAGCAACCCTCCGAATCATCCTTGAGCAGTCACAAGAGTTTAAGTCACCACTTTACACAGTATTTCTGGACTTCGAGAAAGCATCCGACAGTCTGGATATGGAAGTGCTCTGGCAACTGATGAGACACTACGGCATACCAGAGAAGTTCACCACCATCATCAAGAACACCTATTCGGGAATGCAATGTAGAATCATACATGAAGGCCAGCTGACAGAGGCTTTTCACATCACAACAGGAGTAAGGCAAGGCTGCTTACTCTCCCCACTACTATTCCTCCTAGCGGTCGACTGGATCATGCGGCAAGCCACGGACAACAGGCGCAATGGGATCCAGTGGACCCTGTTCACACAACTGTACGACCTAGACTTCGCAGATGATATCGCAGTACTGTCCCAGAACCAACAACAAATGCAAGAGAAATTGAGAGAGGTAGAACAGAAGGCAGCCGAGACAGGACTCCATATTAGCATACAGAAGACCAAAGTGCTCAAGGCCAATACTGTAACGTCTCAGGGTAGAAGAAGATGAAGTTCCAGGCAAAGATCCAAAATACTCAATATTTATTTAAACTGACGAATACTCGAAACAAACAAAGTCCATGGAAAACGTGACAAATACAAAGATGCTGGCCAGCTTGATGGTTAACCACCAACCACTAGAGGACGTCAACTCCTTAATTTACCTGGGAAGTGAGGTAGCGAGTGATGGCGGATCAGAAGGAGATGTAAAGAGGAGAATAGGCAAGGCAAGAGATGCATTTGGCATGATGGAGGCCATATGGAGAGCAAGTTAACATCACACTCAACACCAAAATACGGCTATTCAAATCAAGCATAAAAACCATCCATCAGATGGCCTGATAAAATAAAGAACGAAGAGCTGTGGGCAAGAGCAAAGCAGCCTGCAATAGAAGTGGAAATAAAGAAACGAAAATGGGGATGGATTGGGCACACACTGCGGAAACCGAAGAATTCCATCACACGTCAAGCCCTGCAGTGGAACAGCCGAGATGGAAAGAGCTGGCTACAGATGGCAAGATCTGGAGAAGTTGGCACAGAACAGGACGAGGTGGAGAAATATTGTCAGTGGCCTATGCTCCTCCTTGGAGTAACAGGCTTTAGTAAGTAAGTAAGTAACTTTTCATGACATTTTTCATGAAAGATTTATTCAAACATAGCCTACATTAAATCATGAAGACATCACTAAGGTTAAATAAAAACATAGTGAATATGTACAGAGCGTATAATTAGAACAAATTATCTTCTCTATAAATTAACTGCTTGATCCGCTCTGCCGCTTGAAAGGCGCAATCACAAAGAGCGCCAAAACGGTATTTATTGTTGTAATTTCATGATGAAATCGAAAGAATTTGAAAGCTGAGACTTTGTTTCATATTAAAAGTAACAAAGTATAAACTGTACTGTTATTATGGCAGACATGCTACAAATGTTTAGTGAAGTCTTGTTCACACATCAACAGAAAACAGTATAGCTAGATTTCAATCCAATCCAGAGCTAGTGTCCACACAGCTGAAACTTACATTTTGAAAAGACTGTGTGTATAATGTGCCTAATGGTCAGCTCCGACCATTAGGGTTACTAACTGTGCTGGGATATAAAGGTAAAATTAGCCGTTTGTGGGGGATAAAAAAGGTTCATTTAAAAAAATCAAAATCAAAGGCTACTAGTAAATAGGTGAATCTACGATGGGGTCCTCCATGGGGCGAGACCCCCGCGCATCACAGGGGCTGCGGGGGTGTCCCGTATGCCCATGCATACGCCACAAACAACAACAGCAACATGGAGGGGTTTGCGATACAGATGTTGACTTATTTACATCATGGCAGTATGTAGCTGCCATACTAGACTACTGCATCTTCTGAGGCAGTGGCTGAAATGACTTTCAGTATGTTTCCCATAACAATGTCTGACATGTTTATGTTTTACGTGGTGTGAGAAAGTGACAAACCACGCAAAATCCGATAAGAGCAACATATGAATAGCTCAAAATGGATTTGTAAAATTTAATTTCATGTGATTTTTTGGCATTCACACTTGCTAAATATGATCGGATTCCAATCGAATATGCACAAAGGCGTGGTTTACGAATGCCCAGAGCCGTTTATTGGGCGCTACGAATGTCTATCAAATGCCTATCAGATAGCCAATCGTTTCAATCATACCAGATGACGTATGTAGAGCGGCAGAAATTCGACGAGGAAGAAGACGAAATAAACTTGCGTTCTAAACTACTTAGAACACTATCTAAGGCTGCATCGAAAGGTAACTTCGCGTCTGATGCCATGTTGGATCCATAGATATAAACAAACTGCTTCGGTGTGTCGCATAAACGTCGTCATCGTCTTGCTGCTCCCTCCCCGTTCTGTGATTGGATCCCTTTTTGAGGGGAAAATCTGGTCCATGGTGTCCAGGCTGCCTAGCAGCGTGAATAAAATTGCGCTGCGCTCAAGGCAGCATGGGGAAACCCAGGCTACACAAAAATTGGATTTGGACTGAAAATCTAAAAGAGGTTTATTTTTAATAAACAAAGATGCAAGTAACAGTGGATGTGTAGAATGAGAGGTAGCCTATTTCAATAGACCTTAGTCAGGATAGATACCATTTTGAATTGTACGTGACTGAAAACAAGGCTGTGACAGTCTTTACTATGGCATGCACTGTATGGAATTCCTAGATTTCTAACTTTCAAATCTGTTTCATGGAATTTTGTCTACTGAAAGCTTCATTAGCAGAACATGTTGCATGTTGTTAAACAACAATATTGTTGAACACCTCTACCCACAGCCACGTTTTCAATCCTATCGAAACCGAAATACAGTAGAGGCAAAAAATAAAAACAACAAAAACGTGATCCCCAGGAGGGACTGGTTTGGGAATTTGTTTTCAGTGACCCTACAAGTTTGATTAAACTATCAATTTTATATATGGAAGAAGAACAAAACACCTTGGTTAAGGTATTTTTGTCATGACAACTGTCGGAGAGATTGGCATGGTAATAGATGTGGCAATGTTCATGTATTTGGTCTAACGGAATAGATCTGGGGCCCGTTTCAATAAGGAGGTTCAACCAACTGTGAGTTAAAACTTGAATTCTGAGTTGACACCCTGACTGTGTGTTCACACCGGACGCGAATAGCGCGTCAAATTCGCGCCTGCCGCGTCTAGTTATACACTTGACCACTTTGTGTTAATTCGCGCGTCAAGAGCGAAATTGACGCGCGTAAAAACAAAAGTTTGAAGCGAAATTTACGCGCGTCATGCGCGTCAGAGGCAAAAGTTTCGAAACCCGTTGGCGGCCATCTTTTTACAAGATGTCTGATGTTGATCGATCATTTATCGAGAGAGTCAGCCGCTCTGTATTTGCTCTGGAGAGCAGAACAGCGGCGTAGGGATCATCGTCGCCGTATTTGGGTCCACCAGACCCTTCGGAGGCAAACCCAGTTTGGCGAGTTTCACCATTTGCTCCAGGAGCTGCGCCTGGATGACGGCCGCTATCAGCGGTGCTTCCGCCTATCCCGCGCCCAGTTTGATGACCTGTTGTCCCGCACTGGAGCGAGGATCACCCTCGCCCACATAATCTGTAATTTATTTTTGTATTGATGATAAATGGAGCCATCCTCCAAAAGTAATTAACCTGTCCTGTGATTTTTTCTTTCTTTCTCACACAACACTGTCCAGACACGAACTATGTTCTTATACACTAAAATTGGTTGTCTTTACATTAGAATAATAATGTTTCATATAATCTGGATTTAGATATGGAATAAAAAGCATTCAATACAAAATGAATATGTCACATATATTGAAATCAAGTTTTTATGTGATAAAAGATTTACTTTGTTTTTACTTCACCACATGACAGCAGCAAGCAGGCTCCTGATTGGTTAACGCGGCGCGAATTGACGCAGAAGTTCAGATTTTTCAACTCGGGTGGCAGATGCGAATTCGCGTCAAACGCGTGAAATGCACAAAAAGCACTACATAAAATTGCTTAACGCGCCAGATGCTCAATTCGCGCGAACGAGGCGTATTCGCGTCTACCGCGCCGCGCTCTACGCCTCATTCGCGCCGCAGGAATTTTTCCGTGCGTAACGCGACTTTGTGTTGACTTAACATTGAAATCACTCGCGCCTGACGCGCTATTCGCGTCCGGTGTGAACGCACCATGAGATGGGAAACTCTGAGTTTTCCGTTCCAGAACAGCTGAATTGAGTAAGTTCAATCAGCTCTGAGTAGGTTGACACTGAAGCTGTGTCCCAATTCAAGGGCTGCATCCTTTCAAAGGCCGCATTTGAAGGCCGATTGCATCACCGCGACATGACAATGGCAGTCCCAATTCGAAGGCTCCTTTGAATGCGGCCTACATACTAATTTCCCCGTGCCGCGAAGGACAGAATGAGTGGATCCTTCGCAGCCTAGCCTATCCCACGCCAGTGATGACAGGATCTGGTTTTTTTTAAGAAAATGGCGGGTGATAGTTCTGTGTCGGCCGAGGAATAGGCTACACTTTTTTAATTTATTCAAATAGCTAGCAAAAAAAAAAGTGTTAAAACCTGGCATACACATAGAACATTATACATTTATATTATTCAAATCAGTTAAATGATTTTTAGGCTGCATAAACTAGGTCAGCCGGAACTGGGAACATTTCCTATAACACCTGATGTACTCGTTACATTATAAGAAGAATGGCATCTACGCTAATGTTAGTCTCTCTGTTTATCCCAAGTGGACCTGCGCCTAGACACGACCACAACAATCAGCAGAGATTGTGTTCATTCATGTTAAGTTGAGCTTCTGTTTATGTTCGCTGATCAATGTTTATATGACATTTTTGAAGTGTCAAAGTTTCAGTTGTATAGGCTGTCAATGGAGAGTACAGAAATCTCTCAGATTTCATCAAAAATATCTTAAATTGTGTTCCAAAGATGAACGAAAGTCTTACGGGTTTTGAATGACATAAGGGTGAGTAATTAATTTTTGCCTGAACTAACCCTTTAAAATCAACCCGCCCGACCCACCGATAATTCAACATGACATCATGACTTTGCGTAAACATACACGCCACTTTCAAGTCAAGTGGCGTGTTATTTATACGCATTTTGAGCTATCCGCGTGTATGTCCACGCCGAAACGAACCGTCATCTTCCGCGTGTATGTCTACGCCATTAAACGTCAGAGTGATTCCGCGTGTATGTGTACGCCGTTAAATGTCCGAGCGAAACTGAGCAAAATGTATATCTACATCTGGGGAGCAATATTTTTTTTCCTAGGATGGTAGGGGAACACTCATAAATGGTATTAACCCCAGTGACAGGTAGGTTTAGGGACGCGGTTGGGGTAGGTCATATATATTTATATATACAGTAATGTAACGTTAAGTCACCGGCGTTGATAAACACGCTGAAAATCGATTATGCGTGTTGATAACACGCCAAAAATGGAAATACGAATTGGCGTGTCATACATACGCCATTTCATGAGATCAGTCTGATTAATTGACGAGATAATTTTTTGCCTAGCAATCATTGTATTGTAGATACAATTATTTGACATGCATAACCTAAAGTACCCATTTCTCTAGTTTAATTTGATGCCTTGCAATAATGCTAACTTCAAACCCACATTCTAAAACACTTTAGGGCTGTTTGGGGTGGAGTAACAGTTCATTAAAAATGTTACAACCAGCCATTTATTCTTGGGGCTGGTCTTGGGCATTAAAAAGCCGGGCTGAAAATAGGCCCCACCTTGGCCTTGGAACTAGAAGAAAATTTGTGAAGTGTGTCTATATATTTTGCATTCTGATAAATGTCTTGGGAATTCTTAAGTTTATATCTGATCATACTGAATTCTTATGTTTAGCCAGCTACTGATTCAGCTTCTTTTTTCCATGACTCGCTCATATTTTTGTTTGAAACTTGTCCAGTCATCTTCTTCTCCAACCATCACCTCTGCTTTGGTTTCCCTTCCATGACTCAAATTGGGAGTTTTTACACTGTCTCCAAGAAGATCTTAAGGAGTCCTGAGAGAGGTTGTCTACTTTTATTTTTGTGTCTGCTCTTTCCTGTGCTGCCCTTACAGGGACAATAGGAGGAACCACAGACAGAGGCTGTCCAAAACAACCCCCTGACCTTATTTCTGGATAAGCTGGAGAGGGTTGAGGAGGCTAGAGGACAGAAGGAAGAGCAGGTTCCTGTTCAAACTGGATTTTACATGCAGACCCTTGAAATCAGAGAAGAGAGTAGCTTTTGTGTTTCCTTCAGACACCGTCTGTTTTTGGAAGCAGTCTTACACGTTTTCCTCGAATTCTGTTCCCAGTCATAGTGACTTTGCAAGTTTGATTGCTCTCAGACAGTGAGAGTGCATTCACTATGGTGTGAAAGAGGTGGTTTCTGTGTTCATGAAGAGAGGTTGTCCTTGTTGAACAGACAGGTCTAAATGCTGGTTGGTGCTGGTTTTGGTGATGGTATTGCTAGCGAAGTTGGTCAAGTTCTGCTAATGCTTGTTGACCATGAAAGAATCATCCCATGGTGTTGACCAGAATCGAAACCACAATGCATGCTGAAAACTAGCAATGATAGTCTTTTCTGTAGGCATATGTGTGTTCATGTTAACAGAGGAAAGAGTGAAATTGTGAGTATTAGAAAAAAAAATAAGATACTCATCCTACCTCAACTGGACAGCACTCCAATTCCTCCCTCGCTCTTTCTTTAACAGGCAAGTCCTGGAAAACCAAGAATTCATTTTTAATTTGACAACAAAACGACTTTGATGGGCAGACGGTGGGGTGCGGGCCTTGGCTCTGCGGGCAGCTCACAGGAGATCTGATGAGTGACAGGCCTTTTAAACAGCTCAGATTAACTCTAATCTCCAAGAGCCCTACCTGGAGCTCCCCCCCCCCCCCCCCCCCCCCCCCCCCCCCCCCCCACACACACACACACACAACCAATCCTGTATGCTCAAAACTAAATCATTCATATGCTGTGCATGCTTTGAATAAAACCCACATGCTCCAGAATTACCAAATCAGTACCCTGCCAGCCTCAGAAAACTGAAAAATTTGACCCCCATGGCTAGTTCTGAAACACAACTGTCTCTTTGTCGATGAAGACATTCATTTCCCCCAAAAGACGGGCAGTGGAACTTCAGAGTGTCACTTCTCATGTCTTTCTGAAAGGCCTGGGACAGGCCTCAAAGAGAAAGCACCCTGGAAAGAGCTCTTGAGGCTTTTCACTAAAAGAGGACCCAGAGAGGGAACAGTGATTCTTCTTGTGCTTGCTCTCGCTGGGCACATTGAGAGCTTCACAATGCCAGGAGCCAATGCATTACAGTAAAGGGGGGGCTGCCCTTACAGGGCGCCTCTAAAACAGAGGGGCTGAGAGGGAGGGAAGATTTCTTTGGACTCCAATAGAGGTATATGCAATCTGCCACCCAACAGTCAGCCTCTACTCCATCTTGCCATTGACAGCTAACTGTTCCATAAACAAGGACAAATCCAGCATGAATTCCACAGCGCCTGGCAGACGTTGCCTTCTCTCTGGTCTTTTCATGATTTTGCTCTGTCTCCCTCCCTCCACTTTGTCTTTTGTTGCAGGGATCCCTGAAAGGCTGTTTTTCCCTCTTTCTTTCTCACTAGCCTTCTGTCCATCTTTCAGTCATCTCTCTCTCTTTCTGATTTCTGTCATTCCAGGAGAGGGAATAAAACTCAGTGGTTGCACTCTAACGAACAGCATTCCAATAAAGGCTCTTTTGCACTGATGCTGAATAAAACTCTGTGATTACAGCCATCCTTAGGGCGCCTGAAACAGAT
>NC_138746.1:26619601-26634601 GCF_965113295.1 Leuciscus leuciscus
ACGAGAGGTTCTCTCGTATTGCGTAAGCTAGCTTACGCTGCGGGAAAGTCTCCTTTCTCGAGATACTGAAGCCAAAAATTATCCTTAATTTTTTAAAACTTTGTCAACGCAGTGCGGCAGCCTGCAGACCTAGGGCAAGCGAATCGCGTGCCCATTGGCTGCCCTGCGGCAACTGCAGCAGCCTATGGCTGAGCCTTGCGCGTGACGTCACGTCCAATGAGCGCGCTTGGCGCGCTTAATGCGTCACAGCCCGTCATTAGGGGTGTGGCTTAGCGTATATAAGCAAGGAACAGAGGCTGCTTCACTGATTTCTGTCTCTTCAGCGAAGCTCTTCGCATCGCTGATCTTCGAGGAAGCCGCCGTCGAATCAAGCGACCAGCACGCCGAGGATTTCAGCCTGAGGACGCCGGCCGCTCGCCGCCTTCAGCCTTCCCTGCCTGCTGCGCCATCCGGCATACATATCCTTTCTTTGCTCTGTGTTGTGTGTTTGTGTGTCCGCCGCGACACACCTGCATCTAAAAGAGCGCGAGGCGTTGTTGCAAATGCCTCGCTCATCCTGTGGCTCGTGCAGAGCCACGCTCAGCGACGGAGACTGCCACGTGCTGTGCACTCTCTGCCTGGGCTTCGACCACGCAGCCCGCGCTCTCTCCGAGGGCGGCTGCGATCAGTGTGAGGAGTTACCGATGTCGACCCTACGGGCTCGACTCGCTAAATTCGAGGAACCTCCACCTTCTCCGGCCACTTCTTCTGGGCCACGTAAGAAGAAACGTCGCTCCCAAAGGCCGCCGGAACTGGACGCTACAGCTGAGCGCTCGCCGGAACCTCTCCCGCGAGTCTCGCTCTCTCCTTCCCCCCCACCCTTCACCGACGCGCAGCTGCCGGCCTCTGCCCGCACTGCCGTCGTCCTGGGATATGATGCAGATGATGCCGCTGACAGCTGCTCTCTGCTCGCGTCTGACAGCGAGGACTGGTCGGGCTCTCACCGCTCCGCCCCCTCGACTTTGGAGTCTACCAGGTCACGTGCCAGTGTTGACGCGGAGCTTCTCCGCCTCCTCACTCAAGCGGTCGAGAGAATGGGACTGGATTGGTCCCCACCTAAGGAGCCGGAGCCCAATCGCCTTGACGGGTGCTTTCTTCCTAGCCGCCGCCCTGCGCCTGCCTCTAGGTCAGCACCCTTCCTGCCTGAGCTCCACACCGAGCTTTCTAAATCCTGGAACGCTCCGTTCTCCACCAGACTCCGCTCACCAGTCTCCTCGGCTCTCTCTCAGGTGGACAGAGCCGCCGAGAACGGCTATAACGCTATCCCCGCCGTTGAGGAAGCTGTGGCAACGCACCTTTGCCCGCCGTCTGCTAGATGGCGCTCAAAGTCTGCCCTGCCGTCTAAAGCCTGCAGGACCACCTCAGCTCTCGCCGGCCGCGCTTTCGCCGCCTCCGGCCAGGCTGCTTCCGCCCTGCACTCAATGGCTGTCCTTCAGATCCTTCAAGCCGACCTCCTCCGTGAGCTGGATGAGAAGGGCTCGGGTCCGTCCGCCTTAACTGATCTGCGCAGCGCTACGGATCTTGCGCTACGCGCCACCAAGACCGCTGCTCAAGCCATCGGCAGATCCATGGCCGCGCTCACCGTCATCGACAGACACCTCTGGCTGACTCTCGCTGACATGAGTGACTCAGAGCGCGCCGTTTTCCTGAACGCACCACTTTCGCCCACCGGCCTCTTTGGCCCTGCGGTCAGCGGAATCGTGGATCGGTTCTCCGAAGTTCAGAAGGCGTCACAGGCGATGAACCTTTTCCTGCCCCGCCGTTCGAGCCCAGCCACAGGCCGCCCTCAAACTCAGCCTCCTGTGCGCAGCTCTAACCAGCGCTCTTCCAGGCCTCCCAGCGCTTCGCAGCGACGCCAGGGCAGTCGCCCCAGGTCACGCTCGACCAGCCGTCACAGACCGCCGCCCCCACGGGGCCCGCGGCCCAAGATCGCTTTGAAGCCTGAGCCCGCGAAGTCCTCCTAGCATCCGCAAGGAGGAAAAGATGGTTGGGTCCCGCTACGGCCGGACCGCCATCGAAACGCACAGCTCTGTCAGTCCCCTATGTTCAGGCTACTGCAGCAGCACACACCGCAGCCAACGAGCCAGTAATGACACTCGCTCGCCTGCACACAAACGCCGTTTTCACGGCGACTCAGATAAATCTCAAAAAGAGTATAAGTGCTTTAAGTGTAGAAAAGGTGCCCACACCCACGTGTTCACTGCTTCACACATGTACAATCCCCATGGTAACGCGCCCAGAGCGATCTCTCATAAAGCGGCCTCACACCGCTCGAGTACTAAATGTAGGAAATGTGCCCACACTTCAGTGCCCACACCTACTCGCTGCTCGCTCTGTCACTCAGTTACCTCAAGTTGCTACGGCCCAAGCCGCAGGGATATTAAGTGTAGGAAAAGTGCCCACTCCCGTGTGCTCACTGCCTCACGCAGACCAGGTTTTCCCATGGCAACGCGTCCAGAACGCTATCTCTTAAAGCGGAAACTTTCCGCTCGAGCATCAAGTGCAGAAAATGTGCCCACAGCATTGTGCTCACACCTGCCCACTACCAGCTCTGCCAGACAGGTTACAAACCTCATAAAGCTTCCAAACACTGGCCGTGTCATAAGTGCAAATCCCGCGCCAGCTCACGAGCACGCGCACCCACTTTCAGACACCATTATCCCCACGCCGCTCTCGCGCCTGGGTTATTTGACAGCAGCTCACGCTCCATCGTCCGAGATCGAGCTTCTAAAATCTGCACAGTCGGCCAGCCCTGTTCTTCTGCCCTCGTGTCCGAGCATCGGCGGCGCGCGCGCCGCTCCATCCTCTCTGATACAGGTTCCCCATCCCGCGCAACGCGGCGATCTGAACCCAGAGACCATTCGACCCCTAGCTATGCATGCAAAAGCATGGGAAGCTATTCAGGGCGCGTCAGAATGGGTGCTCAACACCATAAGACACGGCTATTCGCTCCAATTTGCTCGTCGCCCTCCGCGCTTTCTAGCGCAGACGGAAACGAAAGTGAGTTTGGAAACAGCGCATCTGCTTCAAGCAGAAATAGCAAAGCTGCTGCGAAAAGGGGCCATAGAACAAGTTCATCCTTCCTCGAGCGAGTCAGGCTTTTACAGCCGTTACTTCCTCGTTCCCAAGAAGGACGGAGCATTAAGACCTATTTTAGATCTGAGACATCTGAACAAGGCTCTCATGAGACGGCCGTTCAGGATGATTACAACCAGACAGATCCTTGCGCAAGTTCGCCCAGGAGACTGGTTTATCTCTCTCGATCTGAAAGACGCGCATTTCCAGATCCAAATAACTCCCCGTCACAGGCCATTCTTGAGATTCGCCTTCGACGGTCGAGCTTATCAATACACAGTCCTGCCGTTCGGCCTGTCTTTAGCACCCCGTACATTTACGAAATGCATGGACACGGCTCTCGCTCCCCTGAGGAGTCAGGGAATGCGAATTCTGAACTATCTGGACGATTGGCTCGTTCTAGCGCAGTCAGAGACAGAACTTGTGTCTCACAGAACAGCGCTACTCGACCACCTGGAGGGTCTGGGTCTAGCGGTCAACTGGACCAAGAGCTCGCTCTCGCCCCGGCAGTCAATTTCCTTTCTCGGAATAGAACTGGACTCGGTGGCAATGACGGCCAGATTGTCGGAGCAGCGCGCGCGCCGCATTCAGCGCCTCGCTGCATCCTTCAAAGAAGGCACACAGGTTCCCCTGAAAGCATTTCAGCGCATTCTGGGGCATATGGCCTCAGCTGCAGCAGTGCTTCAGCTGGGTTTACTGCGCATGCGCCCGCTTCAACGCTGGCTGAAAGCGCGCGTTTCCCATCGAGCCTGGGCGACCGGCGGCTCGCTAATCAGAGTGACTCAGGTCTGTGTCTCAGCCCTGCAGCCCTGGCTAGCAGCCGAATGGTATCACACCGGAGTGACTATGGGAGTGGTTTCACACCGGAAAGTTGTCTCAACAGACGCGTCCAACCTAGGTTGGGGAGCGCTCTTCGAAGGCAGACCGGTCTATGGCCACTGGTCAGACCAGGAGAATCTCCTACACATAAACTGTCTAGAGATGCTCGCGGTCGAGAAAGCGCTCATGCACTTCCTCCCATTCCTCCATGGTCACCATGTTCTAGTCCGCACGGACAACACTTCAGTAGTGGCCTATGTGAACCGCCAGGGCGGTGTCAGATCAAAGCAACTCTGCGCCCTGACGGAACGCCTCCTCGTATGGGCTCAGCACTCTCTGCGCTCTCTGAGAGCATCGCATGTGCCTGGCCATCTGAACGAGGGCCCCGACAGACTGTCCAGGGACAACGTTCCCCCTGGGGAGTGGTCTCTACACCCCCAAACAGTCCAGTCGCTGTGGCGCCGCTTTGGCAGAGCGAAAGTCGACCTCTTTGCGTCAAAAGACAACGCCCACTGCCCAGTGTTCTTTTCAAAGAGCGAGGACGCGCTGGCCCAGACATGGCCCAGCGGCCCGCTATATGCGTTTCCACCAGTCTCTCTGCTGCCTCAGGTCATCGAGAGAGTCAGGAAAGCGCGCCACACAGTGCTCCTCATAGCCCTGTTCTGGGAGAACCAAGCTTGGTTCCCGGAACTCATACAATTGGCAGACTCAGCCCCCTGGCCGATTCCGGTGCGGAGAGACCTTCTCTCCCAAGCCCACGGCTCGATTTGGCATCCCCACCCAGAGCACTGGTCTCTGCATGCGTGGAGCCTCAACAATTACACGCTGATCTACCAGAAGGGGTGATGAACACGATCATACAAGCTAGAGCCCCCTCCACGAGGCGGCTCTACACGTCTAAATGGTCGGTGTTTAACAAATGGTGCACTGCCAAAGGGCTTAATCCACAGACATGTGGGGTCTCGCACGTTTTGTGCTTCCTTCAAGAGCTACTGGACGCGGGCAGGTCCCCCTCCACGCTCAAAGTCTATGTCGCGGCTATTTCAGCGCTCTCTGTCTCAGAGCCGGGCCGCGCATTAGGAAGGAACGAGTTTGTCATCCGCTTCCTTAGAGGAGCGAGGAGGATGAACCCCCCGCGACCCCCGTCGGTTCCTATGTGGGATCTTTCACTGGTCTTAGACGCACTGAAAGCACATCCCTTTGAACCCTTAGAGACTGTGGATATGAAATACCTCACGCTCAAAACCGTTTTTCTGATAGCTCTGTCTTCAGTAAAACGTGTGGGAGACCTTCACGCGTTATCCACTAACGCTGCGTGCCTCGAGTTCGGACCCAATAACTCTAAAGTTATTCTCAGACCGAGGCATGGGTACGTCCCCAAAATTCTGGGCACTCCCTTCAGAGCGCAGGTCATTTCCCTGTCAGCCCTGCCAAATGATGGCTGCGAAGCGGATAGTAATCTCCTCTGCCCAGTTAGAGCGCTAAAAAGCTATATTTCACGCTCCGCCGCCTTCAGGCGTTCAGAGCAGCTCTTTGTTTCGTTTGGTGGGCGCACCAAGGGTCTCGCCGCCTCGAAACACACCCTGTCCAGATGGATAGTTGACGCTATCGCAGCTGCTTACGCATCTAAAAACCTGCAGTGCCATTTGGGCATTCGGGCACACTCCACCAGAGGCATGGCCTCATCGTGGGCGTGGTCCAGTGGGATTCCCATTCATGACATTTGTGCGGCGGCAGGCTGGGCCTCCCCCTCCACATTTGTTAGGTTTTACAACCTGGAAGTCCCCGCTTTGCAGGCCAAAGTGCTATCAGTCTAGGTCTCGCGTAAGCCAGCCCACTGTCTGTGCGCGGGCTATGTTGTGGATTTAGCTCTACTGGTTGAGCTACACTATGTGGGAAGTGTTAGTTGGACCGGCTGTGCCACTCCCTGCCCCATATTATGTGCTTGTGTACTGTGGTATCTTGGCCGCCCAGCTCCGCTTCGCGTTCCCTGGGCCCCCCCCCATGGGATTCATTCAGGATGCTGGGCGCGCGCACGGCGTTGACAAGGGTGTTCCCGCAGCGTAAGCTAGCTTACGCAATACGAGAGAACCTCTCGTAAGAGAACGTACTCGGTTACTAACGTAACTTCTGTTCTCTCTAGAGAGGGAACGAGTATTGCGTAACCCGCCGTGCTCTCGCCACGAGCTCATTTCGCTTCATGCGACAGAAACCAGTGAAGCAGCCTCTGTTCCTTGCTTATATACGCTAAGCCACACCCCTAATGACGGGCTGTGACGCATTAAGCGCGCCAAGCGCGCTCATTGGACGTGACGTCACGCGCAAGGCTCAGCCATAGGCTGCTGCAGTTGCCGCAGGGCAGCCAATGGGCACGCGATTCGCTTGCCCTAGGTCTGCAGGCTGCCGCACTACGTTGACAAAGTTTAAAAAAATTAAGGATAATTTTTGGCTTCAGTATCTCGAGAAAGGAGACTTTCCCGCAGCGTAAGCTAGCTTACGCAATACTCGTTCCCTCTCTAGAGAGAACAGAGGTTACGTTAGTAACCGAGTACGTTTTCTGCAGAGCTGCTTTATAGCTGAATTGAATAAATTGAAAAAAGCGCTATATAAATAGGGTTGTGGTTTGACTTAAAGTCCCTGTAAAGGCAATTCTAAAAAAAAAATCTAAACACATTAGAAATGTTAGAAATGTATTGCTAAAACATATTACAAAGACTGTGAACTGTGAATTACTGAATTGTGGAGTTAGACCATTAAACAGTTTTTCACCATTGCTGTGTTTCGGATTTTTTGGGCGGGGCTAAAACGGGGGCTCGATGACGCACTGGTGCCCCTGAGCTCCTGGACACGCCCCTACTTGATGACGCACTGATTACTACAGCCTACAGTTTGCTAGCTAGCTATGCCTTCGTCACGGAAATGCATACTACCTGGATGCGATCACGTACAAAACAGATCGGTGTCCTTATTAAAATTTCCGAAAAACGATCACATCAAGAAGATGTGGATTAATTTTGTGAAGAGCCACCTTGATGGAGAGCTGAGGAATCACCGCCAAAACCCGCCTCTGTAGTGATCATTTTACACAGGATAGTTTTATAAACTTTCGTCGGAGACAACTGGGATTCATTGATAATCCGCTGTTACTGGTGAATGGGGCCGAACCGACTATCTCTCGCCTCGGTGTTCATACTCCCGTCGCGCCGACAACTGGTGCCATCATCAGCAGTGCGTGCCCACCAATGAGTGTAAGTTGCCTTGTGTGCTTATGTTATAATTATAGTAGGTAGTCCAGGCTCGAACATGTATGGCTTTGTAAAACCAATTAAGCTGCTAGGAGCATCCATTCTGGCTGTAGCGGTGACAGACAGTTGAGTGTGGCGACGGTAGCTTTCCCGCGAGTGGGCGTGGTTTCAGCGCAGCCAGCGGACACGCCCCCAGCGTTTGAGAGCAGTTTGATTCCACTGCTCATTTTTTCAAGATTTTGATAGCTTATTTTATGTACTTGCCGGCTTTTTTTATCATTCAAATTTGGCTGGGTGGCTAATAACACATTTTTCTGTGGTGTGACAAACTCAGAACACATACTTAATTTTGACTTTACAGGGACTTTAATATCTTAATAATACAGATTAGTTTCAAAACACACACATAACACATTATCTCATTTCTATAATTCAAATTCCTTAAAGGATTGTTAGACTGCACAATTAGGTCAAACTGAACTGGGAACACTTCCCGTACCAACCGATGTACTTGTTACATCGTAAGAGGAATAGCGTCACGCCTTATTTGTTAATTTGACCAGTGCGGCCAGGTTCTCCCAAGGCTTTTACATTTCTGTGACCTAATGGAGTTTTGGTTCCTTGCCAGTATCACCTTTGACTAACTGATCTGGGGACAATTAATATTCAGAAATATTATTGATTTGACTGCACTGACACTATTGGATGAGAAGTAAACTTGAACTGAATTGAGCTGGAGTTGCTTTATAGCTGAATTTACCTCATTTCATAATTGATGAGCTTCACAAAGTTATTGAACTGAACTGAATCAACACTGAACTGATTTCAGCCGAATAATAACACTATTGACTTTTTAGAGCAGCTTTACTGAGCTGGAAGCTGTTGAGAAACAGATCCACGACCTTTTATTGAGACAGGCCGAGCTGAGAGACCGGTGTTTGGCTCTTGAAACATCACGCGCCGATGCACACAAATCAGTGTTTAACGTTACTAACCCGCTGACTCCGACCGCGTCTACTCCGTGCGTTCCTCAGCATCGGTCGCAATCAGCCATGGTCTCGTTCACTCCGGCTCCAACACGCCACCACGAAGCCTGGGTGGTTCCGCAGCGGAAGACGCGAGTCAGGTTTAGACCAAGACTTTCTCCGACCCTCCCGGTTTTCGAGTTATCCACACAAAACCGCTTCTCCCCTCTACGCGAAACAGAACGCGATGCTGTGATCATCGGCGATTCCATCGTTCGGCACGTACACGCTACGTTAGGTAAAAGTAAGGTGCAAAGTCACTGCTTTCCTGGTGCTCGTGTTTCTGAAATCGCTGCTCGCGTTCCTGAGATCCTGAACGGTGACGAGCGCGTCGGAACTGTGGTCCTGCACGCGGGAGTGAACGACATCAGGCTGCGCCAGACGGAGATTCTGAAGAAAGACTTCAGGAATCTAATCGATACGGTATGCAGCACATCGCCTGAAACAACGATCATTGTGTCAGGACCGCTTCCCACGTACCGACTAGGGCATGAAAAGTTCAGCAGATTATTTGCGCTAAATGAATGGTTAATGTCATGGTGCAATGAGCAGAAACTGCTCTTTGTAAATAATTGGAATCTGTTTTGGGAGCGTCCTAGGCTTTTCCGTGCTGATGGCTTACACCCAAGCAGATTCGGAGCGGATCTTCTGTCAGATAACATCTCCAAAATGTTAAATACCCTTTGACTAGTAACCAAAAGTCCAAATCATAGTCTCTGCTGCACCAATTCAACTGATATAAATACTAGTGTAGAACATTGCATAGAAACCGTGTCTATTCCTCGTTTAGTGAGATCAAATAATAAATCTAATGCAGGATCTAGGAAAAATCTAATTGTTATTAAAACAGAAAATGTTGCTATTAGTAAACAAAAACTATTTCTAAAGCTAGGTCTTCTAAACATTAGATCACTCACACCTAAGGCAGTTATTGTAAATGAAATAGTCACAGATAATAGCTTCGATGTACTTTGCCTTACTGAAACCTGGCTTAAACCAAATGATTATTTCGGTATTAATGAGTCTACTCCTCCTGGATACTGTTATAAGCATGAGCCCCGTCTGATTGGTCGTGGCGGAGGTGTTGCAACCATTTATAGAGATATTCTAAATGTTACTCAGAAAACGGGTTATACGTTTATTTCATTTGAAGTACTTGTACTAAATGTTACGCTCTTAGATGTTAGAAAAACATCCCTATTATCTCTAGCCTTGGCTACCGTATATAGACCGCCAGGGCCTTACGCTGATTTCCTAAAAGAGTTTGCAGATTTTCTCTCAGACCTATTAGTCAATGTCGATAAAGCATTAATTGTTGGAGATTTTAACATACACGTAGATAATCCAAATGATGCGTTAGGAGCTGCGTTTACAGATTTATTAAATTCATTTGGGGTCAAGCAAAACGTCACCGGACCAACACATCGTCTTAATCATACACTCGATTTAATTATATCACATGGAACCGATCCAACCGATATAGATATCATTCCACAAAGTGATGAAGTCACTGATCACTACATGGTAACTTGCATATTACGTACTGCTGTAATATGTCATGCGGCATCGCGTTATCAACCAGGCAGAACAATCCTCCCATCCACCATAGATAATTTCTCAAATTGCTTATCTAATCTGTCTCAGCTGCCGCCTGAACCCAAACAAACAGATGAACTAGAAGAACTAACTAGCACTATGAGCACCATTCTCTCTAGAACATTGGATGTGGTTGCACCTATTAAATTAAAAAAGGTCAGAGAGAAAAATAAAGCACCATGGTACAACAATACTACGCATGTTCTAAAGAGAGAAACCCGTATTTTAGAGCGTAAATGGAAACAAACTAATTTAGAGGTCTTTAGAATCGCGTGGAAAGACAGTATGTCACGTTATAAAAAGGCCCTAAAAGCGGCCAGGGCTGAGCACCTCCGCAAACTAATAGAAAACAACCAAAACAATCCAAGGTTTTTATTTAACACCGTGGCTAGACTAACAAATAAACAGACGTCACCCGAACAAAATATCCCGTTACAGTTCAGTAGTAATGATTTCATGAACTTCTTCACTGAGAAAATAGAAAGCATCAGAACCATAATTGTAAACAACCATACATTGTAAACGTTCAATCTTCAATCGCGCCTTATAATTCAGCTTCAACTATCACCCCGCAAGAACAATTACAGTGCTTTACAACTATAGAACAAAAAGAGTTAAATAAACTTATCACTTCATCTAAAACAACAACATGTTTATTAGATCCTATACCAACTAAACTACTGAAAGAAGTGTTACCTGTAGTGGAAGAGCCTCTCCTCAATATTATTAACTCGTCTTTATCTTTAGGTCATGTTCCAAGAACATTTAAACTGGCAGTTATAAAACCTCTCATTAAGAAACCACAATTAGATCATAATAATCTAGCAAATTATAGACCCATTTCAAATCTTCCATTTATGTCTAAAATATTAGAAAAAGTTGTGTCCGCTCAACTGGGCTCTTTCTTGCAACAAAATGATATCTATGAAAAGTTTCAGTCTGGATTCAGACCGCATCATAGCACTGAAACTGCGCTCGTTAAAATCACAAATGATTTACTTTTAGCTTCTGACCAAGGCTGTATCTCAATACTAGTTTTACTTGATCTTAGTGCTGCGTTCGATACTATAGATCATACATTACTCTTAGATCGACTACAAAATTATACTGGTGTTCAAGGACAAGCACTAAGCTGGTTCAAATCATACCTATCTGACCGCTACCATTTTGTCTATTTAAATGGAGAAAAATCGATCATAACTCCAGTAAACTATGGAGTGCCGCAGGGATCTGTATTAGGCCCTCTGTTATTTTCCATATATATGATGCCACTTGGAAATATTATAAGGAAACATGGAATTAGTTTCCATTGTTATGCTGATGACACTCAAATATATATTTCATCACGGCCGGATGAAAACGCAAAATTTTCCAAATTGACAGAGTGTGTTAAAGATATAAAAGATTGGATGACGCGTAATTTTCTTTTATTAAATCCAGACAAGACAGAGGTAATACTTATCGGTTCAAAAAACCGCCCACAAAACCTCGCACAATACAACTTTAACATCATAGGATGTCCTGTTACTTTATCCTCTACAGTAAAAGACCTGGGTGTTATACTCGATTGCAACCTGTCTTTTGAAAATCATATTTCATGTGTTACAAAAACAGCCTTTTTCCACCTTAGAAACATTGCTAAGCTACGTAATATGCTATCAGTTTCTGATGCAGAAAAGTTAGTTCATGCATTCATGACCTCGAGACTGGATTACTGTAATGCTTTATTAGCTGGTTGTCCTGCATCCTCAATAAACAAGCTACAGTTAGTCCAAAATGCCGCCGCTAGAGTTCTTACGAGATCAAGAAAATATGATCATATAACAACGATTTTATCATCAGTGCATTGGTTACCTATAAAGTTCCGTATTAATTACAAGGTATTGCTACTGACTTATAAAGCCCTAAACGGCTTAGC
Source organism: Leuciscus leuciscus (assembly GCF_965113295.1). NCBI lineage: Eukaryota > Metazoa > Chordata > Actinopteri > Cypriniformes > Leuciscidae > Leuciscus > Leuciscus leuciscus. The sequence continues at coordinate 26,631,319 of NC_138746.1, forward strand.
TCCAGTCTATTTAACGGATCTTCTATCGCCCTATAATCCATCGCGCTCTTTAAGATCACTAAATTCAAGGCTTTTGGTCATACCTAGGATATCCAGAACCACCAAAGGAGGGAGAGCATTTTCACATTTGGCTCCAAAACTCTGGAATAGTCTTCTGATACTGTTCGTTGCTCAGACTCGCTCTCCCAGTTTAAAACTAGATTAAAGTCTCATCTCTTCAGCCAGGCATTCATATAATCCTACAGTTCAAACTACAATCCGGCCTCTAGCTCATAAATGCCAGAGAAGAACTGGCCCCCGACTGAGCCTGGGTTCTCCCAAGGTTTTTTTTTTTCTCCATTAGGTCACCTGATGGAGTTTTAGGACACCATTAGGTCACTTGATGGAGTTTTTCGGTTCCTTGCCACTGTTGCCTTTGGCTTGCTCAGTTGGGGATATTTTGGGGATATTTAATTTAATTTTATCAATCAATAAATTCCTCTTGAAACAAACTTTGTTGTATTATTTTAATTTAATACTGTGAAGCTGCTTTGATACAATCTGTATTGTGAAAAGCGCTATACAAATAAACTTGACTTGACTTGACTTGACTTTACAGCAGAATTGAATTCTTGTTTTCATCATTCGTTATTATTTTCCTGTTTATCTCTGTAAAGCTGCTTTGAAATCTGTATTGCATAAAGCGCTGTATAAATAAAGGTAACTTGACTTGGTTTAACTTAATATCTTAATAAGACTTAATAAGACAGCTCGGTCACGCTCTGAAAACTCATCTCTTCCATAAGCACTTAAATCTCATCATAAAAAACAAGACAAAACAAAAAACTTCACTTTTACTTTCCTTTAATCCCTCCCTATTCTAGTTTATGCTACCCAAAGCAATGTCTTAAACGTTGTATTTTGATCACTTTTTGTGTTTATTTGTCTCTTTAAGCGATTCAATGAATCGTTTGCTGCTGTATTCCTCATTTGTAAGGCACTTTGGATAAAAGCATGTGCAAAATGAATAAAAGTAAATGCAAATATTTTAATAATGAAAGCAGCATAACACCTTATGCAGTTATAGTTCAATATAATCATCGAATTATAATATATAGTAAACTCATCAAAAATATAAACGCCCTCTCAATTTCAACTGCTTGTATTTTTATCAACCAGCAAATGTCTTAGTATGTAAATATTTGTATGAACAATTTCATCAACTGACGAACAAAAATGGAATGAGTCTCTGAACAAAGTCAGTATCTGGTTTGGCCACTAGCTGTTTTAAGTACTAGTCAAGTCAGTCAATTCACCTTCATTTATATAGCGCTTTTAACAATATAGATGGTTTCAAAGCAGCTTTACAGTGATAATAGGAAATTACAGTAACAGAAATAGTTTTGGCTTTACAGCAGCTCTAGAATAAAGTTATTGTCCAGCTAAAGTTGGTTTTGATTGATTGATTGATTCACTTCCGTTGCAAAGATCATTAGTTATTAACGTGTTAACACGGCACCGTTCTAACAGAAAACACTCAACGTGCTCCGGCCCACTCATCCGCACAAAACAGTGCCTGGTGGCTCGAGAACGCAAACCCTGAAATAGATTCCTAGGTGCAAACATAAAAAAAAAAATTAAAAAAAAGGTTATCTTTGCGCAAACCACAAAAATGCAAACCCGCGAAAACGCAGACGGCGTGCACATGCGCATCACGTGTTTAGTCTATAGGTATGCACGTTTGAATATATATGTGCGCAGGCGTGTAGTCCTTCTTTACAAACCAACTCTCAACAAACTACTTGTCTGGCCGTAAGAATTTATAATAAAGAATTATGTATCGCCTCTGCGTAGCCATGTGAACCGGAATTATCCCGACAACATTTTATCTGTACAGATGTAAAGGGAAGGAAAGGAGGCCTTCACAGGGGAGAGACTAGTTGACACTTCAGGACTGCGTTGTCGTCGTGTCCAGGCGCAGGTCCTTCATCAGACCTAAATCCGGCGGGCTGCGGTATAAACCTCGGTATAAACAGAGAGACTAATATTAGCGTAGACGCCATCCTACTTATGATGTAACAAGTACATCAGGATTTATGGGAAGTGTTCCCGGTTCCGGCTGACCTAATCTATGCAGCCTAACATTGAATTATAGAAGTCTATAATGTGTTATGTGTATACTAGGCCAAAGATATGTGTTTTTAGTCTAGATTTAAACTGACAGAGTTTGTCTGCTTCCCGGACAATGTTAGGAAGACTCTTCCAAAGTTTTAGTGCTAAATAGGAAAAGGATCTCAAGTACTGCGGAGCTAAACCATTTAGTGCAGTGGTTTTCAAACTTTTTCAAGAGCGACCCTTTTTTTTTTTTTTTTTTTTTTACGCGACCCATAGGCCTATATAGGCCTATTCTTAAGCCTTTTCTTAACAACCGCTTTTGATGATGCACGTGCAGTGGCTTATCCGTGACGCGATCGCAACGCAAAGTTGATTCTGCACTCTTTTGATCTAGCTAAAGCTACAGGGATGCTAATTAACCGGTTAACCATTAACCATTGTAAGAATTTTAACCAATTAATATAGCCTACTATCGTTTGATGTATGCTTAAAAAAATCACTAAAAATATTCCACAACAAATCCTTTAAATTGAATGATATTCAGAACAAAACAAGAATGAAAAAAAAATCTACAGACGATTACAGCCCCATTGACTCCCTGTGCCGATGCATTGACGAAGTCAACAGTTGGATGTGTCAAAACTTTCTTCAATTAAACAAAGACAAAACTGAAGTTATTGCGTTTGGAAACAAAGATGAAGTTCTCAAAGTGAACGCATACCTTCACTCTAGGGGTAAAACAACTAAACATCAAGTCAGGAATCTTGGTGTGACACTAGAGTCAGACCTTAGTTTCAGTAGTCATGTCAAAGCAATAACTAAATCAGCATACTATCATCTGAAAAATATTGCAAGAATTAGATGCTTTGTTTCCAGACAAGACTTAGAGAAACTTGTGCATGCTTTCATCACCAGCAGGGTGGATTATTGTAATGGACTCCTCACTGGCCTTCCCAAAAAGACCATAAGACAGTTGCAGCTCATACAGAACGCTGCCGCTAGGATTCTGAGCAGAACCAGAAAATATGAACATATCACACCAGTCCTCAGGTCTTTACACTGGCTCCCAGTTAGATTTAGGATTGATTTTAAAGTATTATTACTGGTATATAAATCATTCAATGGCCTAGGACCTCAATACATTGCAGATATGCTCACTGAATATAAACCCAACAGATCACTCAGATCA
>NC_138746.1:26639601-26812101 GCF_965113295.1 Leuciscus leuciscus
TCCTTTCCGTCAACTTGTTTGTGAGGCGCCGCGAACCAAACTCAGTTGTTTAAATAGCCATATTTCGCGTGTTTCTTTTATATAGGCCTATAGACTATGATTTTATGAAAACAAATTTTGTTTTTTAATTTAATTATATTTTCCTTAAATCATCCTGGCGACCCATTTTTTAAGTCTCGCGACCCACCCGAGGGTCGCGACCCAGGGTTTGAAAACCACTGATTTAGTGCTTTGTAAGTAAACAGCAATATTTTAAAATTTATACGATGTTTAATAGGGAGCCAATGCAGTATTGACAGAACCGGGCTAATATGGTCATACTTCCTGGTTCTGGTAAAAACTCGAGCTGCTGCATTTTGGACCAGCTGTAGTTTGTTTATTAAGCATGCAGGGCAACCACCCATAAGAGCATTACAATAATCTAGCCTTGATATCATGAATGCATGAACTAACTGTTCCGCATTTGTCATGAGAGCATATGACGTAATTTAGATATATTTTTAAGATGGAAAATGCAGTTTTACAGATACTAGACACGCGACTTTCAAATTAAAGATTTGTATACTACAGTGCACCTTATCCTCATGGACTGCACCAGATTTGCCAGTTCTTGTTGTGAGATGTTACCCCACTCATCCACCAAGGTATTTGCAAGTTTTTCCAGAAAGACTCAGAGGGCAGGTGAACGTTTACATGATATTTTAATAACAAAGTTCGGGAGGAACACGTTCAGATTATCTATCCAATCATCACGTCATTCCAATCATCACGCCATTCCAATCATCACTAAGTCAAAGTCTACTCCTGATGGATGGACAGGGACCAACTGTCCATCAACTGCAGTGATTGGCCAGACATATTAGCATGAACGAATGATGTGGCATTAGAGTCTTCCTGCTAGAAAGTACTCAAACACATCTGGGGGGACATATGGTTACACAAAGTTTGGCACATCGAGGACGATCAGACATTGCGGTTTATTGCTCTGGCCACATCTGCAGTCCTCACGCCTCCCTGCAGTATGATATGCAGGCTCATTGAACACGCATTAAAAGCATTGTTTAAACCCTTTCCAATAAAAAAAGCTACGCTTATTTGGAATTTACAAATTTATCTTTAAAATACTGTATCCTGAAAAAGGGACAATTTTTTTAAATTTTTTTGCTGAGATTTATAAGCCACATTCAAGGAGAATGTCCTGTAAATATATTAAATATATTATACAATGTTTATCATATACATACATTTATCATAAATATATCTGAGTATGTAAAATACCAGACAATATTCTTAGTGTTAAGATTATTATATTATTATATTGTATTATATGAAATTAGTACTAAAATATAATAATTATATTACATATAATTTTTTTTAATTAATAAAAAATTTTTTACAGCAGATGCTGTTCTCATAAAAGAAATGCCATGACTTTTCCTTGACTTAAGATTTAATTAATTTCTATTTTTCAGGTGTTAAATGACCATGAGAACTATGCTTCAAATAAATGTTTTCATTTTTGTATAGCAGTGATGTATTACAGTTGAACCACTGAAGATCAAGTTCAAACATAATTATACTATAAATGTTTGCAGGTGTTCTGCTACATTGCACTGATGAAGGGACATCCACATGTTCTCTTTAAAAAAATTAACTTTTCAAGCTTTTTTGGAAAAATAGATTTTGATAAATGTTAAACTCTTTGGTGGCCTTTTTTTCAGAGCATTTCTGGCATATCAAAAGAGTACAAACACAGCAAATTGAAATACAAAGAGTGGATTATTGTGAACCACCTGTTTTCCTCATCGCCCACTCACCCTTTTTAACTTTCTCTCCCATAGTGTGTTTGAGGAAAGTGTGTGTGTGTCTTTGGAAACAGCTAAGGAGTCAGATCACAGACTTGGCTACACAATATCCTTCCAAGGGCACCATGGGCTCCTGTCACAAACACACACACACACACACACACACACACACACACACACACACACACACACACACACACACACACACACACACACACACACACACACACACACACACACACACACACACACACACACACACACACACACACCCCACACCCCACACACACACACCCCACACACACACACACACACTTAAACCCAGGCAATCACTCATGCAAGACCAGGGCACTCTTATATACACATCTGCCATGCTGGGCAGTGTGGGCAGAGAGACACAGAGAGAGAATAGGAGAGGGCACTGGCTTTAGGAGGCCAGGCAGATGCCTGCTAATACTGCCGTGGCTGCCATGGTAATAGCATGACAGTGTTTACTGCCCCTTAGTAGAGGGCTCGGGGCCCCCCACCCCCTCCTCTGTGTCATTCTCTGTCTTCCTCTCCTTCTAATGTAAATGACTTGCCATGTTAAAAAAGGAGGGAGGTGTTTTGTGCTTGCTGTTTTTCCTCTTTCTCTCTGGATGGAGTTGTGTGTGTGTGTGTGTGTAGGGTCAGGTTTATGGTGACAGTCTTCTGGAGAAAGCCTTTGGCTGTAACGGTTCTGACAGGCTAATTTCAATGCCTAAAGGACTCATTAAGGATATACTCATAAGCATAATGTCATTATGCAAATGTAGGCTAATGAACTGCAAGTATGCGGTCCCATTGTATACATACACATGAAGTGTGTAATTTCTATTAGCGTTACCAAAAATAATTGCCAAATTAATGTCTGTTTTCAAATAGGTTTCCTAAACACATCTGCCATCAGTCTATTTGATCCTGCTTGATTAATGCTAGATTTTACATGATTAAAAATCCAACAAATCCTATAAAACATGAACAAGATACAAAATAAATAAAGACTTGTCTTGACTTGATCCATGAAATAAACTTGAACATATAATTTACAACAGCAGTTATTGGGAACAAATAGGGTGACCAGAAATCTAAGCTGTTGTTCCGAATCCTGAATCCGGCCCTGATCGTCCCGAAAATTATACTAAAGCAAAATCTTGAGGAGTTATTGTCTGATAAAACATTAAAAACTGTCCGTGGAGGTTGAGTCGTCCTGCAGCCAGCCCCCGCCGGCTGCTCATTGGCTGCAGCATCTTTTTTGTTTATTTTTCTGAAGTTCTACAAAGATACTGTAGGCACGAATTTAGATATGTATTGATAAGCTAATTTTCATTAATTCGTTTCATTGACATGGCTGGTGTACCGGAACCCCAACACGCCGCTAAAAAGCATGAGTTTATGATTTTAATGTTGTTTTTTTGTGGCAGACTAAAGACTAATGACAGACTGTTGATCTTTGAATAAAAATATGTTTGGTTCAGGTTTTAAAAGGAACCCCGACTATTAAGACACATAGGCCTAAATATGCTACAATTGCTCTCTCCTACAAAATACATAGTTAGAAATACATAAAATATTTTCATTATTTAAAAAATCCTCACTGTGTTTTACCATAGACAGTATAAGAAATGGACAGAGTCATCTCATTGGAACTCAATTGAGGCAAGTGAAGCCCATTTTCAGCGATTTTTTTAGGACTTCCGTTCCTGACGCGCAGACTCAAACTGAGCTTGACGACGTAGATGTGACGTGAGCAACCCGTCTGTCTTCTAGTGGCTGTGGCATGCGAAATCTGAATCATTCCCTTCCGAATCTTGCAGAGACGGAGATCGTGAGTAGGAGGTATCCACGAGCTAGGAGCAGGAGAAACTTTTGCTAGGTATTCTGATTAATTATTTTGTCATTTTGCCCCCACGTCTCCCCGATTGCCCGCGAGCTTCTCCTCCCGTCAATACGGTAATCTCTCTACTGTGCGACAGAGAGTCGTGTGGTTATGACGCAATCGTTAGCCTACTTTTACAAAAACTGCTTCTACGGGGCCATAACGTAAGCTACAAGGTAATGGAGCATTTTATACATTGTCATGTTTCTTTAGAAATAAATAATGGACAAATGGAGTCTTCAAACGCCTCAGATGTAAAGTTATTCGCTGTCAAAGTGACGCCAAAATGAATGGGAGTCAATGGGATGCTAACAGCAGGTGAAGTTCTGCTACAAGATGGTGGCACGCGGCCGGCTTAACTTCCGGTCGACTTCCTTCCCGCTTGTGTTTTACAGAATTTGAACTACGAAGGCAGCCATTATTTTTGCGCGCGCAATGCATTCTGGGTTGATGACGTGTATTGGTCGTGTCGGTTGTGTTCAGAACAGAGAGAGGTGAGCTAATGGCGCTAAGTTTAACTGTAGCTACATCCTAAGTGAATATAATGCCACATTGTGCAGCGTTTGGTTGTTTCCAGTCCAAAGGCAACAAGGGGAGTGATGTAAGCCTCCACTGCTTTCCAAAGGAGAAGAAAATAAGAAAAGAGTGGGAAATTGCTTGTGGATGAGTACAACTCCCTAAAGACCCACGGCTGTGTTCCCGTCACTTCAGCCCTGATGCATTTGAGGCATTTAGTCGGCTAAAAGATCGTCTTCCGCGTTTTTCTCCTGATTTAAGCCTACTGTGAGTTAAGCCTACTGATTTAAGCTAGGGCTGTGACGGTGGCAGTTTTTTACAACCGCGGTGGTTGGGGGGGTTGTTTTGAAATAAAAAAACAAAACAAAGAAACAACACACTAAAGCCTGTAAAGCATTAAAATAAATATCAGTAAATACTGGTAACTTAAGTAATATAATAAAGTTGAATTAAAAAAAAAAAAAAAAAACTTTCGTTTAATATTTCCACACAAAGACTACATGTATATAGCCTAACTGCTCTGTGCTTTGAGAGGGATGTTTTCTGATATCTTCATGTTTTCTACTTGTTGTAAAAGGTATGAAAAGCGAATTGTATCTACCACAAGGGCAAGGCATTTAGGCTATGTTTGATATTGCGCTGCCAGAGAAAGTGAAACTAAAAATCACCAGCGCGTGTGAAACGCGCTTTACAAATAAACTTGACGCGCCTTACCATGTCTAATAACAAGCACAAACTGTGTTAAAAGAAATTTGACGTACAAGTAAAAATGTAGGCTATCTGTCCTACAGCGTTTTTCTACTTTACCACAGTAAAGAATACGAAAATAATAGACCTAATGATCATGAATCCAAACTTTTCCATGGCTGCGATGTAATTGCTAACCTATTATTTATTTTGTATAAACAAAACAAAGCTGGCTTTGTTTTAGCTTTTGTAAACAAAGATTTTTGCTTCACTCGTGTCATAATATTCATGTAAAACAGTATTCACATACAAAAAAATTGTTTTGGCGGACCACCGCCGGTGCTACTCAGCCACCGCGGTGGTGCGGTTGCAAGTTTACCGGCCAATGGTGCGCTCGGGTTCAAACTGAAAAGGAGAACGGCAGACGTGTTCATCTCACTACTGTCAAAACTTAGCTAGCTAGCCGGTACGTTGGAAAAACAATAAACGAAGCTGCTACAACCGGCTAGGCGGCTACAACCATAGACAGTAAAAGAAAGGCTACAACCAATACACGTCACTACCCAGAATGCATTGAGACGTAAATAACTATGGCAGCCTACGAGTGAACGGATTTTCTGCTTTTTTTTATAAAAACAAAAACATTTGGAGTGTTTTTGTATCACCTTTTTATAGCTGACGCCCACATTAATCTTATAAGGCCAACATGCCGCACTAGTCGGGGTTCCTTTTAAATTCATTATCTTTTATTTTATTTTATTTTTATTTGTTGAACTACTGTAGAGTAACTGTTGAATTGTTGTAAAGACAATAGATAGTATACATTTGTGACACATTTTATTATTTATAGCTAACGGGGCAAGGCTCCAGTAAGCAAACGTACGTCTCCAAAGTGGATTTACACACACTCTAAACCATATACATTTTAAAGACGCTTACTAAATGACTATTTAACATCTGACAGGAAAGTCTTCGATAAGTGTTGCAGATGAGCACATCGCAACATGAAATGAGTGATGTATGTGTGCTATTATGTTGTCAACACTGCTTACATTAGATAAATGTGTAAACAAATGTACATAAAGTAATTACACGTTATTTATTTTATTTGTCCATTAGTACTGTTGATAAATTGAGGAACATTTGTGTTGAATAAAAAGCGAGTTAACACATCAGCAACTAGCTCAACATTTAAATGTAGTATTGAGCACATGGACAATGTGGGACAGATGAACACATACGTGTGGGTAACACTTTACAATATGGGTGCATTAATATGCAGTAATTCATGTTTAACTAATGCACAGACAATCATGAGTTAATGTATGACTCATGAAGAACTAAACCATTAATGAATTATTACTGCATCAGCAACTAATAAAGAGTCTATATGATTAATAGATTAAGTAATAAATTAATTGCTATTAATTAAATGTGTCATTGTGTATTAATTCCTTAATAACATATTTTATTAACTTATAGTGTAAATTAATGTGTTAATTACCACAATGGGTCAAAGGTCAAATGCTTTAATCATTAGCTAATGATTTGAAAAGGTATCATTATGTTATGACTTTACTTGTTGAGGCACATGACTATTAACTAATTGTTAAGTAATATGTCATTTTGGTTTTGACATTCACACTATGGATTTCAATTTCCAGTCTTCTACAACCGGGACTCCACTGTGCCAGATGAACTGCCGCATCCAATAGTTCATGGCACAGGAGTGTGTCAGGTTAAGCTTGAGGTCTAGGATTTAAAGGCAGAACACTGAGAACATGTGGCCGGGCTCTGCTATTTCATAACACTGTGTCTAGACCAGACAAAGACACTAGAACCCATTACAATCAGTGATACTACACTGGATGCGGCGCGACGCTACACAACAAAACTCAGACAGTAAACCGATGCCACACTCTATTTCTGATGTACTCCAAGCTCTTGCGCTACTTCTGTTATGAAGTACAAATGGACTTGCAATGGTCTGTCATGCGCAGTGTAAACAGCTGTAATGGGTGTAACAGCGTCAGTAGTTCAGATTCTGGTGTGCTGATATTTGTGTGCAGCCCAACTTACTTATCATTCAAACACATTCTCTGACATTACATTCACTGCATGTGCAACTGCCCCACAGACCTTTAGTGGGGATGACAAAACCAAACCCATAATGACATATTACTTAACAATTAGTTAATAGTCTTAATAGTCATGTGCCTCAACAAGTAAAGTCATAACATAATTGCAAATCATTAACTAATGATTAATTAAAGCAGACAACTGGAACTTGAAGTGCATAGCTTTGACTAATTGTGGTAATTAACACATTAATTTACACTATTAGTTAATAAAATATGTTATTAAGGAATTAATACATGCCTGCCGCCATTTTGATTCCAGAATGAGGCTATGAGGGGAAACAGGAAATAACAACAAAAGGACATGACCGTGTAGACTAGCAATCTAACGTTTCTTCCTCCTCTTACTATCAACCTAGTGGAGTCATGGTCGGACAAAGACTCAAAAATACCTAGGTCCATCCTCCTGACGGGATACAGCAATTGACCTTTCGCCGGCCCCTCCCCCAAAACGGCCATTGTCCAATCACACATCATAGCAACTGTTACTATGTGAGCAGGTCCGACAAACATTATCAAGATGGTGAAGCGTGCGCCCATGGCGTTTGTAAATCGGACACTAGATACCCCGAGAGATTGTCTGGAGGAGTTGTGTTCTTTCCATTCCCAAAGCCGAAAACACAAACAGTGTGGACGGCCCCACTCCCAGTTAAATGTGTTTAACATTACGAAGCATAAATACGTCTGCTGGCTGTGGTATCGATGGCTAACGTTACTTAATTATTATTATTTTTTTCTGATCTGAAAAACGATCCTATCTGTAACTCAAAAAACATAATATTGTCTGAACCGCGATTTTTATGATCCGTTGCCCCACTAATAAATATTATGGTCTCAACCGCGATTTTTGTGATCCGTTGCCCCCCTAATAAATATTATGGTAAGTGCATTATGAAAGACAATCAAGGAAAGTTATTTAGATGCAAATTAAGGCTATGTCTGGTTAAACAGTTATTGTGTGATTTCGTTTATTGTGCTTTGTCAACTTGAAGCATGAATTTGAGAAAGAAAATCATTTTTGGAAGAAAATGCACCACATACATACTTTTGTCAATGATATAAAAGTTATAGCTAAAAGATTGTAAAAGCTTTCAGTTCTCCCTGCCTAATTGTAGTTGAAAAGTCAAATTAAGCTTGATTAATGATATAGTGACTGATCAAATAAACTAAAGCATCGGGAATATAACTCCCATGTGTTTTGCAGCATTTAAAATTTCAGTCATTGTGTTATGCGAAAAAACACACATACGAAATTATTGCTGACAGCACTTTTATTTTCAGAGAGTTTTTTCTTTCACACAAAAACACAACAGTAAGTGTCTTTCAATGCTTTTAAACACTTGATTCCTCGTTCTTTGTCATATCACAAATGATGTGTGAACACCGGTAAGCATTAGCCTCGATAGAGACGTAGATAGTAGTCGTGTCTCCTTCATTGCGTATTTTTATATTTTGAATATATCCCTCCACTGCACTCTGTAACCCCTTTTGCCTCGATCTGGAGGATATCGCGGAGGTATTGCTCCAAAAATGGTCACTGACACGCACGGGTATACCTCTTTCCGTCATGGCAATCTGTCGCGCTGGTCGTGTTTGACCATTTGTTTGTCGGACGTAGCAACAGTAACTAAGGGGGGCGGGGCTCGGCGAAAGGTCAATTGGATTGAGGGGTATATCCACGATGCTGAAGGTAAAATCGGCTTTCTTGTGCGTTTAGCTTAGCGAGCTGACAGAGCTAATATTACCGAACGGGCTAGTAGAATTATGCTGAAAGTATGTACCGATTGTGTATGTGATGACAATATTAGCCAATTCAAAAACAGTTAACTGTAGTATTTGATGTATGTGATACCTGTGGTTTACAGTGAAGAGAAACGAAGCAGGCTGTAGTGTTAGGGCCCGGTCCTTTCGATCGATGCGAAAGAACGAGGTACCTTACACCATGAAGGTATTCTGTATTTTTGTTTGCACTGTTCTGCAACCTCCATGTTCAGGATGGTTCATATGAAGTTCAAGGTTTTAGTTCGTTTTTTCAACCTTTTGTGTTGGCTCTAGTGTTGCACGGTGTACCGATACTTCAAAAGTATCGCGATACTCGGAAATTAAAAACGTCACGATTCCTAAATTTATCAGTATCGATACTTAAAAAAAAAAAACGCCTCCCTATGGACGTATGTGTTTTTTTCCTGACGCACGCAGCAAAGAACCTGCCGCTGTCAGTGTCATGTGACAAAACACTACAGCGAGATGGCTGCATGTGCGAAGTGGTCCACGACTCGTAGAAAAAGATGACGCGAGGAGTGACATATGGAAGTACGTTGCCTACCTTGCTCTGTTGCACGGTGCACCGATACTTCAAAAGTAAATCGGAAATTAAAAACGTCACGATTCCTTAATTTATTAGTATCGATACTTCTAAGAATGACCGCGTTCCAGATTTGTAAGGCCGGCGACAAACTGGCTGCGTGTCGTGTCCGTTTTTATTTCGGCTCCCATGTTAACTGCCTGCGTGACACACGCGTCTGGGCGCAGCTCGAGACGCGCGGAAAACGCGTGTATGCTAGAAATAGAACCGACGCCTATTTTTCACGCGACACGCAAGCGTGTTGGAAGCGTTTCCAGGCAAAATAGAATAGGAAAAGATGTTTCTATGTCATTTTGACACGAATACATATTAATAAATGACATTTTGATGTTTGAAAGTTTTGACATAAATAATGTAATTTAAAAAAATATGATCGATTTTCAAATATTGCACCTGTCAATACAGAACGAATTATTCTGTAGCCTATTTTGCCCTACAGTCTATGATTTTGCCGTCAATACTGCCGACGTTGTCTTTGCTGCTATATATTTGTTTAACATGAAGTATAGGCCTTCCACAACTCTCCCCATATGTCAAATAGATCACCAATGAGGCTTATCATATATGTTACCAATATTAAACATTGTTTAATATAATCACTGTTCATATTTTTATTCAAAGTTCAGAATCAAGATAAAGCTCTTATGTTTCTTATGATAAAAGAGATAATGCACTAAATTTATTAAAAAAAATTACCCTTGAATGTCATTGCTCCAATTTATTTTTTATATTTTTATATTTCATATTTTGTTCAAATGTTTAATATATCTGATGTTCATATGTTCATATTAGTGTGTTATATGATTAGTATGTTGTCCCGGTTTTAAAATAAAGTACAGCAATGATATTTGAGAGTGTTTCTCCCTTTTCAGGAAAAGTATCGAAAAAGTATCGAAATCGCAATACTTGACTTGGTATCGGTATCGAAACAATAATTTTGGTATCGTGACAACACTAGTTGGCTCATCCTAAATACTAGGTGTTTCGGGTATAACGAGTCATCACAGAGTGTACAGATGATATGAATATAGGTTATTGATATGGTTATTGATATGGATAAATGGTTGTTCCAATTTAAGTACATTTGTTTTAGTTAGTGGAAAAAAGAGAGTAAGCTTAAACCTGCTAATATTACCATGTTCCAAAACATAAACTATCAGCTTAACCATTTTTGGCCCGACTTATTATTTTACTAATATAAATGCATGTACTTGTATACATTTAAACAAACACAAACACATTCAGTATAATGTAATGTATTTATAAACCATTTCCAGGAATGTAAACAATAGCAACAGGCTGACATTTCCTGTTTTACTATTTTAATTCCTCCATTAAAATGATAACAAGTTCCACATTTGGATAATAACGTTATGACAGTCGAGTTAATGTTGGTTAGAACTGAAGTGCCTCCAACTGTTGTTTGGAACACAAACAGGAAATGTTCATGGGTTAGTAGTGAAATCAGAATTTTATTAGTAGCCTAAGTCTTAGACTTAGCCTAAGAGTTTGTTACTAACAATGTTTTTTGCTGTTTTTTTGCAGGTGGATTTGTCTTCAGAAAGCCCATACTGTATGTCTTGCCTATCGTGGCTATGTCTGCGCGGTCTATCGAGGCCTGTATATGTCTGGCCTATCGTGGCTATGTCTGTGTGGTCTATCGAGGCCTGTATATGTCTTGCCTATCGTGGCTATGTCTGCGCGGTCTATCGAGGCCTGTATATGTCTTGCCTATCGTGGCGATGGCTTCGCAGTCTATCGAGGCCTGTATATGTCTGGCCTATCGTGGCAATGTCTGTGTGGTCTATCGAGGCCTGTCTATGTACGGCTAAGCGGCAATGCTTATATTAAAAATAAATTAAACTTGATTATGGTAACTCCCTTTTCTATCTTTCAGGAACCTCAGGATTCATGACCGGTGCGTATACTTTTAGTCTACCAATTTTGGGGGAAGGCTGGCCCCGTCCGGTGGATCTACAATCCACCTACTTTTGGGGGTCGGCTGCACCCCTGCCTTCGTCTTCAGGCAGGAAAATGCAGATCCGCTACCCTCGGATTACGAATTATGGATGGGGCCTACGCCAAAGAAACTTTATAATGCTTGCTGGGCTGAAGCAAGCATTATAAAGAAGTAAAGAGTAAAGTAAAGAGTGTCTTTGTGCCTCTTAACAGACACAAAATGCAATTAAAATGTCTGTCCAACATGAACAGGGCCCTTACATGACAACAAGATGCGTTTAGCAACTTAGCCATTGTTTAAACTCACCTAAAAAGTGTTTTAGACGGCTAGCTGTAGTCTCGCGCTGAAGTCCCGTGGGAACTCAGTTGTAGCCGGAAAAAGGTAAATAGTAAGTGCGCGTGATTTTTTTTTTTTTAAAACCACTTCAGCGGAAATCCCGCCCTGCAGCTGATTCTAAGGTTTTCATTGGTCATGTCAAATACAGATTGCCTACACCAAACACTGATCCCTAAACCTACCCGTCACTGTAACCTAAACCAATGAAATCGGCTGCAGGGCGGGATTTCCGCTGAAGTGGTTTGGGGAAAAAAATTGCGCACATAGTGCAGGTGGGAGGAGCGTCGTGTTCCGGCTACAACTGAGTTCCCATGGGACTTCAGCGCGAGACTACAGCTAGCCGTCTAAAACACTATTTAGGTGAGTTTAAACAATGGCTAAGTTGCTAAACGCATCTTGTTGTCATGTAAGGGCCCTGTTCATGTTGGACAGACATTTTAATTGCATTTTGTGTCTGTTAAGAGGCACAAAGACACTCTTTATGTGTATGCCCCCATAACTGCCGTTTTAGCTGAATGGGAGCTCTGGGCATTAACTGTAACAGCTCCGCGTTACAAGCACCAATCCAGTTCGTTTTTTTTTTTCTATAGACAGTACTCACAAAGGTAAAACGATCGAGATTAACTTAAAAATTCACCGGAGTTCTCCTTTGAGGGCCCGAGTGTGCTCGTTGTACCACGGCGTTGGACTATTTTCTTTAATCTTCTTTAAGCGCAACGGAGCAACTGTGTCTAAAGTGCTGGAAAAGAGAGAGTTAATAGTTTCTGTTGCAATATTTGAAAAATTTCAGTTAATATTCATTCTGATAGAAATAATCTTTATGGTGCCCTGTATACAGTAGCCAGCACAAATCTCAAACGTGATTTATCGTTTACACTATATATGTTTACATTAAGCACCAACACTTCAAAAGAAGTATATTTAAAACTTGATTTCTTAGTGGTTTTGAAAATATTACTATAAATTACAGCAACACCTCCTTTGTGTTTCAGACGAGGTTCATGTTTATAACTGTAATCTTGTGGGGTTGACTCATTTAAAGTAATGTAATCGTTTGGTTTTAGCCAGGTTTCTGTCCAACACAGCACATCTAGGTTATTATCTGAAATCATATCATTAACAATGAGTGCTTTTGGAGTAAGGGATCGAATATTCAGCAACCCAAGCTTTAGCATTTGCTCATCTGTATTATATCCGTTTATTATTTGTTGAACATCAATTAAATTTTTAACCTTAGATGGGTTTGGACGTTTTTTGGATTTCCAAATTCGGGGAACAGACACAGTCTCTATATGACGATATATAGGTGAAAGAGGCTCTATGTGATGGGATTTATCTGACCTTGGTGACGCGAGGCCGCTAGCAGACGGTCGGTTAAGCCAGTCTGTCTGCTTCCTGACCTGAGCCCCAGATTGTCATGTTTGAGCTCTAAGACTATGTGCCAAATTACTAGAGAGAAGAGCAGCACCATCCTAGGAGGGATGAATACCATCTCTTTTCAACAGGTCAGGTTTGCCCAAAAAACTTTTCCAATTGTCTATGAATTCTATATTATTAAGTGGACACCACCTCGACAGCCAGCCATTTAGTGAACACAATCTACTAAGTATCTCATCACTCCTGCGAACAGGAAGGGGGCCAGAGCAAATTACAGTGCTTGACATCGTACTTGCGAGTTCACACACCTCTTTAATATTAATTTTGGTGATCTCCGACTGGCGGAGTCGAACATCATTAGTGCCAACGTGAATAATGATCTTAGAGAATTTACGATTAGCATTAGCCAGCACTTTTAAATTTGCTTTGATGTCAGGCGCTCTGGCTCCCGGCAAACATGTGACTATGGTGACTAGTGTCTCTATTTTCACGTTCCGTGTGATCGAGTCACCAATTACTAGGGCACAATCAACATAATTATCAGTGGGTGTTTCACTGAGCGGGGCATATTGATTTGTCATGGTAATCGGAACGGAAGAGTGGTTTTTTGATCCGCGACTAGAGCGAGCCTTCATTTGCCTTGCTGCACAGGCACTAATTCAGCCCGAACCGAATCATGTAAAGAGTTCACAATGCTAGGCGCAGCCAAAATAGTATCTAAAGCTCTAGCACTCTTACTATCCTCAATTAAAGTTTGGATGCGTGTCTCTAGTTCTGACATCTTCTCCGTCAGCCTGACTGTCTCCTTGCATTTATCACATATAAATCCTATATTGCCGACAGAGAAGGCAATGCTAAACATGTGACATGAAGTGTAGGTGACAATAACAGGACATTACTCACCATGTTTGTTGACTGATTCTTACTCACCTGGGCTTTTTATGAACTCAAAGGCGCGGGCGCGCGCGAGAAAAAACAAAAACAAAAAACTGAGCTCACGGGTGGCACGTTAATAGGCTAGCGAATTACTAGCGTGTTGTGCTAATAATAACGGAAGCTAACAATGTCAGGTTAATCTGAGATGTTGGGTAAGCTGTATTTAGTAGTATAAACAACTAGAAATGATAGTAAATGATGGTTCAAAACAGAAAGAAATACGAGGCTAAGACGGAGCTTACAGCACCAAAGCAAACAAACTCACAGCAAGCCGCGAGGCAGACAGGAGCAATCGATCAGCGATCCAACAATCGATCAGCGATCCAAAAAACAAAAAGTACTGCGGGAGAGATTCGAAAGCAAACAGAGCGGTCTTCTCTCTAATAGTTTTTTGCAGTACTTTGAGGTTATACACCGACTGATCTGCGCAGCGCCCTATATATAATATCATGCAGAACTGATATTATATAAACAATGCAGTACTCTTACCTGAAAATTAGGTCCAATGTAGCGTTCTAATTTTAACAATCCATGTTTTCCGAAGTTCTTTGTCCTGTGGAATTTTGTGAAAGGATGTATTTTCTTTTTGACAGCTGAATGACCGGCATCCGGCATACACAACAGTATGCCATATGAATGCTCTATCCCTCAGAGCCTCGTTCTGGAATCAAAATGGCGGCAGGCTGAATAAGGCGTATGCTGCCATCAAAGGCTTTCAAGTGAGTGAGTTTCAAATGAGTATACTACAGAAATAAAAAAAAAATCTATTTAAATCTTAAGTTGTAGTTTAATTATTGTAATTTCAAACAGAGTTATTATATCACTTTTCTGATTCTTGATTTCTGTACATTTGCTGAAGAGCTTTTGTGGTGGATCAGGGCCTGCAAGGAAATGTGACAGCTGCATTAGTGGAAAAAAGGAAAACCCTGAAATATAAAGTCAAAATATAAAGTAAGATTATTTTGTTACTTCTCATACAGAAATCAAATGACATTGTGTTATTAAATTAACTGCTTTTGTACATGTGTAGCGGGTATGACGTAGGCAGTGGGAATTGTGCCTTGATTGAACCAGGTGGTGGTCATTTGGCGCTACACCTTTAAATCCAGCAAGCTGGCGGTCTCTCTCATTACTGTTTTGCTACAGACTCTTGGTTCTTTGGACTCTTGGTTGGTTGTACGAGTTGATGTGAGTTCATGCTTAAATGTATTTAGCCTCCTTGTGAAAACATGGTTGGCATGGATCTGATATATTCAGAATATTGTATTGTTTTGTAGCGTGATCTGGCGTTTGTGCGGTTATTCAGTGCCGTGGTTACATCCAGCTTCCTGTCTTCACGAGCCCTCACTGGCTATGAATTGTGTCTGCGCGTTTCAACGAAAATGTAAGTTTTCTGCTTTTACTCGTGAGCAGCATTCAGTTTTCTTTTCTTCAGGCACTGGCCGTAATGAACTCTCATTGATTCGTGTTCTGTTTATATTAGTTACGGGTTTAGAGTGTGACCACTGTAAAGTTTGCTGCGTGCTGTTTGCTGTGCTGAGAATGTAAGTTCACTGGCTTCCTTTCTCCCTCACGTGTGTACATTTTCATCACGGAACGCTTGTTCATATGTATGTAGTCATGTTGGGGGGGGAGTAACAATTGTATTGTGTGTGTTCACTTATTTGCTGAGTGTAAACTACTGTTTTTTTTGTGTGCATGTGATTTGTGATGTGCCCTATTTATTTTGTGTTTGACTCTTGCTGAATTTTTATTGAGTGCTATTTATTCAAACACCTTGATTTTGCACTTTGTTGTCCCCATTCCTGAATTTGTTGCCCAGAGGCCTAAGGTCTGTTTTTCATGTGTGTGTGTCCAACTTGAGAAAAATAAAATAAACTGTTTATATTTTTATAATACTCCAGTCCCTCTCTCTCCTTTCATTTCCCTTCATTGGGATAGCCTGCTGGTAAACATCTAAAATTTATATGGTTGGTTATCCACTTGAAATTGATTTAAAGAGGCCCCCTAGGGGTCACACATGTTTATGCATTTTTGTAGGATCTGAAATGTTCACAGACTGGTGTGAGTCACTCCATCTGCCCTTACTAACACTTTAAGCCCCGCAAATAGAAATTGTATGAGATTTATATATGCATTTATATTATAGGAATAGCTTTAAGAAATAATCAGTTTTATTGGGCATTTGTGCCCGAGAACTTGAAAACGTATTATTCAAAGCGACTTACAGTGCACTTATTACAGGGACAATCCCCCTTGAGAAACCTGGAGTAAAGTGCCTTGCTCAAGAACACATTGTCACCCATAGTGATACGCATCGTCATGTTTTGTAAATGATTAGTTAATCATTAACTAATGTAAATGACTTATAACTGAATCTACAAAACATACATAAAATAATGAACTGGCAGGGTTCTGTCACCTCTGTTTGGTTTGTATCTGGTTTGGTGACAGAGCTCTGACATTCCCGGTTTGTCATGTGTTTGTGTCTAGTCTGGTTGTTGTGAGCACATGGCTTGTCTTGTATTCCTTGTGCCATGTGCTCTCCTGTCAATTGTCTGGCCCCTCCCATCTTGTTACCTGATTATTGATTAATTTGCCCCACCTGCCTTGTTCGTTACCCTCTTTTGTTTGCTCTCTATTTAGGGCGTTTTTCCACTGGGTCCGTTTGCTGTGGTCCGAACCCGAGTGCGCTAGTTCCCGGCGCCCCCCGCAGCGTTGGTCTGGTTTCACACTCAATTAGGGCGCTTTCACACTGGCAGTTTAGTGCGGACCGGGGCACGGTTCGCATGAAAAATCGCTAATGTGAACGCTGTCATCGGACCCGGGTGCGCACTAGAGTACCGAACCCGAGACTACCTGGAGGAGGTGGTCTGAGCTCGGTTGTTCCCGAACCGTGGCGCGGTTCGCGTTAATGTGCAAGCAACACGGACTCGGGTGCGCGCTTGTTCAGGAAGTATAGTATCCCGCGCATGCGTATCACTGTCGATATCATTGTTTCCTCACACACGACAACCATGAGTGGCAGGGGAACGTTGTGGGACACTGAAGAGGTGATGTCTCTCACTATGTTGTGCATAATAGCACCACAAAAACAGACAAATTACAGCTATGCTCAGTCGAGTTGTATTATCCATGCATTTTCCGTGTGCGTTTGCGATGACGTAAGATCACTGCAAACGCACCTGGGTTCGATACAACTAATTGAGTGTGAAACCAGACCAACGCTGCGGGGGGCGCCGGGAACGAGCGCACTCGGGTTCGGACCGCAGCAAACGAACCCAGTGGAAAAACGCCCTTAGTTGTATCGAACCCAGGTGCGTTTGCAGTGATCTTAACGTCATCGCAAACGCACATGGAAAACGCATGGAGAATACAACTCGACTGAGCATAGCTGTAATTTGTCTGTTTTTTTGGTGCTATTATGCACAACATAGTGAGAGACAACTACGTTTATGTTCATTACATGGTGTAATTCAGCACATATCCCGGGGACGCCGTGTTTCTGCTGCTCGCAGAAGATTTTTCACTGATGCGACAGTGATACGCATGCGCGGGATACTATACTTCCTGATCAAGCACGCACCCGAGTCCGTGTTGCTTGCACATTAACGCGAACCGCGCCACGGTTCGGGAGCAACCGAGCTCAGACCACCTCCTCCAGGTAGTCTCGGGTTCGGTACTCTAGTGCATCGGTTCCCAACAGGGGGGTCGCGGCCCACAAGGGGGCCTCAGCGAGCTCTGTGGGGGGTCGCGTCGTATTTTGAATAGTTTTGAGCAATGAGCATTAAATAAAAGTCCTTAACTTTTTTTCTGTTCAAAATTTACAAAATTTATATAATGAGCGAGTTCATCATGAATCCATTTTCCAATCCGTGTTTTTGTCTTATCCTGAACCACTATGGTACACCTATAATAAGTGTTTACATTGGGACTATTTCACACTGGTTCAGATCGCTGCCGCTGCGGAGTAGCCCAGTACCTGCGTGACTCGTCATAGACGTACACAGAGAGAAGTAGTTCCAGCTAAAATGTTCTTCCGAAAGACGCATTATTCTGTTAATAAACGCAAGTTTATTATCGCTCGCTATAGCGCCAAAAACGTCAAAAATAAAGCCTCACATTGATAAAGCCTCACAAATAACATGCAAGTATTGAGGTCCCAGACAGCAGTCATTTAGTAATAGCCTATATACTTTTTTACCTACCAGTGTGAATATTTTTATATATATATCATTAAATGTGAAGGGGGGCCCTAAAATATTTTCTTGGGAAAAAGGGGGTCTCAGACAAAAAAAGGTTGGGAACCACTGCTCTAGTGCGCACCCGGGTCCGATGACAGCGTTCACATTAGCGATTTTTCATGCGAACCGTGCCCCGGTCCGCACTAAACTGCCAGTGTGAAAGCGCCCTAAGTCTCCCTGTGTTTGAGTCCTGTGCTGGTTTGTTGTCCATGTTCCCTTGTGTTCATGTTCCCACCTGAGACCTGTCTCGTTTTCCCCCACGGGGAGTTTTTGTTTTTGTTTTTGTTTTATTTACTTAATAAACATATTTTTCTGCACTTGAGTCCTCGCTCCAATTATCCATTCTGTGACATGAACATATCACTTATTAATCATTTATGAATGCATATGTAGCAGTACTGTTTACTAGACTTGTAGTCAAGACCGCCTAAACCGAGACCAAGACACTACCAAGACCAGAGGGTATCGAGACCAAGACCAAGACCAAGTCGAGACCAAGACCGAGACCAAGTCGAGACCGGAGGGGAAAAAAAAACCCAGACTAGTGTTGAAGCTAAGCAACTTGTATGAATTCAAGAACAGCAGCATATAGGGTTCAGCCGCAGTTTACATTCAATACATATTAGACGGTATTACTTCAACTACACAGGCAGAACAATACAGAGACAGACCATGTCATGTGTGTGACTGAGCTCACTGTAAATGTTTTTGCAGACTGGGTGAGATCAACTATGTGTAGCAATTGCATGACGGCTGTTACTGCTCTATTAGAGGATTGAGACTCCCTTAACTTTTGTGTACTGTTGAGGACTGACATGACTGGTACTGATGGTTCATCTGACAAAACATCAAAC
Organism: Leuciscus leuciscus; assembly: GCF_965113295.1. NCBI lineage: Eukaryota > Metazoa > Chordata > Actinopteri > Cypriniformes > Leuciscidae > Leuciscus > Leuciscus leuciscus. Next base: position 26,658,717 of record NC_138746.1, read on the forward strand.
ACCTCCAACACCATCTTGCTCCTCCAACAACTGTCTAAAGAATGAGAAATATGTAACCAATTGAAATTATACTTAATGTGTAGATGAAATCGTAACATCAAATTAAAGATACACAATTGTAAACTTGGATTAGGCCTAATGTTTAGTCAACACAACGGAGATATGCAGATGATATTTAAAAGACCATTTATTTAGTCTAACACCATCTTAAATACAATACTGTAATCAAACAACACACACACACACAGATATCAAAGTCACAAATTCATCTAAGAAAATGCCTGCCTATCTCTGCCGATTTCGGAGTCTCCAAATGAATCCATTCTGCAACTTTTAAATACATAATTCAATTTAAAAAAACGAAATTATAGGCTTAAGTGCAGGATCCGAAAGTTGATCGTTTTGTCGCTATGGTTACACACACACACGTTGGCGGTGCGCTCAAAGTCATCTGTCAGTTGTGCAGTTACCCAAAATCTCCTGAATGAAGTTAAAACCCATCATGTCACTGATATGTGTTTTTTAAATCAAGTGATCAAAGTGCTCATTGCCGCGGCGATCAGTGGCGCGGATAAAGTGTTTTCTGGTGTGGCTCGCGCACACGCCGCACTTTCACTCGGATGCGCGCTTCAATCCGTTCCGTTGCGGATAATAATGTTGCATTATCGAACGTTGTGTCGTCGTGGATATTGTAGTATTGTATTGCTAAATTCCCCGACCACTATGTCGGTCTGAGACAGCGAGACCTAGACAAGACCGAGAGGTCCGAGACCAAGACAAGACCAAGACCATAGACCGTCAAGGCCGTGACAAGACCGAGACCACGTAAAAGTGGTGTCGAGACCGGTCTCGAGACCAAGACCGGTCTCGAGACATACATCACTACTGTTTACTTCTGTTGGGGTTATTTAATATGAAGGGGGAGTGCCCTTTAATTGCGTTCCTTGCATATATAGGTGTGTCGCTATGTGTGTGCATTCTCTCTGCTTCATTTGAGCGAGACACCGTGTTTCCGGCGGGACGCGTGAATGTTTGTACGGTAAGAGCTGTTGGCAGTGACAACACTAGCATGGCTTGTTTGTGGGCTTGTCTCACAGGGATTACACGATTTTATTTGTTAAAGGTTGGACAGAGGAGCTCTGTGGGATGCCGTCGATTTGATGCGTGCTTAATACACAGCAGTTTTGGTGCCGTGTGAATCGCACTACAGGTGCGGGCCAACGTGCGCAAGGGACGTTACAGTGAGCTTTGGGTTCATCTAAACCTCTGTGCGGATGTTCCTTTTTGCTGTCAGCATTGTTTTGCTGCTTTTTCCGACTTTATCGGACTCGTTACAGTGACTAAACCTCTGGTTCAAAGTGAGACGGGACTGTCCCGAGTGTGTCTGCTCAATTGAACCGGCCAACGAGCATTATTAACTCTCTTTCAGTTCGCGTGTCGACGCGCTGTGCTGCTTGATCCCCGTCCATTGTTTGTTTATGGTGTTGGAACGCGCTCCATCAGCTGGACCGATGACTGTGGGCCGTTGGCGTGGTACCTTTATTATCGACTGTGTCGTGAGTAACTAAATTGAGTCGAAAGCCTCCAGTGGCGCCCAAGTATCAGATCAGCCACCTAACGGGGCAGTCATGGCCTAGTGGTTAGGGAGTTGAACTGGTAACCCAAAGGTTGCTGGTTCGATTCCAGAGCCGGTGGGAAATGACTGAGGTGCCCTTGAGCAAGGCACCTGTAAGACTGAAAATACTGGTTGAGGCCTGATTTATGGGACAAAAGGGCCCGGCTGGCTAATTAACATTTGAACTCATGAAGCACATGAACTAACAACAAAGAACTCACACAAGAACATGGTTTAATGTGAATGTTTATCATTGACTGTTATTTTTGGTGTCATTTGAAATGTCTCAAAGTGAGTGGTACAGATATCTCATATCCAGATAGATAAAATAAAAGGAAATAAGGTTTATAGAAGTTCATAGGAAACTGGTTTAGAGATAATGCCAGATAAGGCAACCCCCCTTCTGTGGGATAGAAGCCATTTGAGGGTGGTCTCACCCCATCCCCCCTGGTCACCTGGTCAGAGGATAAAGGAAGGTGTTCTGGCTCTCTCTGTCTCTTCTTCTTGGCTGGACGTGGAATTGGATAGGTGGTTTCACTCTCTCTCTCTCTCTCTCTCTCTCTCTCTCTCTCTCTCTCTCTCTCTCTCTCTCTCTCTCTCTCTCTCTCTCTCTCTCTCTCTCTCTCTCTCTCTCCCTCTCTCTTTCTCTCTCTCTCTATCTCAGGTACAAGCTGGGTAAGACTATTTGATGTAACCAATGTATAACCATGTTTTAGATATTTGAATTGATTGTGAAATTGATCTCTGATATCTGAAATATTAAATTGTTACATATGATTATTATAACTGATTTTGACATTGTTCATTTAATGGTTAAAGGAATAGTCAAACATTCGTTCACTTTTAGTGAGGCAGATTATTAAAACCTTTCATTTATGGAGTCAGATGAATTAACGAGTGAGTACATGATTAATGTATTGCAAATTTAACCAACCAATACTTTGCATGAGTGAGGACAGAACACGTGACAACCTTCCCCGTGTATTGGCGAACCGGCAGATTGGGCCAATATAGCGGGCCTTACACACCTAACTCCTAATCGCTCCCCGGGCGCCACACAAAGGCTGCCCGCTGCTCTGGGTGTGTGTATCCACGTTTGCAGTGTGTGTGTTAACTACTCACTACTCTGCTCCTAATGTGTGTGCATTAACTTGGATGGGTTAAATGCAGAGGTCAAATTCCAAGTATGGGTTACCATACTTGGCCGTCACGTGTCACTTTCACTTTCACTTTCACTTTCACTAACTGTCACCAGCTCTTCTGCAGTTTGTTTTCTTTAAACATTATTTGATTTTCTTGTGAATTCATTGTTGTGTGGATTATAATTATATTTTTTTTCTTTGATTTGAGTTGTGCTGGATATATTATCCATATATATATATATATATATATATATATATATATATATATTGTGTGTGATTTTAAGTTTATTTATGTTTATTTCTTCTGTGTGGATAACCTGAGGGCAGCCTGAAAGAGGTGTTTCTTTATTGTAACATTGTTGGCTGTTTTGCCCATTTCTGTCCACCCAGCATTGTCGGGGTGACCGGACGCGGCACCTCGATTTGATGAGCCAAACTGATGTGGTGAACTCTTTTAAAATTGTGTCTTAGATTGCCTGTTGCTCTGTTTAATGTTTTCGATATTATTGGTTTATTGTGTGTGTGTTTCGTGTTACACTTCTTTTTTTCTCTCTTCAGAATTGGGGCAGCCAGTTGCAGAAAATAAGCGTCTCTTCCCGATTGTGGTGGTGGGTTATTTTGCCTGAATGCTGTGCTCACAGTGAGGTGTGGAGTGAGTGTGCAGTGAGTGTGCACGTATGATTGCTATATCATTTATGCTAAGGAGAGCCAGCGCCCCATTCTGAAGTGAGCGTCCGTGTGTCATTTTGTGTTTAGATTATTTTTGATTTATTGGTGTTGTCTTAAATAAAATTTGATATGCTTTTATTGAGAAAATAAAGTTTTGTATTGTTTTATACTCACCCATGTCTGATACCTGACTCTGATATAACGAACCTCTGAGCCTTGCTCTTGGTTAAAGCTACCCGGGGTGGCGTAGTCGGTCATTTTCCTAAATCTTTAGTGTACCTCTAGTTAAAGCTGCCACACAAAATCATGTTTCATAAATGATTAGTTAATCATTTACTAATCACTTGTAAATGACTTGTAACGGAATTTACAAAACATACATAAAATGTTAATATATCACTTGCTAATCATTTATGAATGTTTTGTAAATGATTAGTTCATCATTAACTAACCACTTATAAATGACTTACAACTGAACCTTATGGCTCGTTTCCACTGAGCGGTACGGTTCGGGTCGGTAAACCATGAATCGGCTAGCATTTCCACTGCCAACAGTACCCTTACTTGATAGGCGTGGTGTAGCCTATGCCGGAAAGAAGCGATCGACGTCATTTTCGCGCGAAGAAAGCAACATAAACAACAATGGATGACATACAGCAGATCTTGTTCTTGCTTCTCGGCGTGTTTGTCACAAGAAGACAAGCGCCGACATTAGGCGTTTCTCAATAGCAAGTACGCAAAGTCCGACTCAGGAGAATGACTCCCGAGGACGCGAGTCCGATAATTCTGCGTCACTCAGCTCGCTCTGCTACGCCGGTTATCTCTGTATGTATATTTTAGGCAACAATAAAATGAAATATGTTATAAAACACCACATTGCCTCTTTTCGTTTTCATTTAAAGAAATCTTAAACATTATAGCCACACAAATGTGGTTCAGGCAATGCGTATTGATTATATTCACTGCATGTAACGTTAGACTATTTATAACAAAACTAAATATAAAACCCAACCCTACCTCTTTTCGTTTAAATATAATATAAAAAATATTAAACATTTTAATATGGTCCAGGCAATATGTGCATTTGTACTAAACAACAGATGTTGCAGTAAACAACATTACAGTGATCATCTTCACTGTAATACAATTTAAAATGACAAAACTCAACCCAGTCTCTTTTTGTTAAATTTCAGTTTTATCAATATTAGCCATTATAAAAGTATAAGTGAAACATACAAGAAGCTATACAATAAGAAATAAAGCAAACAATTCAGTCTAACCTTACAACAGTAAAGTTAAATAGCTTACATATATAAAGTTATGAAACTTCACACAGCCCTCAGCCAAAACGATTGGCCAGGGAACAAATTATAGATTCACGAGACCAAATATCGCCCGTTAGATACACACAAGACAAATTATATCTCATGTTTAACCACTACAGAGACGTCAGAGTCAGCGGCAAACGTCAGAACGACTAGCCGAGGAAAGGCTGTTCCAGGTGGGGTACATGAGCGCCGAGCACCCGGTGATCGCCTGGATCTCACAACCTGGATAAAAATTTCAGAAATCTTTATAAATAAACCACAGATTTGAGCTTTAAACAACTACATTATCGCCTGAAAAACTCTTAAAACTACATTTCGTGACACAAAAACAGTAGTATTATATTTCAACTGCATATTAAAAAATGCCGCTTCTTATGTTGTCATTCCCCTTGTAGCACGCGCAAGTGACGATACTCTGTCAACCAATCAATGTTCTGCAGTGAGTCTAGCTCCACCCTTTAGTACCGTACCACTGCATAGTTCAGCATAGTTCAACGAGTCAGTGTTTCCATCGTTTTAACGAACATTCGCAAACAGCATCGCAAAGTTGTCTAGTTGGAGTGACAGCTCTCGACCTGTGGTTAGAAGCATAGTTTCTAGTTTGCATGACATGTGGACTTAATAAATCCTTATCTTGAGCAAAATAAGCAAGCTGACATTCAGTACAACCTGTGTCTTTTATTTAGAATACAAACAAATGTCATTTACGACTTTTAGTTTGTCAAGAGATTTAAAGCACCGTTTTTGAAGAGTGTGCATGTGCGAACGTGCTCTACTATTAAAGAACAAGCCTATGATTGAATCTGGAAATTAAGCAAAATAACTGGGAAAAATGAGAAATAGTCCTCAGATGCCATGTCTGTAATTTATAGCAAAACATCTAGCGTTAATTCGATCTCAAACAGATTAATTAAAATAAGTTACTACTCCACCACGTGCGTGACGTCATAAACCAATATGGTTGAACGACCACTTTGCGACAAAACGGTTTCAGGTTCGTGACTAGCTAGTTGATTTCTTCAACGATGCATTGTACTATGGTAGTTAAGCAGCGAGTTACGTCGTTGTTCGGGAAACGCACCCCAGAGCAGTAATACTGAAACGTATTTCCAGAAATGTGATTTGAATAGGATTTCAAACCACATATGAAAGTAGTTTGAAACGGATTTGAAACTGATTTTTTTGCCATTCACACTTGCTAAATCTGATTGGATTTCAAGGGAAGCACATGGCAAGATCACATGAGGAGCAAGTTAAACACGTGACAAACAAGAACCATGACTATGAGAATTATACAAAGTAAACGACATGAAACGATAAAAGTGAAATCAAAACCCTAAACCAAACATGTCATATAGGCTATGATACATGAGATGCTACCAGTGTTGGGGGTAACGCATTACCAGAAATGCAAGTTACGTAATTAGATTACTTTTTCCGAGTAACTAGTAAAGTAACGCATTACTTTTAAATCTTCAAACAAGTAACGCAAGTTACTTTGTTTTGTCATTCATTGACTGACACCTCTCCTGTCCCCATGTTGAGAGAAATCGGGAGTAAAGCAGAGGCGTTGTGTACGCTGTGTAAACATGATGGACTAAATGTGAGCATGCATTTACTCATCTCACTCACACAAAATCAGATTCAGTATTCCTCAACATTAATAAAAACGGTGAAATGCAAACTCAGAATATTCTCAAACCTGCAATAATTAAATATGTTAAATAACACAAATATACTTTTATCTTATGTATTTAACCTCACTTTATTGACCAATGTCTTTGCTGCTGACATTTGATGATCCAATTTAACCATAGGAACAAGCAAAAACGACTTTAGTTAACCCTCTGAGGTCGGCAAACGCGCCCCCGCGTTTTGCTGGATTTTCTTCACATTGTAGTACAATAAACTTAAATTACTCCGTCATTTATGGTTATACAGAAAAAAGAAATATAAAAAAAGAAATATAAAAAAAGAATCTGTGATATTTCTACTTTTGTATGTGTCCACTTACAATCAAATCAAAACATTGTGCTTTTGTAAAATAAAGAAAATAAACCGGGTGTGCGTTCTGCCTCCGTCGCGGTGAACTTTTTTTTCTTGAGCACGTCTATAAACTGAAACAAAACTCAGCGAATACTTCTCACACATTTATGAGCCATATACCTTTATAAACATTTAAGTGTGTACTTTTAAATGATCGGATTCAAACTGAAAACAAATATTCTCTGTTTAAGTAATTTGTATAAAACCAACAGGATGTCCAGTATCTCAAACGCTTGCTAATTACTTTTAATTCGACCACGCCCACTCGCGCAAAAGTGATTCACATGCAAATCGTCCACATGTAACGCGAACGCCCTCGTTACCTCAAACACAAAACACCCAAAAACTTCACAAGTCTCTGCTTTTCGTCGAGTTTGGAAGACACGTCTGAGCTTACATTGGATTTACATCAGAAGAAGAAGAACGCGATTTGAAGACAAGAAAGATGTAAGGTAAGAAATTCTTACTTATTAGTTTATGGTATTGTTGCATAAACTTCACATTGCAGTTGAACTGTTGCTAGATATATGGTGAATATTATACTATTTAGACCCGTGTTTACTGTTAAATACTGTTTGTGGATATCTGCTCAAACATAGATATGTATAACCATAATGTTTAATATTTTGGAGCGCGATGGCGTTTGAATGTATCATATTTTGGAGCGAGCTGTGGGTTTGAATGTATCATATTTTGGAGCGCGCTGTGCGTTTGAATGTATCATATTTTGGAGCGCGCTATGGGTTTGAATGTATCATATTTTGGAGCGCGCTGTGCGTTTGAATGTATCATATTTTGGAGCGCGCTGTGCGTTTGAATGTATCATATTTTGGAGCGCGCTGTGCGTTTGAATGTATCATATTTTGGAGCGCGCTATGGGTTTGAATGTATCATATTTTGGAGCGCGCTGTGCGTTTGAATGTATCATATTTTGGAGCGCGCTGTGCGTTTGAATGTATCATATTTTGGAGCGTGATTGCGTTTGAAAGGAAAAATGCACCAAACATTAGGCTTTATGTTTTTACTATTATCTCATTTCATATCATCATAACGAATGGAAACATTTGAAGTAACATAATATGATAATCAATATATTTTTCTCTAGCGTAGTTGTTCTTGAAATCTTTTGGAAGATTTAATTTATTGTTATTATTATTTTATGCAGCACTGCGTAGCCTATTGCCTACAAGGCACAACAAACCTGGTGTTCATTATATATTGTTGGAAACGTGTGTGTGTGTTTTGTATTCTGTGAATTTTAAAAAGAAATTTTAACCAGAAAAATCTAAAATCTATTCCCAAAATCGTGCAGCCCTATAGTTTCTCTTGATATCAGTATGTTCACAGTTTTTTTTTTTTTTTTTTTTTTTTTACAGGGCCCTGATGCAACTGAGTCCTGCTGACTTCAACATTCACATAAGTCTCTGTACATGAACATGGTAAAGTGAAAATCAAACACCTTGGAAATGAAAGGTATGTACAATGTTTTTAGGAATGGCACAAAGGTCTCTGTCTTTGGATCATTGTTTTCAATGTGCTCTTTTGTAATTTGGATTATGTTGTGTTGTAAATAAATCCAAACAATCTAAAAGCCATTCTTTTTTAAATCTCCTCATTCTTTGTGCAAGGTTGCTCTGAATGACAGGGCCTGATAGCTCCTAATTCGGTTGTTAATAATAATATAATAATACATAGGTCTTATATAGCGCTTTTCAAGGAACTCAAAGACGCTTTACAAATGAAAACAAACAAACAAAGACGAGAGTGCTATTATAGATTGTAGGCGAGCTGAAACAGGTGAGTTTTGAGCAGTTTTTTGTAGGTGGTCAGTGAGTCCGAGTTTCTGATGTGGATGGGGAGTGAGTTCCAAAGGGTGGGGGCAGCGATGGCGAAGGCTCGGTCCCCCAAAGTTCGGTGCGTTGATTTGGTGATGGGTTTGAGAAGGTTTAAGTCGGCAGAGCGGAGGCGTCGGGAGGGGCAGTGGTGCTGTAAGATGTCTGTGAGGTATGGAGGGGCCAAGTTATTGAGGGCTTTGTAGGTGATGAGCAGAACTTTGTAATGGATGCGCTGTAGTACAGGGAGCCAGTGAAGCTGTTGGAGGACGGGGGTGATGTGGTCTCTGGATCGGGTGTGGGTGAGGAGGCGTGCAGCAGAGTTTTGAACGTATTGCAGTTTTTGTAAAACAGAGGAAGGAAGACCGTATAGGAGGCTATTGCAGTAGTCGAGTCTTGATGTAATGAATGCATGGATTAGAGTTTCAGCAGCAGATGTGGAGAGGGTGGGGCGTAGGCGAGCAATGTTACGTAAATGGAAAAAGGCAGTTTTGGTGATATGACGGATTTGGGGCTTAAATGTGAGTGTGGGGTCAAAAATGAAACCAAGATTTCGGATCTGGGGAGAGGTGGTAACTGTATGGCCATCGACGGAGAGAGTGAAGTCTTGGGAGGAGGGGAGGAGTGATTTGGGACCAATGACGATGATTTCCGATTTATTGCAGTTGAGTTTAAGGAAGTTTGTGTTCATCCAGGATTTTATTGCAGAGAGGCAGTTTGTGATGGTTAATACTGTGGCAGGAGTGATGGATCTGGTGCTGAGGTACAGTTGTGTGTCGTCAGCGTAACTGTGGAATTTTAGTCCGTGATTTTGAATGATAAGTCCAAGGGGAAGCATATACAGGATAAACAGAAGGGGACCTAGCACCGAGCCTTGAGGGACTCCGTGACTGACAGGTGTGGTGTGAGACGTACAGTTGTTGATGGATATGAATTGAGATCTGTTGGTGAGGTAAGAGGTGAACCAGGAGAGAGCTGAGCCAGAGATGCCAAGATGTTGTAGTCGTTGTAGAAGGATGGAGTGGTCAATGGTGTCGAAGGCGGCAGAGAGGTCAAGTAGGAGGAGAATGGAGAGGGAACCAGAGTCAGAGGCGAGTAGGAGGTCATTTGTTACTTTGAGTAGTGCAGTTTCAGTAGAGTGATGAGTGCGAAATCCGGACTGAAAGGTTTCGTAGAGCTGATTGGAGAGGAGGTGATGTTTTAGTTGAGAGGCGACCGAGCGTTCCAGGAGTTTAGACAGGAAAGGTAGGTTGGAGATGGGGCGGAAGTTGTTGGGGATGTCAGGATCCAGGCCAGGTTTTTTAAGTATTGGTGTGATGGCGGCAACTTTGAGGGAAGTGGGAACTGTTCCAGAGGTGAGAGAGGAGTTGATGATGACCATGATGAGTGGGCTGAGGCAGGGAAGGCAATGCTTGACCAGTGCAGATGGAATGGGGTCCAGTGGGCAGGTTGTGAGGTGGATTTTGTTGAAATGGTTAATGAGATCGGTTTCTGTAATGACTGATAGGGAGGGGAGAGTGATGTGAAATGGAAGGGATGAAACAGGTTGAGGGTCTGTGCTGGGAGAGATGTTCACAGAAAGTTCTTGGTGAATGCTGTCAATTTTGTATTTAAAGAAGTCGATGAAATTATTGCATTTGTCCATGGTGAATAAGTGAGTGATATTGTCAATGGGTTTGAGTAGTTTATTAACTGTGGCAAACAGGGTCCGGGGGTTGGAGGATCCAGAGTGAATGATACCAGAATAAAAAGCTGTGCGGGCTGATGTAAGCGCTGATCTATAATGGTGGCTGTGATCCTTGTAGGCTTGTAGGTGTACAGTGAGTCCAGTTTTCTTATGTAGGCGTTCCAGTTGTCTGCGTTCTTTTTTGAGTTTGTGCAGTTCAGGGGTAAACCAGGGAGCAGAGCGGGAGAATGTAACTGTTGCAGTTTTAACTGGTGCGAGAGTATTGAGGCTGGATGAGAGTGTGCAATTGTAGTGAACTACTAGGTCGGCGGTGGTTGAGTTTTCAGGGATGCTGGGTATGGAAATTTTGTTTGCGATATGGGAGGAAAGGGAGGTGAGACAGAGGGACTTTAGATTTCGGTAAGATATGGTGCGTGTCTGCTTGAAATGAGGGCTGGGGAGGTTGATGTGAAATGTTATGGCGAGATGATCAGATATGGCCAGGTCTGTGTGTGAGAGAGTGTCGATATTAAGTCCAGTAGAGCAGACCAAGTCCAAAGTGTGTCCACGGGTGTGGGTAGGGAAATTGACATGTTGTATGAAATTAAAACTGTGTATAATGTCCAAGAAATCCGTGGTGGGTTTGGAGGTGGAAGAATCGATGTGGATATTGAAGTCACCTACGAGTAATATCGTTGATGAAGTTGTGCAGAGTTGAGTTATAAATTCTGAGAAATCTGACAGAAAGGAAGGATTGGGTTTGGGAGGGCGATAAATTGTTGAAATAGTCAGAGGAGTGGGGCCTAAGAGTTTAAAGGAGAGGTGTTCAAAAGAGGGAACAGATGGGATGGGGAGAGGGCGAAGCTTGAGAGTTTGTCTGTAGATGGCAGCAATACCACCACCCCTGCCTTCAGGACGAGGTTGGTCCATGTATGAGAATCCAGTGGGGGTGGCTTGGTTGAGGGAGAAATAGTCATGGGGTATTTGCCAGGTTTCAGTTAAACAGATTAAATCTAATTGTGAGTCCAGGATGAATTCGTTGAGAATGGTGCTTTTATTGTTAAGGGATCTTGTGTTCAATAGTCCAAGTTTGAGAGACTCTTGTTTTGAAGGGGATGAAGCGGAAATGGGAACTGACCGGAGGTTGAAATGGTTCACGTGACGTTGGCCTTGATGACGTTGTGCGTTGCTGTTTAGATGCCGGGTCGCGGAAGAGAAGAAATGAGGAAGTGTTGTGCTGAAGCTGTCGTTCCCGGTGGATATGTGTATTAAGTTTCTACGGGAACCTCTGTGGATGTAACGGTGGCGTTGAAGTAGTCCAAAGGTTTTTATTTCAGCGGTCAGCTCCGGAGTAGCCGATGGATAGCGGTTTAGCTGGAGTAGCTGTTTAGCTGAGTACCGGAGAGCCATGAAGTTGTTAGTGAAGTTTTGCAACCAAGGAAGCAGGGTGGAGAGCAGAAAAAGAACTAGGACCAGGTACTGCATCGTCCGGGAGGGAAGATTGAGTCGTCTTGGGCAGGAGAAGTTAGCGTTGCCGCCCGAAAGCGCGGGTGTTAACCCGATCGATCCAGCGGCGTTGCCAACTATACAGTCCGTAGTCCCAAAACGCAGCCGAACCAAACTGGGTCGGGTCCCTCGGTAGCAGAGACGTGCAGGCAAAAAGGTCCAGGTAAGTGCTGAGGCAGTTTTGATTCAATAAGAAGTTTTGAATTGATTTCCCGGAGGGAGAAGCGGCAGCCAAAAATGCGCCAGCGTCCTCTCCTTTCCAGTCAGAGTTAGAGTTGATAGAGTTGTTAAGTCGTGACGTAACCACTCTCCGATAACGCTCTTTCCGGGTCCAAAGTCCAGGTCCTCTCTACCTACCTACCGCTTTCGCTAGTGTTTTGGTTATTATTGAGTGTTTTTACAATGCCGCAGTGCTGTGTCCCGTGTCCCGAGCTAACTCACTTCAACCTCGTAAATCTTCTTTTTCATTGATGCCTGGACTCTACCCTTAATTATGCCACCTGAGTGATGAGCTACACTAACCACTCTGTTGGTGTTAAAGGAATTTAAAACCTTTTTGACCGCCAAGGGTGCCTCATTAAGAAGGACGTGATCGTAAATAAATTTACAGGTTCCACCATTGTTATTTCTGGACGAGAGGAGCGCTTGGACCCGGAAAAGGCTAAACGTCACGCGTGACGTCAGACTTAACAATCGGATAGGGCAGTTAGGGGAGTGTCTTTGTCTTTCTCAGGTGTGAAAAGCTTACATATTAATGAGCTCCCGCATAAAGCTTTCTCACACAAAACACGTCGTAAAAATTTTAAATCAATATATTGTCTTATCTGAATGAGCAGTCAGGGTGATTTTCACATAGTTTTGGAGCAAATATTCTAGGCTACGTCATACAATTTTCAAAAGTCTTGTGAAGAAATAATCAGTATGGGTTTCATGGCCTTATTTCAGTGAGATTTTTTTTTGTATTTTCACAAACCACGCATAAATGTCATTATCTCAAAACTACAAACTTTTACATACATGCTGCTGATATATTATTGTAGCAGAGTTTGTGCTGAATACAGTGTAATTAGACTTTAGCTATGAAAATGTCACTAGTAACAGAAAAAAACACAAATGTAAGAGCATGTCAGAACACCTCCAGGGCCCAGAAAACAGCTCAGACCTCAGAGGGTTAACATCACATTTGTGTTTCTTTTTTTATTATTTTTGCTGAAGTTAGAGTGTTGTGTAGTGAAGAGAGAGAGAACCCAAAAGCGAGATACGGCAAAAACAGTCTTTAATATAATCAAGGAGCTGTCCACAGGTAATCAAACAAACAAATAACAGAAAATGCCAGACGACTGGAAATGTCAATAAGAACACAAATCTTCTCTCTTGGACAGCACAGCGCAGGAAGCGGCAGAGGATCCCAAGCAGAGGAAACTTCAAGACTCACGGGACGACAGAGGGAGCCGGTGGCTGGATGCAGGCGCTGAACAGGTACTCTGCGTCTAGTAAGCTGGATAGAGTTCAGAGAGCGTGTAACAGCAACAACAGATTAATACCCGTAGTAGATGATGCTCCAGCAAGAGCACAGACAGGACGGGACAAGACACGAAAGGTATGAGAGTAGCGATGCGCATGTAGATATCACGAAATAATCTGACAACGAGACCGGAAAAGAGAGAGCTAGAAAAAGCAGAAACAATTAGTGGGAAAGCGGGAACAGGTGGAGGCAAATTAGCGCGGAGAGGAGGAGAGTGGAAACAGCTGAGAATGATGAGACAACGGGAGAGTGTGTGTGTGTGTGTGTGTGTGTGTGTGTGTGTGTGTGTGTGTGTGTGTGTGTGTGTGTGTGTGTGTGTGTGTGTGTGTGTGTGTGTGTGTGTGTGTGTGTGTGTGTGTGTGTGTGTGTGTGTAACCAAAAGAGGGAGACAGAGAAGGAGGAGGAAGCTCCCGAGGAAGGGGTCTGGCGAGACCGGAGGAAATCATCGATGAGAGAGGGGTCCAGGACGTCCCGGGAGGGAACCCAGCTTCTCTCCTCAGGACTACAACCCTCCCAGTCGACTAAATACTGATGCCCGTGACCCCGGCGGCGCATGTCCAGAATTCGGCGGACCTTGTAGACGGGAGAACCCTTGACACGAACGGAGGGGCATGAGGGGCGAGAGGGTACGCGAACAACAGGTTTAACACAAGAGACGTGGAAAACTGGGTGGACACGACGAAGATTGGCCGGAAGATGAAGTCGGACAACAACAGGACTAATGATCTTGATGATGCGGAATGGCCCGATGAAACGGGGAGCCAATTTACGAGACTCGGACTGGAGAGGCAAATTGGCAGTGGAGAGCCACACTTTCTGGCCATGAATGTAGCGAGGGCTCTTTACTCTACGCCTATTAGCCGCGACGCTCATGCGTCTTCTAGAATGACAAAGTGCTGATCTCACCCTGTTCCAAGTGCGCTTACAGTGGCTGATAAAGGCTTGAACGGACGGAAAATTAGATTCAGTGTCTTGTGACAAAAATAAAGGAGGTTGGTAACCGAGACAACAGTGGAAAGGCGAGAGACCTGTGGCAGAAGATAGGAGAGAGTTATGTGCGTATTCTGCCCAGGCGAGTTGCTCTGACCAGGACGCGGGATTACGATAGGCTAGGCTGCGAAGGATGCGGGCGACAATTTGGTTGGCCCGCTCGGCCTGTCCATTAGTCTGGGGGTGAAAACCCGACGAAAGGCTGGCGGTAGCCCCGATCATCGGCAGAACTCTCTCCAGAATTGCGAGGTGAACTGCGGACCCCTATCCGAAACAACGTCGGTGGGCAGACCGTGAAGCTTAAATACATGATCAACCATGATCTGGGCAGTCTCTTTGGCCGAGGGGAGTTTTGTGATCGGAATGAAATGAGCAGATTTTGAAAAGCGGTCGACTACAGTTAGGATGTTACCAGCCGAATTATTACCAGCCGTATTACCAGCCGAAGAGGGGAGACCGGTGATAAAATCAAGATATGGGACCACGGACGAGTGGGTACAGGCAAGGGCCGAAGCAGACCGGCAGGGAGAGAATTTCCTGCCTTGGTCTGGGCGCAAGTAACGCAAGAGGCGATGAAGCGGCGCGTGTCGCGTTACAAAGTAGGCCACCAAAAGCGTTGACGGATAGAAGCAAGTGAGCCCCGCACACCGGGATGGGCAGCTAATTTGGAAGAATGTCCCCACTGAAGGACAGCTAGACGCGCAGACACGGAAACAAAAAGAAGACCCTTAGGACAATTACGCAGAACGGTAGTTCGAGAAAGAGAACGTTTAACCAGCTTTTCGATTCCCCAAATGATCGCGCCCACAACCCGGCCGGAGGGAACGATAACCTCCTGGGTCGCGGTAGAGATAGAGGAGTCGAAGAGGCGGGAGAGCGCATCAGGTTTAATATTCTTAGACCCGGGGCGGTACGAAATCGAGAAATCGAAGCGCGTAAAAAACAATGCCCAGCGCGCTTGGCGGGCGTTCAATCTTTTAGCGGAACGAATATATTCTAAATTCCGATGATCAGTCCACACGATAAAAGGGATGGAGGATCCCTCTTACCATTGCCGCTATTCACCTAAAGCCAAACGAATGGCGAGGAGTTCGCGATTGCTGACATCGTAGTTTCGTTCAGCGGGAGAGAGGCGGTGCGAGTAAAACGCGCAGGGATGTACCTTTCCGTCAGCAGCGGAGCGCTGGGAAAGGACCGCCCCGACCCCCACCTCAGATGGGCGTCGACCTCGACGATGAATTGTCTCGCGATGTCGGGGGTGAGCAGGATAGGTGCGGTGGTAAAGAGGGTCTTTAGCTGATCAAAAGCTCCTTGAGCAGGTTCTGACCATCTAAAACTGGACTTGATTGAGGTTAAAGCAGTGAGGGGTGCGGCCACTTGGCTAAAATTTTGTATGAAACGACGGTAAAAATTTGCAAAGCCGAGAAAGCGTTGAAGCGCGACACGAGAGTCGGGTACGGGCCAGTCAGTGACTGCCTGGACCTTAGCCGGGTCCATTCTGATCCCCTCTGCCGAAATGACTGAGCCCAGGAATGTAACTGAAGACGCGTGAAAAGAGTAGCCTGACTACGTCAGACTTCCTACTTCCGCTAATTTCATTTCGCTCCTGTAGTCCGTCTGAAATAGCAGCCTATCTTTCAGTTTTCCACCGGCCTGAAAACAGCCGGGCCAATCAACGAACAGGGCGGGCTGAGAGCCGTGACGTAGACGCTGATTGTACCGTGGATGCGTAGATTTACTTCACATAATCTCCAAAAGTCATTCACAGCCATGTTCACTCCGGTATTTCGCTCGATGGTTTAGTTTTTGCATCATACATGCGTTTACAGTGGAAGTTAGATGCGGCTGAGCATGCGCATAACACACGCCATAACCAAACGTTATGTGATTGGCTTACGGGTAACCAATGATTTTAAACTTCAGACAAGCGCCCCCCCGCGAGAGAGAAAACACTTCTCTATTATGCCCTTCCAGACTCTGTATACGAAGCAAAGTGAAGTAGCAGAGTCTGGTATTACCAGGCTATGAAAAGAGCACTTCGCCTTGACAGAGTCGATTCTCTAACAACCGTTGGAGGACACGGTGAACGTGTTGGACATGAACTTGGATGGAGGGAGAGAAAATCAAAATGTCGTCGAGATAGACAAAAACATGTTTAGCATGTCTCGAAGGACATCATTGAAAAGGGCTTGAAATACTGCGGGGGTTGTTGACCAAACCGAAAGGAAGGACCCTATATTCAAAGTGACCGAGGGGAGTGTTAAAGGCGGTCTTCCATTCGTCCCCTTCCTTTATACGAACTAGATGATAGGCGTTACGGAGATCAAGTTTGGAAAAGATCTTTGCTCCCTGCAAAACTTCGAAGGCTGACGACATCAGTGGCAAGGGGTAGCGATTCTTGGCAGTGATCTCATTCAGCCCGCGATAGTCTATACACGGACGCAAAGAACCATCCTTCTTCTTAACAAAAAAGAAACCCGCCCGGCAGGAGACGAAGAGGGGACAATGGTACCGGCATTAAGGGATTCGGACAGATAACTTTCAAGCGCCTCGCGTTCTGGAGTTGACAAAGAATACAATCTTCCCCACGAGGGCGTTGTTCCCGGGAGAAGATCTACAGTATGCTACAGTCGTACTGGCGATGAGGGGGGAGAGAAGTGGCCCGGGAACGACTAAAAACCTCTCGCAGATCGTGATATTCCTCCGGAACTCCAGACAAATCACCCGGCTCTTCCTGAAAAACAGAGACAGAAGAAACGGGAGGAGCAGCAGAAGTTAAACACTCAACATGACATGACAGTTTCCAGGACAAAATAGAGCCGTTGGACCAGTTCATTTGAGGATTATGTAGAACTAGCCAGGGATGGCCTAGAACCGCAGGAGTGAAGGGCGAATGGAAAATAAAAAAAGAAATAGTCTCTGTATGGTTTCCCGAGACAATGAGGGTCAACAGTTTCTTTCTGCACCCTAGGAAGGGTACTGCCATCAAGAGCGAAGAGGGGGGTAGAGTCTTTTAAGTTTATGAGGGGAATACCTTGCTCACGAGCCCACGCCTCGTCGATGAAGTTCCCCTGCCCCCGAGTAGACCAAAGCCCTGCAGGAGACAGACGAGACCGGCCAGCGAAGAAGCACAGGAAGAGTGGTGCAAGATTTAGACGGAGAGACCCTGGAAATAGCGCTCGCCAGTAGCCCTCCGCTTACTGACGAGCTCTGGCTTTTACCGGGCACGTCGAGACGAAATGGTTAGGAGAAGCCCAATACATGCATAGGTGGTTGGTTATACGTCGCTCGCGCTCCTTGGAGGAGATGCGAAGCCCTCCGAGCTGCATGGGTTCGGGATCCGTGTCGGAGGATCGTGGAGTGGTAACGGCAGTGGGAGTCGAGAGCAGAGCGGATTCCATGCTGCGGGCTCTGCGACACAAATCAAACCGTTTCTCCACCCGGATTGCCAAGTCGATAAGAGCGTCGAGTCGAGTGGGCAGCTCACGCATGAAGATCTCGTCCTTGAGCTCCGGGTTTAGAGCCTAAAAAAAATGGGCGATCAGTGCTGGCTCATTCCAGCCGCAGGTTGTAGATAAGGTACGGAACTCAATTGAAAAATCAGCAATGGAGCGTCTTCCCTGCCGAAGAGTTGAAAGTAGGCGTGAAGCTTCTTCACCGTGGGCTGATCGGTCGAAGATGCGGATCATCTCTTCTTTGAAGAGGGAAAAGTTTAAAACGCAGTCCACCTCGGCCTCCCAATTTGCCGCACCCAACTCCCGAGCCCGTCCCGCGAGGAGAGAAATGACAAATGCGACTCTGGCTCGGTCCTTCACGTAGGTTGAGGGCTGGAGAGAAAAAAACACCTTGAGTCAAAAAGGAGCGGCATTGAGTGGGCTCACCCGAGTAAACAGGAGGGTTGTTGATCCGGGGCTCGGGAGATTCGTGGAAATCAGGCGAGGTGGAAGGCTCATGGCGCATCTGATGGAACCGCTGAGTGAGATCCGACATCTGGACAGCCAGAGACTCGACTGCCTGTCTTGCGGTGGAAATGTCCTCTTCGTGCTTGCCTAGCAAGGCGCCCTGAAGCTCGACAGCAGCTTGGAAAGGATTGCCGCTCGCTGAGTCCATGTCTGGTCAGATTATTCTGTAGTGAAGAGAGAGAGAACCCAAAAGCGAGATACAGCAAAAACAGTCTTTAATATAATCAAGGAGCTGTCCACAGGTAATCAAACAAACATAAAAACTTCCGTGAAGTCTGAAGATAACAGAAAATGCCAGACGACTGGAAATGTCAATAAGAACACAAATCTTCTCTCTTGGACAGCACAGCGCAGGAAGCGGCAGAGGATCCCGAGCAGCGCAGGAAGCGGCAGAGGATCCCGAGCAGAGGAAATCGAACTTCAAGACTCACGGGACGACAGGTGGCTGGATGCAGGCGCTGAACAGGTACTCTGCGTCTAGTAAGCTGGATAGAGTTCAGAGAGCGTGTAACAGCAACAACAGATTAATACCCGTAGTAGATGATGCTCCAGCAAGAGCACAGACAGGACAGGACAGGACAGGACAGGACAGGACAAGACAAGACAAGACAAGACAAGACAAGACAAGACAAGACAAGACAAGACAAGACAAGACAAGACAAGACAAGACAAGACAAGACAAGGAAGGTATGAGAGTAGCGATGCGCATGTAGATATCACGAAATAATCTGACAACGAGACAGGAAAAGAGAGAGCTAGAAAAAGCAGAAACAATTAGTGGGAAAGAGGGAACAGGTGGAGGCAAATTAGCGCCGAGAGGAGGAGAGTGGAAACAGCTGAGAGTGATGACACAACAGGAGAGTGTGGCTGAGTCCCAATTCGCCTACTTATACTACGACCTAAAAGTATGTACTTTTTTTGTGATGAAAAAGTACATACTTTTGAGTGTGTAGCAAAAGAGTATGCACGTTCTGGGACATACTTCGATGACGTCATGCAACGTAAACGAGAACGTGGTTGCCTAGTTACGCACACCGCGACTGTTAACAAAACATTTTACATTTCATTCATTCTTATATATCCAATATAATTTTATTTACTATTCCCATCTTTTTTTCCACAATACATTTACAATGTGTTTTACCAAATTGAGGAGTGAAGCAGGGCGTCGTCGTAGATCAACCAAACGCAGGTCGTTTGTGAGGCTGCTGGTTCTGACGTTCATGTGCAAATGTGTGTAACGAAAGCTACTTATTTTCTGAGTTAAAATATTTAAAGTTTATAGTGTAACTATTGTTTAACGTATTTTAAACTTAATCTTATACTTATGTATAATACTTAAAAATACCCAGATGAAAATGAACCATGCTTTTACTACAGTAAAAGTGTAGTAACCATGTTTCTTTGGTTGGACTGATAAAGTTAGCATTTGTACAGTCACAGTATTACTACAAATAAGTCAGACAGAAACATCAAAAGAAATACATAAAAAAGACACTTGACTACACTGTACTAGAGCCTTTTTATTTATTGTTTTGTAGCCTGCAATGAGGCGCTCAGTATTTTCATCGGACCCTACAAGATAAACACGGTACTTTTTTGGCACAACATAAACCCATTAATATTACGAGACAATAAAATATAACTTTAATTAGGGTTAAACATTTGAATTCTTACACTTAAAAACTGAGGGCGCATATCCGCTGCTGCATCCGACTGCCTTTACATCACCACCATCACCGCAAAGCTCCTCCCTCCCGCACGCAATGGGTTGTGGGCAATATTAGCCGTTAGAGTGTGCATTGATCTGCACTTCGAATTCTAACCGGAAATAGTAGACCATCCGGGTATCTTTGGAATACTCATTTCAACATACTACGATTTGGGACGTACTAATTATAGTTTCGCATACTATTTAGGACGGATAGTATGCGAATTGGGACTCAGCATGTGTGTGTGTGTGTGACCAAAAGAGGGAGACAGAGAAGGAGGAGGAACCAGGATCATGACATGTTGAACTTTCTTCACCTGCTAATCATCTACAATCCATAATGGCAGCACAGCTACGAGTTTTTTTTGGAGCTTCGCCCTCTACTGTACAGGCGTGAATTTGAATTTCCTTCATCCTGAGACTTATTTCATCTTTGGTGTAAAAGGGCTATTACATTTGTCAAAAATAGAACTTTTGTGTGTGTTTTGTTAAAACAAAAAACAAAACAAAAAACAAGCAAGGCCAGTCTACATGGACAAAGTAATGAAAAAGTAACGCATTACTTTTCATGAAAAAGTAACTAACGCAATTATTTTAGGGAGCAAAGCAATATTGTAACACATTACTTTTAAAAGTAACTTTCCCTACTTTCCCATGCTACTATGTGATTATGATAAGTAATGTATTGTTAATTATGTGCCATGCCATATTAATAAAGCTATGAATAGTCAAGCTTGACATTTCAATGCTTTTTCAATTACATATAGCTTTGCATTCTACAAACTGATCATCCTGCTTTAGAATTGCATTATCCAATTACCCATCTAGCCTAGCATTCTGCAAATTGATTTGCCAGTTTTAGTATATTACCAGCCAATTAGCCTGTTATGGTAAAGCTGCCACTGTTAAAAGGATAACCAAAAATAGTATTATGATTATCTAGAAGATATCACATAAATGTGATACATTGTTTAACAGACATTAAAGGTGGCTACTTTTTGGGGTCTATGAGGATATGATTCTGGATAGAAATCTTGCATAAAACCACAACCACAAATTACTGATTCAGAATGATGCCAAGTTTGATAAGACATTTCCTGACATACCTATCTGATGTTTTCCTTTTCTGAGAAATGAAAGGTAGGGGAGGAAAGACTCAGAGAAGACTAAAGTGAAAATGCTTTGGTGCAGTTGCACTATGTGAAACTGGTTCAAAAATAATACAGAAGATATCAGTTGCAGATTTTACATATTTCTTAGAATAACATATCACAAAGGAAAGATGTGCATGAAAAGCAAAATAACACTTTTATTTATGTGACTAAGTATCCATCAGTCATGTTTGTGTTCTGTATAAACAGTAAATATCATTATGGAAGAAAATATAAGCTAGTTTTTTTATGGAATACCAGACTGAAAAATGTCCCTAGTACCCTTACAAAACAAAAAATATATGGGAATATACTGGAAAATACAATGCAATATATTACATAATAGATTTCCTCATGTGGGGAACTAGTGCTTATATTTTTCAATATACTGCAATGCATGGACATATGTATGTATGGATATATATATATATATATATATATATATATATATATATATATATATATATATCGATACATATAAACTATATAGCAATGACATACATTTTTACATCTATTAGCTTTATCGAAACACTCAATTAATTCCTCGAGTTAACACATGGATTTACATAAAGCTGATCACATATTAATAAACTTACCTCAGTTTATTGTTTGCATAGTGTCACATTTCATATATGAAAATATGGGTGACTGTATATATGACAAAAAGTGTTTACTAAACACGTTTCTTTTTAAATAAAAACTTTAGGACTTTTGGACAATTGGATGTAAAATAATATATTATTGAATATAAAATGACATTACAATTATTCTATATATTTTCAATATAATTTAATATATTGAACGTTCCTATATGGAAATACTACCTGTACTGAGAATTAACATCGGTCGCTGTGGCCTGTCAGTTATTTAGAGCATTCCCATATACTGTAAACCTACTGTGTTTAGGAACATGGTAATTAGTTTGTAGCTGCCCCTAATGGTCATTAGCTGGATTTAGCAACAATAAACCAGCTACTAGATGGTCAAGTCAAGTCACCTTCATTTATATAGCGCTTTTAACAATATAGATTGTTTCAAAGCAGCTTTACAGTGATAATAGGAAATGAAAGTAACAGAGATTGTTTTGGCTTTACAGCAGCTCTAGAATAAAGTTATTTTCCAGCTAAAGTTCGTTTTGATTGATTCACTTCAATCAATCCATCGCAACGAACATTAGTTATTAACTTAAGGGGCGCTGACACTACACCGTTCTAACAGAAAACCCTTAAGTTCTCTCTGCGCAAACTTTAAAAACGCGAACCTGTGAGAACGCTGAAGGCGTGCACATGCGTATTACTTGTACGTGAGTCTATAGGTATGCGCTTTTGAATATATGTGTGCAGGCATGTAGTCGTTCTTTACAAACCAACCCTCAACAAACTACTTGTCTGGCCTTAAAATTTATAATACAGAATTTTTACTGCTTCCGCGTAACCATGTGAACCGGAATTATCCTGAGAACATTTTATCTTTACAGAGGTAAAGGGAAGGGAAGGAGGCCTTCACAGGGGAGAGACTAGTTGACACTTCAGGACTGCGTTGTCATCGTGTCCAGGCGCAGGTCCTTCATCAGATCTGGATACGGCCTGGATATGACGGACTGCGGTAAACCTCGGGATAAACAGAGAGACTAATATTAGCGTAAACACCATTCTTCTTATGATGTAACAAGTACATCAGGATTGATGGGAAGTGTTCCCGGTCCCGGCTGACCTAATCTATGTAGCCTAAGATTGAATTATAGAAGTCTATAATTTGTTATGTGTATGCTAGGTCAAAGAGATGTGTTTTTTTGTCTAGATTTGAACTGACAAAGTGTGTCTGCTTCCCGGACAATGTTAGGAAGACTGTTCCAAAGTTTTGGTGCTAAATAATAAAAGGAGACCACCAGCAGTCGATTTTGATATTCTAGGTATTATCGACTGGCCGGAATTTTGAGATCGCAATAGACGTGAAGGACTATAATGCGTTAAGAGCTCACTCAAGTACTGCGGAGCTAAATCATTTAGTTTGTAAGTAATGAGCAATATTTTTAAATGTATACAATGTTTAATAGGGAGCCAATGCAGTGTTGACAGAACGTGGCTAATATGGTCATACAGTACTTCCTGGTTCTGGTAAGAACTCTAGCTGCTGCGTTTTGGTCTTGGTTTATCTTGCGTTTTGGTCGTTTAATGTTTATTAAGCGTGCAGGGCAACCACCCATAATAGCATTACAATAATCTAGCCTTGATGTCATGAAAGCATAAACTAATTGTGCCGCATTTGTCGATGAGAACATATTAAGTAATTTAGATATATTTTTAAGATGGAAAAATGTGGTTTTACAGGTACTAGACACGTGACTTTCAAATGAAAGATTGGTATCAAAGAGCACACCCAGGTTCCTAACCGACGACGAAGACTTGACAGAGCAGCCATCAAGTGTTAGACAGTATTCTAGGTTATTACGTGAGGAAGTTTTTTGTCCAATAATTAGAATCTCTGTTTTTTCAGAATTAAGTAGTAAGAAATTACTAGTCATCCAATTTTTTATATCAGCTATGCATTCCGTTTATTTTGTGAATTGGTAAGTTTCATCAGGGCGTGAAGAAATATAGAGCTGAGTATCATCAGCATAACAGTGAAAACTAATGCCATGCTTCCTAATGATATCACCTAAGGGTAGCATGTACAGAGTGAACAGCAATGGTCCTAGTACTGAGCCTTGTGGTACGCCATACTGAACTTTTGATCAATAAGACATCTCTTCATTTACTGCTACAAACTGATAACGGTCAGATAAGTATGGTTGAAACCATGCTAATGCAATTCCACTAATGCCAACATAATTTTCGAGTCTATTTAAAAGAATGTTGTGGTCAATAGTGTCAAATGCAGCACTAAGATCGAGTAACACTAATAGAGAGATACAACCACGATCGGATGATAAGAGCAAATAATTTGTGACTCTAATGAGAGCTGTCTCAGTACTATGGTACGGTCTAAATCCTGACTGAAAATCGTCGCAGATACCATTCTTTCTAAAAAGGACCATAGTTGTAGGGATACTGCCTTTTCTAGTATCTTTGACAGAAAAGGTAGATTCGAGATCGGCCTGTAATTGACTAATTATGTCGGTCAAGTTGCTTTTTTTTAACAAGTGGTTTAATCATTAAGTTTTTAATCAGAAGTTTTTGGTACGTACCCTAATGACAAAGATGAATTAATGATATTAAGAAGAGGATCTATGACCTCTGGAAGCACCTCTTTCAATAGCTTAGTCGGTATAGGGTCTAACATACATGTTGTCGATTTAGATGATTTAACGAGTTTAGAAAATTCTTCCTCTCCTATAGCAATGAATGAATAAAAAATGTCCTCAGGGAGACTACAATGCACTGCCTGATCCGATACTGTAGTAGATGGCTGCATGGTTATAATTTCCCCCCTGATATTATCAATCTTGTTAGTAAAGAAGTTCATAAAGTCATTACTGCTGTGCTGCTTGGAAACGTGTGGGGTTGAAGATTTATTTTTCGTTAATTTAGTCACTGTTTCAAATAAATACCCAGGGTTTTGTTTATTTCTTCTAAGCTATCTGGGATGCTGAGGAGATGAAACTGATCAGGAATATTATTAATAAAGCAATCTTTAGTGGCAAAAGTTGCTAGTTTGGTGGGGTAGGCCTACTATGAAATTAGACTACATAGCCTATAATAAAAGATAATGAATTTCAAACCTGAACCAAACATATTTTTATTCAAAGATCAACAGTCTGTCATTAGTCTTTAGTCTGCCACAAAAAAAAAAAAACCCATTAAAATCATGAACTCAAATGTCATTGTGAAAAAAACTAAAACAATGATTGTTGTAACAGTGTGCAAATCAGACATTTCAGGCTATAGCCTAACACTAATAAGCCTTATGCCAAAATTATTATTACGACTAAATTGTTGGTCATTAAATAAGAAAACTAAATAATTGTGTAGATGATTTGCTTTGTGTAACCCAACATCAGACATTAGGCTGAAGTATTTTTTTGCACACAGTGCCGTGACCAATCAATTACTCCTTTACGACTGGCTGCCTGCACATTTACTGTCCTATCAATGCATATCTAAATTTGCGCCTACGGTATCTTTGTAGAACTTCAAAAAAAAAGAAAAAAAGATGCTGCAGCCAATGAACAGCCGGCGGGGGCTGGTTGCAGGACGACTCAACCGCCACGGACAGTTTTTAATGTTTTATCAGACAATAACTACTCAAGATTTTGCTTTAGTAGGGGGGGGGGGTTTAAAGTATTGAATTTAAAGTAATGTAATCATCTGGTTTTAGCCAGGTTTCTGTCAAACACAGCACATCTAGGTTATAATCTGTAGTCATAACATTAACAATCAGTACTTTTGAAGTAAGGGATCGAATATTCAGCAACCCGAGCTTTATCATTTGTTCATCCGTATTATATCTGTTCCTCAGAGGGAACTCGCGCTGCGTCAATAATCGACATTGGGGAATGCCTTCAGCGTGGCGCGTCTGAAGCCTGTATGGAACTAGTCCAATCTCAATTGGTGTTGTGTCATTACATCACTCATGACGTCACATGTGACGGTGATGCGGAAGCTATAAAGGGATGCCGGATCACAACATCTACACAACTTGACAGCTTTCAATAGTCAGACAATAGTCCATATTGAACATGACCTTGAACATGAACTTACTATACATACTTCTCGTACTATACAGACTTTTTTTGTTCGTTCTGTACGTTTTGTGTAAGAAAGCTTTATGCGAGGAGGCGTGAACACATCATTAATATTGATGGATTTCACACCTGAGAAAGACAAAGACCCTCCCATAATGGCCCTATCAGGTGCTATCAGGCCCTATCATTATGAGGAACCTTGCACAAAGAATGAGGAGATTTAAAAAAGAATGGCTTTTTGATTGTTTGGATTTATTTACAAAACAACATAATCCAAAGATACACAACAAATGACAAAAAAAGCACATTATTTAACACACTGAACTAAATCAGTCACACACCTTTGTGCCATTCCTGAAACATAGTACATACCTGTCATTTCCAAGGTGTTTGATTTTTCACTTTACCATGTTCATGTACTCATGTGAATGTTGAATTCAGCAGGACTCATCAGTGGGGCATCTGGTCCCTGTAAAAAGAAGAAAAAAGAAAAAAAAGGCTGTGAACATGCTGATATCAAGAGAAACTATAGGGCTGCACGATTTTGGTAATACATTTTAGATTTTTCTGGTTAAAATTGCTTTTTAAAATGTACAAAATACACACACACACACACACACACACACACATACGTATACACATATATATATATATATATATATATATATATATATATATATATATATATATATATATATATATATATATATATATATATATATATATCTGGCAGGGGCTGAGGCCCGGGGAATGGAGACTCCACCCCGAGACGGTGGAGCTGATATGGAGGGAGTTCGGTCAGGCGTAAGTGGATCTGTTTGCCTCTCACGAGAATACTCACTGTCCACTCTGGTATACCCTCACGCATCCAGTTCCATACAGGCTTCAGACGCGTCATGCTGAAGGCGTTCCCCAGTGTGTCGATTCTCGACACAGCGTCTTGTTCCCTTCTCACGGAACGAGGGTTACAGTTTTTTATTTGTTGAACATCAATTAAATGTTCACCCTTAAATGGGTTTAGGAGTTTTTTATATTTCTTAATTTGGGAAACAGACACAGTCTCTATATGATGATATCTAGGTGAAAGAGGCTCTATGTGATGTTATTTATCTGACCTCAGTGACGTGAGACAGCTAGCAGATGGTCGGTTTAGCCAGTCTGTCTGCTTCCTGACCTGAGCCCCAATTCATGTTTGAGCTCTAAGACTATGTGCCATATTACTAGAGAGAAGAGCAGCACCATCCCAGGAAGGATGAATACCATCTCTTTTCAACAGGTCAGGTCTGCTCAAAAAACTTTTCCAATTGTCTATGAATTCTATATTATTTTGCGGACACCACTTAGACAGACAGCCATTGAGTCAGCGCAGTCTACTAAGTATCTCATCACTCCTGCGAACAGGAAGGGGGCCAGAGCAAATTACTGTGCCTGACATCGTACTTGCGAGTTCACACACCTCTTTAACGTTAATTTTGGTGATCTCTGACTGATGAAGTCGAACATCATTAGTGCTGACGTGAATAATAATCTTAGAGAATTTACGATTAGCATTAGCCAGCACTTTTAAATTTGCTTTGATGTCAGGCACTCTGGCTCCCGGCAAACATGTGACTATGGTGGCTGGTGTCTCTATTTTCACGTTCCGTGTAATAGAATCTCCAATAACTTGGGCACATTCAACAGGATTCTCAGTGGGTGTTTCACTGAGTGGGGAAAATCTATTTGTTATGGTAATCGGAACAGACGAGCAGTGTTTTGTCCCGCCACTACAGCGTTTCACGGTCACCCAGTTGCCCTGCTGCACGGGCTCTACAGCCGGAACCGAACAATGTGTAGAGTTCATTAGGCTAGTCGCATCCAAAGCAGTATCTAAAGCCCTTGCACTCTTACTATCCTCGATTAAAGTTTGGATGCGTCTCTCTAGTTCTGAAATCTTCTCTGTCAGCCTGACTGTCTCCATGCATTTATCACATATAAATCCTTCATTGCTGACAGAATGCTCTACTATACATGTGACATGAAATGCAAGTGAAAATAACAGGAGAATACATTACTCACCGTGTTTGTTGACTGATCCTACTCACCACAGTTGTTTGATTTGTAAAAGGCATGGGCGTGCGCGAGAGAAAGACGGCAAGCACGGATGGCAGGTTAACAGGCTAGCGAGATACTAGTGTGTTGTGCTAGCGATAACGATTAGATAAAAGCTAGCTATGTGAATAGCAATAGTGTCAATAAGCAATATTAGACAATATCTAATATATGTTGATGAGTAAGTTAAATTTAGCAAATAAGAACAGCAAGGAATGATATTAAATAGAGATTCAAAACAGAAGGCTATACGGAGCTTACAGACACAGACCAGCAGCAAGGCAGACAAGAGCAATCGATAAGATGGTATTACAAGTTCAAAGTTTTTGGCTTGTTTTCGGAACATGGTAGGCAGCTGGTTTAACAACCAATGACAAGATTGGGCCAACTAGTTTGGACCAACTAGAAACCAGTTGCCAGGGTTCAGGATCCAGTCTTTTGGTTTGCTGACATATCTTTGGAGTACTGGATTATGGAGGGACAACTATTTGGTGGCTAAATCTGGTTAACATTATCAAATTAGCAGCAGATCCTACAGAAATATAATATATATTATAAGCTAGTTTTTTATAGCAGTGTGTTCCCCTCATTGTGTCATGGCAAGTATGCTCTTTTGTAAGTATGAGATGTAATTGCATGTGTGGATGTATGTGTGTGCAATCTGTGCATGTACTGTATGTCAGCATTATGCTAAAAAGCATATGGCTTGGTTTGTGAAAAAGCAGGTGTAAAGAGGGGGTAAGCAGGCTCAGCGCACCCATCTGCCCAGCTGAGCCTCTCTTTATCTCCACTTCCGGACTCCATCAACCAGCTTTTCTATGGTCTTCACCCTTCAGCTAGCTCTAAATCCTCACACACACACACACACACACACACACACACACACACACACACACACACACACACACACACACACACACACACACACACACACACACACACACACACACACACACACACACACACACACACACCCCAGCCCATATACTATAGGCCCATATCCTCTGCCCACTGCTGCATCAAAGCCACACATACTACACCAGAATATAATTCACTTTAAGACAGGGGGAAGCTTAGCACCAGTCCTTTTGTCATGTCACTTTTCTCTTTAAAGAGCCATTCTTGAGAGTGCCTACCTATCTCATTTATTTAAGACCTGTAAAGGGAGATTGTTGGGTTTATAAAGGGCTACTTAGGCTAGGAAGCATTGTGTGGAAGGGGCCATAAAAATCGATGTCCCTGCTGGACAGGACAATGGGAGGGCTCTATGGCTGCTTTGCAGGGAATAGTGGGGAGGACAGAGAACAAAGGTGTTTTGGTGAGAGGGAAAGTTATTGTGTTACAGGCATAGGATTCTGATGGATGGAGGATGAAGGTGTTTGCATGAGCGGAAAAGAGATGTGTGTGTAAATAAGCCTGTTCAAGGTTTGGTCAAAAAGAATGACAGCTCAGTTGTGAAACTTACAATGGCAAGTATCATGATTACTATTTTGCATACTTAGGGTTAGGAATTTGAAGAACTTGGGAGCATAACTCACCGTTTATGCTACTGATATTTCTTTGATTGTGATTTTTGCCTGTTGGTTGACAAAACTCCCATAGATTTGAGCTGAAACTTAAGGTATTTTAGAACACCTGATGTTTTGTTGTGATCGCAGTGACTTGAAAGTCTGGTATAGTGTGATCCTTGATGCCCTGTTTTTCTTAATAACCACTTACAAAGTGTGTGGCAAGTGTGTGATGCCAACAAAAGCCAAGGGGCCTGTACCATGATGGTAGTTGAACAAACTCAGGGTTACAGGATTAGTTTTGAGTTGACAAAACCAAACCAATCCAACCAGGCTTTGTTGGTACCATGATGCTGATCATCAACTTTCTCTGTCAACTCAGGCTTTGATCCTGAGTTTAAGAGTTAAGGTATGACATCAGTAGTGAACAACCAATCACATGCTGAAAAAGAGTGAAACTGAGATTAATTTCTCGCGAGAGAAGCAACGCGATTCACTACAGAATTTTACGAGATTGAAAAAAATTAAGATTTTAAACAAATTTACACAGCAAGAAGAAAATAGCTGTCTATGAAAGAGGACAACTAAAATAAAAACTCTTGCTATATCAGTGCAAGTAAAAGTTGTGAAGTTAGTTTATACATTTGATAAAACTAGAGAAAATTGTTCAGAAAAAAGCTCACGTTGTAATTTTATAGCTTTATCTATTGATTCTAAAGCATATTTATATTACCTTTATATATTTATTCAGTTAAACTGTGCGTAGTAATAATTGATCAACTAAAATTGTACATGTGATTAAGGGTGCAATAATTATATAAATATATCTAAATCATTAAAAATGATCCCTCTAAATAAGCATTACTAGAAGCCGGACGATTTTGTCTTTAAAAATCATTTGCCGTGTAGTGATCTTTAATTTGGAGTGGAAACAGGTGGAGTGACTTTATCGCATCAGACATTTTGCTCACAGCTGATTGGTCCAAGTTCGGTTTGCAACCTCTTACCTGGAACATAACCTGCCCCGGACCAGGGGCACGTTCAAGTTCAAAACGGTGCGCAACGTTTTGCTACGGTTTCCGGGTTGAACGTCATGTTTCCTGGAAACGCGTGCACCGTTGTGCAACGGGGTTTGAGATACGTTTTCTCTTGTTTGGTGGGTGTGTCAGAACTGCAGCCCAATCAGCAGCAACATGTATATAAAGCACACGGCATTAAAGTGAACTTGCACAATAGGTTCAAGGAAAGTAATTTACAAATGTGTTCGATGCAGCTCGGTATACGCAACAACTGAGGGTATTAGAAGACATGTTTGTCGTAAGTTTTATTGTAAAAATATAGGATATCAACATGATGTAGTTGTTTATATTTTTTGCTTTATTGCAAGTGTATGACATTTGGTATAGAAATAAACAATGGTAATTGTTATTACCATTGTTTGGTAATGGCAATATGGTAAACTACAATCCGGCCTCTAGCTCATAAATGCCAGAGGAGAACTGGCCCCCGACTGAGCCTGGGTTCTCCCAAGGTTTTTTTTTTTCTCCATTAGGTCACCTGATGGAGTTTTAGGACACCATTAGGTCACTTGATGAAGTTTTTCGGTTCCTTGCCACTGTTGCCTTTGGCTTGCTCAGTTGGGGATATTTTGGGGATATTTAATTTAATTTTATCAATCAATAAATTCCTCTTGAAACAAACTTTGTTGTATTATTTTAATTTAATACTGTGAAGCTGCTTTGATACAATCTGTATTGTGAAAAGCGCTATACAAATAAACTTGACTTGACTTGACTTGACTTAATTAAGTGCTTTTCCTAAAAATGAGAAAGAAAATACAGGGTATTAAAACAGTATGAACTACAAATAAAGTCAGTATGTGAGGCTAAATAGATGTGTTTTAGTCTGAATTAGGTAAGATGTGTGCTTCCATTTCAGTTTCAGCAATCCCTTCACTCGATTGGAATGTTCTCTTTTGTTCTGGGCGGCAAGTGCAGTAACTGTAACATCGGGCATATTTTGTAGTATTAAACACATATTTATACCGACTTCATCAGGCTCCGAAAAGAACACAAAGAATGGCCTTCTCAGCTGCCATAGTTGCAACTCTTGCGTCATCAGAACAGTGTGTTCAACGCATCACCGTTTCTGTTTAAAAAACGTTGTGCAACGTTTTGTCGGGGCTGAACGCAGCCCAGGTTAGCCGTGGAACGTAAGTTACTATGGCGATGAACACTGCTAAAAGCCAAACCACTTTCATGGTGCCTAAAACCCAAGGTTGGCGCAAACTAAACTGAAACATATTGGACTTGCCACCTAAACTGGCTTCATGGTATAGGCACCAGGACCTGATGGTTTGCCTTTTGACAACCTTTGAGTTTTTTGGGAAGATATTAGAGCGTTTATTTTGAATGTGTTTAATGAGTGTGCAACAAATGGAGAACAGAATCTATGAAACAGGGAGTTATTACTCTACTTCCAAAACCGAATAAAGACATGTTTTACTTAGATAACTGGCGCCCAATTACGCTACTTAACTCATATTACAAATTCTCAAATTCAAATTCTCTGTATGCAAACATGTTGAAACCATGTTTGGAGGAAATCATATCTGTCACCCTGTCTGGATTTATGAAAGGAATAAATATTTCAAATAATATCAGACTGGTGTTAGATCTTCTAGATTATTCATATCTGGTAACTGAGAAAGCTCTTATTTTGTTTTTAGATTTCTATAAGACTTTCGATACTGTGGAGCACAATTTCATGTATTAAGCCCTACGTCAGTTTGGTTTTGGCCCAACTTTTACAAATATGATCCACACATTTTATAATAATATCTCAAGTAGTGTATCTTTATCCGGCGGTACATCCTCTCGTTTCGTTGTCCAAAAAGGCATTAGACAGGAATGCCATATTTCCCCGTTTTAATTTTTATTAGTATCTTAAACTTTAAATCTTTACACAGTACATTGCTCTCAAATTAAAGGTATTGAGATAGGAGATTTCACTTGAACTATTAGTCAACTCGCCGATGACACTTGTTTATTTCTGAATAACAAAGAAGGTCCCTGTTATTCTAGAGGCACTTGAACTGTTCTCTGATGCCTCTGGTTTATCAGTGAACCAGTCTAAGAGTGAGATTATGGCTGTTCACCATCTGGATGATTCAAGTATATCTGGAATACAGGTAAAACAGGTAGTCAGATACTTGGGTATTGTAATTAGCAAATCAGCCTCAGGGAGAATTACAGAAAATGTTTCAACAAAGATAAAAAAAAATAAAAAAAAATTTTTTTTAACTGTTGGCTCCAAAGAAATTGATCTATTCAAGGTTGTGTATTGATTTCCCAGGCTGAAGGGATCTCTCCAGCAGACTTTCTTATTTTTTTTGTTTAAAAGAAGTATAGTAATAGCATACTTGAATAAACTTATTTTTTGTAAGGGCTTGACATGACAACATCCTCATTGTACAACATCACTACTGGTATGAACAACAGCAGAACTGATATGTTTCTAAAAAAATTTTTTTGTGTTATTTAAATTACATTATGATAAATACTTTTACTGTGGGATTTTTTAGGGAGCGAACATTTCAGTGCATTGGTAGGATTTTAGCGATTGAGACAGCCCTTCAAATGGCCTAGGGAACTAGGGAGCTGATTGAGACTTGCCCTCTGTCTAGAGCAAACATACATGTCCATTGTAGCATGCTGCATCACAATGCCCCGTTCACGTTGACGTGTTCAGGACCTGCTTAATCTTTAAATGTTTAAATGCAGCGAATTTTGGCTTGCACCTCTGTAACAAAAGCTATCTGAATGTCTTTTCTATATAATGTATTTTTATAATAAAATACATATGTGATGCATCTCACAATGTGGAAGTAAAATGTCTAAACATTAAAAAATAAACTTATACAGCCATATTATCTTTGCAAGCACAGGTTTTTTTTTTTATTTCAATCAATTCTTCTTTTTTCATTTATGCAAAGTTCTGTCATGAAACTCTAGCGCATGCAAATAGGTCCTTAACTCAACCTACTTGCAATTGCATCTTTCTCTATTCATGGGTTTCATCAGGTCCCTTTCCACAGGTGTATAAAATCAAACACCTAGATTATGAATGCAGACTGCATTGTGCTTGATTAATACACCTGTGGAAAGGGACCTGATGAAACCCATGAAGCGCAGCTGATTGGTTCCTGCTGTATCAGTAGCCAATTAGGTTGCATGCTCAACCTTCAAATTGTCATGTAACGTGATTAGTAAGGTACAGAGCCCCACACATGACATGCAAAAAAAGTAATAATTATAGGTTAAATCGTGTGCGCAATTTATAAAGTGAGAACAAATTAGTAAATCATGCACACGATTTAGCAAATCTAGAAAATAAATTAGTAAATCGCGTGCACGATTTAGCAACTCGAGGGAACAAATTAGTAAATCATACACATGATTTATAAATCGAGGGAACGAATTAGTAAATTGTGCGTACGATTTAGCCTACTATTTTTTCGCATGTCATGTGTGGGGCTCCGTAGTAAGGAGTGCACGATGAATGAGAATTCCAAAACACAGTCTTTAATAAATCCACAGAAAGGAAATACAGGAGAAAGGCAAATACATCCACTCAAATTGATGTTAAACATAAACGAGATCGGACAACCAACTAAATAAACAGGAAGTATTCATAGTAGAGCAAATGAGGGATGAAATGAGATGATTAACAGGCCACAAGTAAATATAATGACAAATCAGACAACTCAGGAAAACTAGGTCACAGGACAAAACCAAAAACACAATGAAGGAGGGAAACAGATCATACATGTAACACATATATTTGGTTAGCATTTGCCTTAGCAGCACAGCGCGCTTTCAGAAACCCTCCATCTTCCCCAGCTCCACATGTATAGATCTACTACGGGTAATTCATGTCATGTCAAGTCACATTTATTTTTACAATACAGATTGTTTCAAAACAGCTTTACAGAGAAAAGGAAAATAATGCAACAAAGTTTGTCTCCAGAATAAAATAAAAGCGTCACAGTCCAGCTTAAGTAAGTTCAGTGAGGTTTCATTTTTGTTGTAAAAAATTATTAGTTTAGTTCATATATATCCATCCGCTCTGGAGAAAACCGTGATGTCATCGTCCAGCTCAGTTCAGTTCTCATATAATGGTGTCAATGCAGGCAGATCAATAATATTGTTGAATATTAAATTAATGTCCCCAACTAAGCAAGCCAAAAGCCAATGGCAACAAAGGTGACAAGAGGTGAAAAAGGCGACAGTGGACCAAAACTCCAAGTAACAGAATGGAGAAAGAAACCTTGGGAGAAACCAGACTCAGTCTGGGGGCCAGTTCGCCTCTGTGAGCGAACAGTGTATGATTAGGATTCAGGCAGAATTATTGGTCAGAAGTCAGATTGGATTGGAACAATCAGAATATTATCCAATTCCATATGGTTGAAGATCGGAATCACATGGGTATGGAGACGAGTTTGTTGAGGATCAGTGCTGATGGCTGTCGTGTCGATGAGGCCTTAGGAGAGTCTAGTTGACACAATCTCTGCTGACACTTCAGGGATGCGCTGTGGTCGTGTCTAGGAGCAGGTCCACCATCTGAACTGGATACGGCCCAGATTCGGATGATTACAGTAAACCTTGGAATAAGCAGAAAGACTAACATTAGCGTAGATGCCATTATTATTATGATGTAACGAGTACATCAGGTGTTATAGGAAGTGTAACACCCGGCTGACCTAATTTAAGCAGCCTAATAATCATTTAACTGATTTAAAGGGGACCTATTATGCCCCTTTTCACAAGATGTAAAATAAGTCTCTGATGTCCTATGAAGTTCAGATGTATGTGAAGTTTTAGCTCAAAATACCCAACAGATCATTTTTTACAGCATGTTTAAATTGTCATTTTTTGGGGCTCAGAAAAACACGCTGTTTTAGTGTGTGCCCTTTAAATGCAAATAACCTGCTGCTGCACGACACAGGGGGCGGAGCTTCATGAGCTCGCGCTCAGTCTCTCAGGACAATTTCATCTCACGGAATGATGATAATATCAGAAACTCTCAGTAACGGTGTTTATTTCGACCCGGAGTCGGACAATAATGCCTACAGAGTCAGAGTGCTGTATGGAGATGGAACAGGTATAGTTTAGTAGTTTAATTACGGTTATAACGTATTTGTCACCTGCTTGTATGTATCCACTATTAATAGCCTACAAGTCTGCTGTTTTGGACCAGGTCCGAATGTACATAACACAAAAGATGAAGCGTCAGTTTTACTCCAGAAAATCACCGTAAGAGCTGAGTAAACACAGTATAAGAAGTGCGCAAGTACATAAACGAATTTCGGTAGAGTTGAGGGAGCATTTTCTTTAAAAACAAAATAATTCCACCTCGTCTTCAGCAGCTGCCTCAGATTTTGGGAGTAAATAGAGAGAGCTATGTGGATTAATACATCCAGCCACACAACACCTACAACGCTTGGGAGACATTTTCGTCAATACAACTCACTGTGAACTCAATCAGGGCGGGTCTATGTTAGAATGGCAGTGTCTGTCAACACTCGTGGGCGGGGCCTGTGCTAGTGACGTCACTAAAACAGCATTCTGAAAACAGGTCGTTGAGAGACACTGGTGATGATTTATGGGGATTAATAAAAAAGGAGTGAGTGGATTTTTATCACTATTGGGTGGTTGTGTACACACTGCCAACACACATTTATGTCCAAACAGCATGCAAAAGTTAATTTTGCATAATAGGTCCCCTTTAAATAATAGGAATGTATAATTTTTTTCTATGTGTTTGCCAGGTTAAAGAGATGTGTTTTTAGTCTAGATTTAAACTGACAGAGTATGTATGCTTCCCGGACAATGTTAGGAAGACTGTTCCAGAGTTTAGGTGCCAAATAGGAAAAGGATCTACTACCAGCAGTCAATTTTGATATTCTAGGTATTATCAACTGGCCAGAATTTTGAGATCACAATAGACGTGAAGGACTATAATGTGTTAAGAGCTCGCTCAATTGCTGGGGAGCTAAACCATTTAGTGCTTTGTAAGTAATCAGCAATATTTTAAAATGTATACAATGTTTAATAGGGAGCCAATGCAGTGTTGACAGAACCAGGGTAATATGGTCATACTTCCTGGTTCTAGTAAGAACTATCAGCCCGATCTCATCCCAAGGCGTCATATACTTGACGCTTTTGACATTTCGTCTACATCCAACGCACATGGCACCCTTTAGCGTCAATATGAGACGCAGATAGATATGGGCCAGAAGGCGCCTCCTAGCGGTCTAACCCTAACCCTACCCCAGACCTAAACCTACCTATAACCGAACAAAGCTCTGTGCGTGTCATATTGACGCTAAAGGGTGCCATGTACGTTGGATGTAGACGAAATGTCAAAAGTGTCAGTATATGACGCCCTAGGATGAGAATGCGTTGGAACTATAGCTGCAGCATTTTGAACCAACTGGACATTGAGCGTGCAGGGCAACCACCCAGTAGAGCAATAAAAAAATCTAGCCTTGAGGTCATGAACGCATGAACTAACTGTTCCGCTTTTTTTTATTAAAAGCATATGTCGATGAATGTGGTTTTACAGATGCTAGAAACATGGCTTTCAAATGAAAGATTGGTATCAAAGAGCATACCCAGGTTCCTAACTGACGACGAAGACTTGACAGAGCAGCCATCAATTGTTAGACAGTTTTCTAGGTTAGTAGACCAGGTTTTTGGTCCAATCATTAGAAACTCAGTTTTTTCAGAATTAAGTAGTATGAAATTACTAGTCATCCAAATTTTTATATCAGCTATGCATTCCATTAATTTCTTGAATTGGCAAGTTTCGTGTATGTATGCTATATTGTACCGCAGCAGCATGTTCTACTTACTCACAGCATGTCGTATATGTATTGGCAGTAGCAAGTCCCGTACTGTGCATGGTGGTTAGGTCACTAGTGGGCGTTCCCATAACTGGTTGCCTAGAAACGTTATTCCATGTGGTAGACAACAAATCAGTTTTATTGCTGCTAAAAAAAAAACAATTTGGAGGGAAAATACTAAATATACTTGGAATCAGCACAGACAGGTTACAAAGTTAGTGACTGAGCTGGTGATTGTGACAGTACTTCCCCCTCCTGGAAAGTGCAACCTCGTGCAACAAATGGTCCAGTGGGCAGGATCATGATCCATGGTGGAGCCAATGGAGGGAGGAGCCATGGAGGCTGAAGGGCTGAGGACTTCAGGGCGGCAAGTGACGGAGGCAGAACTGGTAGGAGAGGATAACAGGTTGGAGACGGAGGTCTGACGGGCCATGGTGAAACTAAGGATTGAGAGGGACATGGGGAAGCTGATGGCTCTGGCAACTGAGGTGAAGGCGGGGACTCAGAAGGGCACGGTGGAGACAGAGTGACAGAGGACCAAGGAGGTGCTGAAGGGAGTGAGGAGTCAAATGGAGCCGGGGGGATGAGGCGGAGCCAGAGGAGTGCAGTCCAGAGGAGAGGGCAGGTCGATGAATGACCATGGCGTATCCGGGGGGACGAGGGAGCCTGGTGGAGCTGGAGCACTGATGGAGACGAGGGAGGTAGGAGGTAGACAGGTAGTCAGTGGACCGATGTATAATCCTGGCCTCGGCGGGCAGAATAGAAACCCTGGGATCCCCTGACCACGATGGCACTGAGGGCTGGTAGTCCCACAGTGAGCCCACCACTCCAAAGGTTTTTTGATGGCAAGTTGCGGGACTAACAGTGGGTAGTGGAGATGATGAGGGCTGAAAGACGGGAGGAGGTGGGATAGGGAGGCTGGGTGGGAGTTCAGTGTTCTGGAAGACGGGGACTGGAGTCGCTTTTGAATTCAGGGTGAAGACGAAAGTCATTTCCGGACTTGGGTCGAAGGCTGGGGACCGAGGCGTGGTGGCGGCCATCTTGATTGGAGGCTCTGGAGTGGATGCAGCCATCTTGAGAGGCTCTGGAAGGGTGGTCTTGGCAGGACGAGACTCTGGAGCGGCTTCCTCTATCGTATAATAGAGGCTCCATCTTGAGAGACTCTGTAAGGGTCATCTCGG
Organism: Leuciscus leuciscus; assembly: GCF_965113295.1. NCBI lineage: Eukaryota > Metazoa > Chordata > Actinopteri > Cypriniformes > Leuciscidae > Leuciscus > Leuciscus leuciscus. Next base: position 26,697,230 of record NC_138746.1, read on the forward strand.
CGGGACAAGACTCTGGAGCAGCTTCCTCTATTGTATAAGGGGATCCACATAACCATAGAACGTCTTTGATGTACCTCTTCAAGGAACCTGTTGTTGCAGCTGCAGGAACTTGCTGATACAGGTGATAGTCCAACCCACACCAAAAGATGATCTTTAATGTGTCCTCGTTCCAGGGTACTTCATGCGTGTGATCAAGGAACTCTTCTACATAGTCCACGATCAGCCGACCATCTTGAAAGCGAGTAAGAAGAAAGTTAACTGGGTCATTAGGGTGAGGAGGATGTCCATCCTGTGCTTCTTTGTGGTCTGGTCTTCTGTCACATTCACAGAAGGGAACAGACAGATGGTAAGGGGAAATGGTTTATTAAACCAGACGGTGGTGAAAGGTGACTTGATAGGTGATGAAGACTTAGCTGGTGATGACTGAAGTGGAAACTCTGTGCAGGTGAAGGATGAACACAATGACTGGAGATCTGGATTGGAGTGACAGACGGAAGACTTGACAGGATGATCTCAGGTGAGTATTCAGGTAAGGAGTCTGACTGTTTACGTAGCAGTAACATTACATTTACATTTATTCATTTAGCTGACGCTTTTATCCAAAGCGACTTACAATTGCTATACAGTAAATGTCAGAGGTCGCACGCCTCTGGAGCAACTAGGGGTTAATTGTCTTGCTCAGGGACACATTGGTGTCTCACAGTGGATTCGAACCCGGGTCTCTCACACCAAAGGCATGCGTCTTATCCATTGCGCCACCACCACCACCACATTAACAAGACCAGACACTGATGTGAGGGTGATACAGGTTGATATAGGCTGTGTTGATGAGGGAGTGCAGGTGCAGAGAATCAGTATCTGGTGATGATCAGCAGCAGGTGTGGTGATGGCTGACTGAGTGTAGGTGGGGACCAGAAGGCAAGGCAAGGCAAGTTTATTTATATAGCACATTTCATACACAATGGCAATTCAAAGTGCTTTACATAGAAGAAATTAAAATAATAAAAGAAACAAGAATAATTAAAACAGTTTAGAAAAATCAAATGAAATACAATACAGTACAATCGGACGAACAGCGGCACAGTGCTCATTCAGTAAATGCATAGCTAAACAGAAGTGTTTTGAGTCTGGATTTGAATGTGACCACTGTAGGAGCACATCTGATCTCTTCTGGAAGCTGGTTCCAGCTGCGGCTGGCATAATAGCTAAAAGCAGACTCACCATGCTTAGAGTGAACCCTTGGTATTTCTAGCTGATATGATCCTAATGATCTGAGTGATCTGTTGGGTTTATATTCAGTGAGCATATCTGCAATGTATTGAGGTCCTAGGCCATTGAATGATTTATATACCAGTAATAATACTTTTAGAAATCAATCCTAAATCTAACTGGGAGCCAGTGTAAAGACCTGAGGACTGGTGTGATATGTTCATATTTTCTGGTTCTGCTCAGAATCCTGGCGGCAGCGTTCTGTATGAGCTGCAACTGTCTTATGGTCTTTTTGGGAAGGCCAGTGAGGAGTCCATTACAATAATCCACCCTGCTGGTGATGAAAGCATGCACAAGTTTCTCTAAGTCTTGTCTGGAAACAAAGCATCTAATTCTTGCAATATTTTTCAGATGATAGTATGCTGATTTAGTTATTTCTTTGACATGACTACTGAAACTAAGGTCTGACTCTAGTGTCACACCAAGATTCCTGACTTGATTTTTAGTTGTTTGACCCCTAGAGAGAAGGTATGCGTTCACCTTGAGAACTTCATCTTTGTTTCCAAACGCAATAACTTCAGTTTTGTCTTTGTTTAATTGAAGAAAGTTTTGACACATCCAACTGTTGACCTCATCAATGCATTGGCACAGGGAGTCAATGGGCTGGCGGCAGCGTTCTGTATGAGCTGCAACTGTCTTATGGTCTTTTTGGGAAGGCCAGTGAGGAGTCCATTACAATAATCCACCCTGCTGGTGATGAAAGCATGCACAAGTTTCTCTAAGTCTTGTCTGGAAACAAAGCATCTAATTCTTGCAATATTTTTCAGATGATAGTATGCTGATTTAGTTATTTCTTTGACATGACTACTGAAACTAAGGTCTGACTCTAGTGTCACACCAAGATTCCTGACTTGATTTTTAGTTGTTTGACCCCTAGAGAGAAGGTATGCGTTCACCTTGAGAACTTCATCTTTGTTTCCAAACGCAATAACTTCAGTTTTGTCTTTGTTTAATTGAAGAAAGTTTTGACACATCCAACTGTTGACCTCATCAATGCATTGGCACAGGGAGTCAATGGGGCTGTAATCATTAGGCGATAGGGCTAAGTACAGCTGTGTGTCGTCTGCATAGCTGTGGTAAGCAATTTGGTTGTTTCTCATTATTTGGCTCATTGGGAGCATATACAGGTTGAACAGGAGTGGCGCAAGAATTGAGCCTTGAGGGACTCCGCATGTCATGGATGTCCACTCAGACTTATGGTCTCCTATACTCACATAATAACCTCTCCCATCTAAGTATGACCTGAACCATTTTAGGACTATCCCAGAAAGCCCCACCCAGTTTTCCAGCCTGTCAAGAAGTATGTTATGATCGACAGTGTCAAATGCAGCACTGAGGTCGAGTAGTACCAGCACTGATAATTTGCCTGAATCAGTATTTAAGCGAATATCGTTTATTATCTTTATGAGCGCTGTCTCTGTGCTGTGATGCGGTCGGAAACCAGATTGAAAATTATCAAAGTATCCATTCGAGCTTAAGAATTTGTTCAGCTGATTGAAGATAACTTTTTCAATGATCTTGCCTATGAAAGGAAGATTTGAGATCGGTCTATAGTTGCTTAATATGGTCTTATCCAGATTGTTCTTTTTCAGGAGGGGCTTGACAACTGCAGTTTTCAGGGAGTTTGGAAAACTCCCAGAGAGAAGTGAGGCATTTACCACTTCTAGAAGATCTGCTTCTAAACTGTTTAACACACTTTTGAAAAAAGATGTGGGAAGTGTGTCAAGAGCGCATGTTGATGTTTTAAGGTGCTGTACGGTTTCTACCAAAATTTTGCCATCAATTTTTTTAAAATCAGACAAATTTACTACTTTTTCAGGTGGTCTGATCTGTCTGACCCCAGCACAACTCAAGGATGTGCTGATCACCTTTCTGATATTATTGATTTTGTCAGAGAAGAAAGAAGCAAACTCACTGCGCTTGTTGTCTGAGAGCATTTCACTGGGAATCTGGCTTGGGGGGTTTGTCAGTCTCTCTACAGTAGCAAAAAGAGTGCGTGTGTTGTTTAAATTGCAGTTTATAATGTTTGAGAAGAAAGTCTGTCTAGCTTTGCCTAGTTCCATATTAAAAGCATGAAGGCTGTCTTTGTAGATGTTATAATGGACTACAAGTTTTGTCTTCCGCCACATGCGCTCTGCTTTTCTGCATTGTCTTTTCATATTTTGCACTGCTGTTGAGTTTCTCCAAGGTGCTTTTTGTCTGCCACTCTTCTTCCTGACTTTCACAGGAGCAATATCATCAATTGCACTTTTAACTTTTGAGTTAAAAGAATCAAGGAGAAAATCAACAGAGTCAGCAGATATGCTTGGTGTTAAGGATATAGCCTTCATAAATAGTACACTAGTGTTCTCATTTAAGCATCTCTTCTTGACAGACTCAGATCTAGCTTCAGTGGCAGGAGAGATCAATATATCAAAGAAAATACAGAAATGATCAGACAGTGCTACATCCTTAATAACAGTCGATGAGATGTTTAGACCCTTACTGATAAGTAAATCTAGAGTGTGTCCATGATTGTGTGTGGGTCCATGTACATGCTGAGTCAGATCAAAAGTTTTTAAAACAGTTTTGATTTCTTTTGCCATATTGTTTTCTGCATTATCTATGTGAATGTTCAAATCTCCAGCAATGGCAAAACAGTCAAACTCTGAGGTAATTTTTGATAACAGTTCTGTAAATTCCTCAGCAAAGGCTGGAGAGTATTTTGGAGGCCTGTAAATAATGATGAGTAAAATGCGTGGAGCACCTTTTAATACAATACCCAGATATTCGAAAGACGTGTAGTTCCCAAATGATATTTGCTTACATTGATAGATATCTTTAAAAAGAGCAGCTAGACCCCCACCTCTCTTAACAGCTCTGCAGACACTCATAAAAGTAAAGTTAGGAGGGGCTGTTTCATTGAGGATTGTTGCACTGCAGCTGTCTTCTAGCCAGGTTTCATTTAGAAGTATAAAATCCAGGTTGTTTGTGGTTATTAAGTCATTGACTAGAAGTGATTTATTTTTAAGTGAGCGGATGTTTAAAATTGCTAACTTAACAGTCTTACTTTTTTTCCCTACACCAATCTTAGTTAGACGTGCAATAGGCACCAGATTAGTTGAGTTTGCTGTACGGCTATTGAAGGCCTTAGACTTTCTATCTTGTAATAGAACAGCAATAGAGAAAGATACAGGCACACTGGGTTCCTGGACTGGAACGCTGAAGGGACGCTGGGAAGTGTAGTTCAGATAGGTTACAGAGTTGGTGACTGAGCTGGTGACTGTGACAAAGGCTTCCTCAGCACTTGTATATACAGATGAGCCAAAACATTATAATCGGTCACAGGTGAAGCGAATATCATTGATCATCTCCTTACAAGGCAGAATATTAAGGTTTGGGTAGATTAGATAGTAAGCAAACAATCAGTCCTCATAATCAATGTGTTGGATGCACAAGAAATGGACATGAATAAAGAACTGAGTAATTTTGACAAGAGACAAATTGTTATGGCAAGGCGACTGGGCCTGACTATCTCTGAAACGGCAAGGCTTGTGGGTTACTCCCAAGGAGGGATAAACCACAAACCGGCAATAGGGTGTTGGGCACCGAAGGCTCGTCGAACAAAGTCTATCCCATCTGGTTTGAGCCAACAGAAGGTCTACTGTGGCACAAGTCAAACAAAATTTGAATGATGGTCATGTGAGGATCATCTCTTGGACAGCCGTTTGTGAGCTGTTTACCTGGGGAAATTATGTCACAAGGATGCTCTGTGGGATGACAACAAGCCGGTGGAGGGAGTGTGATGCTCTGAGCAATGTTCTGCTGGTAAACTCTGGGTCTGGCCATTCATGTGGACTAAAATTTAACACGTGCATTTTACCGTATCAATTCAAGCGTAAGTCCACATCCTGCATTCGCAGCACAGAAAAGAATGTCTTCTCGACATGTAGACAACAGGAACCAAACTCTTCCAGGCCTCAGCTACAACTACAGTCACTACGTTTACATGCAGCCAATATCCGGGTTATGGTCGGGTTAGGGTCACTATTTGGGTTTCTGAAAAATTCGGAATAACGCGTTTACATGCGTGAGCAGAGAGAGTTACTCCTGTATACATGGAATTTACAATATCCCGATGTAAACGGCGACGCGCGGTTAGCGTCTGGACGTACGGACTTCCTTAAGACGCAATATGCGTCATTTCCGATTCTTTTTCCTGTATCCAAAGACAACAACAACAGCAGCAGCACGCGGATAATGAATAGTTCGGGGCAGATAGCGATCGCCTTTGTTGGCGCTTTCCTCCTCGCTCCAAAAGTGTGGTGCTGTGCTGCGTCTCGCCATGTTTACCTCTACTTCTTGTTTACTTCCGGTATACTGCACGCGGGTTTCTGTATGCGCCGTCCCTACTCAAAAGACCAAGATTCCTTGCGAATAGAACATGCGCAGAACACAAATCAATGTCCCTTTTGATGGGGATATGCCGATACGCGTTTACATGACCAAATATTCGGGTTAGAAAGGGGGTACCCCAGGTATAATATCCGGGTTTTTAAAAACCGGGATATGAGCATATCCGGGTTTTTGCCGGTGTTTACATGGCCGTGCGCGACCGGGTTATTGCTAATATCCCGGTTTTGAACGGGTTATTGGCTGCATGTAAACGTAGTCAGTGTTTGAAGGCAGGACAAAGTAGATGTTGTTCGCTAGCAGCCAATGAAAGAACATAGGATGGCATTATGCAAATTTGTTACAAATCTATGTAGATTTGTGCAGGAAGTAAGACTGGAATTACTGATGACTTGTTTCAAGCAATTTAGAATTGGTTCTTTCTTTTGGGAACAATAACATTTATAGTGCACTTTGACCTTTGAAAGTTTGCAGACCATTTACATTGACAAACAGCTGTATTACACACTACTACATAAAAGGTAATATCTGGAAAAGCATAATAAGGACACTTTAAGCAATTTTTATTCATAGCAGATATTAATATTGTTGATGGACAAAATACCATGTCTGATTCATATTATTTAAATTTAGTCAAAAAAGCAATCAAAATGTCTTTGAAGATTCATGAAACAACTAAATGAACCATCCTTTTCAAGACAACAAGCCAAAACCTCTTCAAAGCTTAATTCTGCAGAGCCTTTGCCTTGACCCACAGTTTACAGAGTGTGCAACCTGCAGATCTGATCACAGAAACAATGATAGCATCAGAACACCTTGCTCTTATTTATTCCCTGTTAAACATCACACATCAAGTTTAGTCAAGCACACCGTTGACAGTTAGTGGCATCTGCAAAACCTAGTAGCTCATAGTAGTATAGTCAAAATCAGAATATATACCGTATATTCTTAACACAGTTCTTAACACTTTTGCAAATGATACTTAAATTAAAAAAGTTTTACTTTAACCCCCCCCCCCCCCACACCCACACCCACACCCACACCACACACACACACACACACACACACACACACACACACACACACACACACACACATTAAATACTAAATTGAAACTTGTAATCACAAATATATTTAAATACACAACATACAATTTTCAATAGAAATTACATTAAAGTATATTGTAGTTTATCATAAAAGCTTGTCAGTACATTCGGCTATACATCATAATGAGTGTTATTTGTAGTTTAGTTTGTAGTTTATTTGTGTGTGTTATGCATTTTGTAGTATTGGAGTATTACACAGGTAGATTAGCATCATGCTAATGAGAAAATCTAATTAAATGTAAGACTAGTTGGAGTGCTATTTGTATGTTGCTGCTATTTAGAGCATTCTATCTAGATCCAAGATGGTGTCTAAAGAAGACCACTATCTTTGTAGAAACCTAGTCATCTTAATATATGTTGTAACAGAGCTTGTGTTTATATTTGCACACTCATCTGAAGATCTCAGTTCCTCAGTGAATACATGTTGTTGAGAGCATGTGTGAACGCATACATTTGTGTAAGAAAATACACAGAAAATATCTACGTCAGGATGAAAATTACCTGTGTTTGTTTTAATGTAAAGTTTCCTTTTGACCTTTTGTACAAAGAAACAAACAACAGACAATAGCATTTCTGAACAATAGCAATAGCAGAGTGTGTGGGTGGGTGCAGGCAGACAGCAATGTGGTCTCTGGACTGTATTGAAACCGACAGCCCCACTTACATGTGTGAGGTTAACCCCTGACCCTGAAACATAGTCCAGTAGATGCAGGTCTGTGCACTAACTTGTCAAGTGCACCATCCAGGATATCATACTGTGCAAACAGAGCAGAAAGCGAAGAAGTAAAAATATCAAACACACATACACACTTTTTTTGGCTACATTAATTATACATTTAATAACACCAACAAACAAATTGATAATACATACTGTACTTCCAGTACACTTAGCTGTAAAGTGTGTTTTAGCAACTGTAAAGGCAAGTGAAAGTTTGAGATAAATTGATGTTATGTGTCCATAAGGGTTGTTTGGTATTCTCGCATACAATATACGTGTGCATGCTTAAGTGTGTATATGCACTTGCAGATGTGTGTTTTCACAAAAGGAAGTTAGTGTGGTAAGATAAAGAGAGTTGCTATGTCGCCATGTGTGTTGCTGAGCTGAGAAACCTCAATGTGCGTAATTGATATCAGGTGCACACAAACTTCACTGGTGTGTACAGATGAGAATGCAGATTAACTACCAGCTGCACAGACAACAACACATTTTGTGGGTGTGTAGACTGGCTGGAGAAACAATGTTTAGTAAGTATGAACTTCCTGTACTCACAGGTCTCTCTGAAGTGCTGAGAGGAAACACTGAACATCACCAGTCTCCAAAATTAAAAGCGAGATGCAGAAATTTCTAGAACAACATGTTCTGAATGACTGCATTAGCTTGCATACGATTTGTGCAGAAAGAAGCACATTTGCTGTTCGTGACACACATACCTTGTATGTACATGCGCACATTGTGTTTGTGCAAGTATGCAGCATTGTTTGTGCTTATGAGCACATACAACAAATTATGCATTTTAATGTGTTGCTTGCAAAAAAAATTTTATTTAGTATGAAAAATTATTATCCACTTATGGAAGCCTGTTTGCTAATGGGATCAACATGCCATTTAGTGTTAACGGAGAGCAGATCGAGCCGAGGTACTGCCAACTCTGGTTTAACGCAACAACATTTCTTTCTTGTGGGACAGCTGCATTCTCATGCCAGCATCCCCCCCACTCCCTCCAAAACCACTGCTGAAGACCCCCAACTGTTCAAAGTGTGTAAGGTTATGGTGTTCAGACACGGGGCCATAAAGTCATGGTAAAATTACACAAATTTTTAAGTATGTACAATTTTGTGTTTTAGATAATAAAAATATTTGGTAACACTAGATTTTGATGGTCACATTTGAACATTCTGTTTAAACTTTACAACTAGATGTCATCTAACTCTTATTAGAAAATTAGTGGACTGTCTGCTTAATGTGTGCTAACTCTTTATTGTGATGCTCCTCCAAAAGACATTCTCCTGACTTTAAGTAACTTTGCAAGTACGTCAACTTATTCTAACCCTACCAGTCTACTAATACTCTACTAACACTCTAATGAGAGTTAGCAGACATGTAGGTGCAACATTACTTATAGTCAACAGAATATGATAAAGGGAATATCAATATAAAGTGAAAGCAAATATTTATGTTGATTCATTTATCAAATGCATTTATTCAAAGTGAAGTGTGGCTGAATAATAAATAAATAAGGGGATCTTTGCTTTTTTATTGCAAGTTAAATAAATCATGAAGTGATTGAAAACTAAAAGGTGATGCAATTTTTTGTTTCTGTTAAAATACTTTCTTCTATCTGAGCTTAATATTGTTACGTTAAAGTATATAAAACGCACAACGTACTGACATCTTGCATTGATTCGGGACCTAATCCTAATCATCGGGACCTAGTCTGCGCAGTAGTGAACGTGAAGTGGAGCCGCGGTATCAAGGCCTCACCCACACTCCCGCAGAATCGGTTAGTCAAGTCAAGTCACCTTCATTTACATAGCGCTTTTAACAATATAGATTGTTTCAAAGCAGCTTTACAGTGACAATAGGAAATTAAAGTAACAGAGATTGTTTTGGCTTAACAGCAGCTCTAGAATAAAGTGATTGTCCAGCTAAAGTTAGTTTTGATTGATTCACTTCCATTGCAAAGATTGTTAGTTTTTAACTTAGACACTGTTCTAACAGAAAACCCTTAATGTGCTCCGGCGCGCTCATCCACACAACAACAGTGCCTGGTGACTGAAGAATGCAAACCTTGAAATAGGTTCCAAGGTGCAAGCCTTGAACATTTTTGGGGAAAAAAAGTTATCTCTGCGCAAACTTAAAAAACGCAAACCTATGAAAACGCTGACGGCGTGCACATGCATATTACGTGTTTAGTCTAAAGGTATACACGTTTGAATATATATGTGCGCAGGCTACCTTTACAACTTTGTAGCACCTCTACATATTTATATTTCATTTATGTCAGTGTGTTATGTAAGAATGGAAATTGTATTAATGTTATCAAGTATATCTTGATTTCTAATACTATGAAGTTCTTTTGACTCCGTTTACAATAATGCTGTGCAGGACTCTTGTATTATTTCCTGTTTTTGTTTCTTCCTGTCTGGTGTTTTCTTCATGAATGACTATGGCCCTGTCCCAAATGGCACACTTCATGTGCACTTTCGGTCTTGTGGACTTACAATGGCTGCCGCGTGCGCGTGTCCGTTAAGTCCGTGAGACCGCAGTGTGTCCCATTTGTCATTTTTAGATCTCAGAAGGGTGCTCGCGAGCGCCCCCATGTGGTCGATTTGCGCCCTTGATGCGCACTTTTGCCGAGCCCGTGCTGCGTTCCAGTCCACTTTTAGACACGCACTTGCGAACTTCCCTAAGCACTTCCCCTTGGGGGAATCCCTGCCGCCATTTTGAAGTGCGTTCCACTTCGTGAAGTGGACGAGGGAAGTTTATATGGACAGACCCTCGTTCCCTCGATTTTGACCGAGGGAGCGAGTCTGCTTCGAATGTACACTTCAGGCACCTATATGTCCCACAATGCAGTACGATTGTGACGTCACATATCTCGTCTAATCACCACCACACAGACAACTCTATGATATATTAATTATAATGTTTTAAATTTAAAACAACCCAAACACACCTATAAACATTTGGATGCTGCATTAAACAAATTATTAAAGGGAAAATTTTTTTTAATAATAAATCAACTCCACAGCTGATTCCAAGTGATCAAGGGCTTAGGACGTTCCAGTTCAGCCCATTGCAGTTTCCGCCAGTAGTGGGCACTCGCAATGACGTACATCCGAGTGAACGAGACGAAGGGAAGTTAGCGAGTGAAGGGCATGACAATTTTGGACTGGAACGCAGCACCGCTCTGATGCGGACTCCACAGCAGACTTCTTCCCGACAGTCAAAGCGGCATTACGTCACGAAAGTGCGGACTCAGAGGAAGACCGCGAGTGCTTAGGGTTCCATTTGGGACAGGGCCTATTTCATGTGTATATAAGGGGGTAGGAACCAATGTGTGGTGTGTTGTTTTCCCGGGAACTTTTCCAATTGACTGACCTCTAGCTAACCAGGTGGATGTCCTTGTTTGCAGCAAATGCCTTGCTGGCAGGATTTACTTGTGTCCTTTTGGAGTGTTTCGTGACTGCTTGGACTTTTTGATACAATGCAACACAAAGGAATGGGGTACATTTGTCTGGGACTAACGAAGCTTATGGTAAGAGATGTGCGATTCATCTGTTAGTTGCAAAGACTATGGGAACTCCTATAAGTGACGACAAGGTGGACTTTTGCTCGTGTTCGATTAATGATATGTATATTCTGGGTGTTTGTATAATCCACATTTTTGTGCATCATGAAATAACTGAACTATTGGTATCTTTATTGATGTAACATAGATAGAATTGAGAGTGTTACAACTTGACCTCAACAAATCTGGCCTTAAAAATGTATAATACAAAATTATTTATTGCTTCCGCGTAGCCATGTGAACTGGAATTATTTTGATGTTTTATCTATACAGAGGTAAAGGGAAGGAGGCCTTCACAGGGGAGAGACTAGTTGACACTTCAGGACTGCGTTGTCGTCGTGTCCAGGCGCAGGTCCTTCATCAGATCTGTATAGAGCTTGGATCCGGCGGACTGCGGTAAACTTTAGGATAAATAGAAAGACTAATATTAGCGTAGACACCATTCTTCTTATGATGTAACGAGTACATCAGGATTTATGGGAAGTGTTCCCGGTTTATAGAATTATATAAGTTTATAATGTGTTATGTGTATCCTAGGTCACTTGATGACTGCTCTGTCAAGTCTTCGTCGTCAGTTAGGATCCTGGCTTTGCTCTTTGATACCAATCTTTCATTTGAAAGCCACGTTTCTAGCATCTGTAAAACCACATTCTTCATTCTCAAAAATATATCTAAATTACGACATATGCTTTCAATAAAAAAAGCGGAACAGTTAGTTCATGTGTTCATGACCTCAAGGCTAGATTTTTGTATTGCTCTACTAGGTGGTTGCCCGGCTGCTCGCTTAATAAACAAAGTCCAGTTGGTCCAAAATGCTGCAGCTATAGTTCTTACTAGATCCAGGAAGTATGATCATATTAGCCCGGTTCTGTCAACACTGCATTGGCTCCCTATTAAACATTGTATACATTTTAAAATATTGCTGATTACTTACAAAGTACTAAATAGTTTAGCTCCCCAGTACTTGAGCGAGCTCTTAACACATTATAGTCCTTCACGTCTATTGTGATCTCAAAATTCTGGCCAGTTGATAATACCTAGAATATCAAATATCTAAAATATAAAAATCAACTGCTCGCGGTAGATCCTTTTCCTATTTAGCACCTAAACTTTGTCTTCCTAGCATTGTTGAGGAAGCAGACACACTCTGTCAGTTTAAATCTAGGCTAAAAAACATCTCTTGAACCTGGCATACACAGAACATTATACATTCCTATTATTCAAATCACTTAAATTATCATTAGGCTGCATAAATTAGGTCAGCCGGGTGTTACACCTCCTATAACACCTGATGTACTCGTTACATCATAAGAAGAATGGCATCTACGCTAATGTTAGTCTTTCTGTTTATTCTGAGGTTTACTGTAATCATCCGGATCCAGGCCGTATCCAGATCAGATGGTGGACCCGCGCATAGACACGACCACAATGCATGATTTATCACGCACGCATGCACGCACACACACACACACACACACACACACACACACACACACACACACACACACACACACACACACACACACACACACACACACACACACACATATACAGTCTATAAGAGAAATGTACCATACAGACAGTGTAATCACAATTTTCTTTTTAATTGCAGAAATGTCAAAAAGCAGTAATCCAAATGATGACGTGTAGCATCTGATTTCCTCTCTGGTGGTATACAGTAGTTTTGGGAGACAGGGGCGGACTTTACCATTAGGCAAAGGTCGGCAATTGCCTTGGGCCCCGAGCTACCTAGGGGCCCCCAAAATGCCCCATTAACTTATGCTTAAGTTTTTTTTATTTTTATTTTTTTTTTACTTTTCGCAAATTATATATTTCTAAAACTCCATTTGCAAAAATGGCATCAAATCATTAGTCGCAGAAAGGAGGGGGCCCCCCACCTCACTACATTGGACTATTCCATTATCTTACGCATCTGCGAAAGTGACAAGCCTGTATTGTGACAAAAAACTGACAGAGAAAAAGAAGTGTGACAGAGTGTAAGGAGTAGTAGAGTAAAAATGAAGCGAAGCTACCCAAGCGGTGCTGAAAAAAGGAGGACAAATTGCCGAATAAGGTAACAAACTTGTTTTGTGATGCCCGCTGACAATGACAACAACGCTAACGATACAGGAACTACACAAACAGAGCAAGATGAGTCTAAACGTGAAAATGAAAAGTTTCGAAGTTACCCAAGAGTCTCAAATAAAAGAAAAAAAAGACTCGGATACTGTAAGTATTTAGGAAAGCTGCTAACGATGACAAACTTTTTTATGGCTAGGAACAACAAACGTCCAACGCACAGAAAAATCGTGAAGCAAAACAGAGCAGTTTAAATTACTTATGATATGAAAAATCTCAGCTCTCGGTTTCTGTCAATTCTATTACGAAATTCAAACAATAAATACCCTTTGGAGCTTGTAATGTGACGTGACCGATCCCTAGAGGCACGTGAACTGATCATCTTCGGTAATAACTTACCAAAATGTAGTATATTCCTTATTCATAAATAATATCGACCAATCAGTGTTTTTCAACCGTGGAAAGAGGTAAAACAGCTGGAGAACAATCGTCACATAACGTTACCTCAGGAAAGCCATTTAATTACCATAATATAGGCTATAGCATGTTAGTTGACTAGAAAAATAAGATATAAAGAGTATTTAGCTAAATATGTGTAGCCTACTATATTACTTATTTAGTATATTGTTTACTAAAACGCATTATGTTCATAGTTTTTTTTTTCTTGAGAAAAATTAACGTCTATCTTGTGTACCTAATATGTATCTAAATGAGCCAGTATTGAATCAAATCACAAGAATTGAATCGAAATTTGTCAAGCAAAAATAAAATAAAAACAGAGCTTACCAGAAATTGTACCATGTAAACATTGTGACGTTTCTGTTTAGGTGTGAATAAGAATAAGTGTATGCAAGGTTTAAAGGGGAAGCTTTATTTCTCCTCTCCAACCTTTACCTGCCATTCAGTCTGTAAAAAAAAAGATTTTTAAAGGTGCAGTGTGTGATTTTTAGACGTCACAATATGTCGATCTTCATAGAAGGGGGTTCCCGCGGTTATGTAGGCCTAGATATAAATGACTCATTCTAAGGTAATAAGAACATAACGGTTCATTAAGTAAGGTTTTTATGCACTGAAAACATAGTTATATATTGCATTTATGTCAATAGATCCTCAGAAATATGACACATTGCACCTTTAAAGATCGGATGGGGGGCCCATACATACCTTCGCCTTGGGCCCCCAATTTGCTAAATCCGCCACTGTTGGGAGATCCATTCTTTGAAGGCATTTCTCATTCAAAACGCACCTTACCTGAAACACAGCATCAATGAGCATTTGATATCACTGTCATAAAACTTGTCATAAAGCTTCTTGAGGTTTTCATTACTGAAAATTCCTCCCCTCAAAGAAATCAGGACAGAAGTGGTTGAAACTGAACAAAAGAGACCAGGGGCCGTATTCACAAAGCATTTTATCTTACCACTAGGAGTACTCCTAAATCGCACTAAAAGATTTTAGCTAGGAGTTTTCTCTTAAAAGTTATTCACAACGCCTTTCAGACCTACTCTTAGTAAAGAAAAATGACAACTCCTAAACTAAGAGTGAGTCTTCGTTGCTATGGATGACGTCATTACTCATGCACGAGCTTGACTGAAGTGACCACCTTGATTGGCTGATGATTGTAACGCGGGAATGATTCCAAACACCTCCCCTACGATGATGAGTGACAGGTCTGAGAATGCGTGCGCTACACAAGTAGTGCAAAGGACTGAAGATGATGAATAACTGAATAAATAGCCTAAATGAATAAAGAGTAAGGCAAAACAAATAGCCTAGTAGCCTAATGAAACATATGGATTGATGCAATATCTTTGCAACATTATTGAATTAATCTGTCACTATATGCCTCTGCCTACGTTTGCAAAGAGAAGAAAATTTTAATTTGATTCACAATAAAACGTTACAATTAGTTTGCATGCAATGAGTAGCCTAGTTTTGGTTGTTGTTGGTGGCGTTATTGCATCCCTAGTTATGCCTACAATGCGAAATTGTTCCCTCGCGATTGGAAGCTCCTGTAGCCGCCGCATACGCATTTCAAAACATTGCAACTTGAAATGCCACAAAAAGCGGTTTGTGAATAGGTCTTAGTGAGTTAGGAGTCCTCTCGACTTCTTTTAAGCTGTCCCAGACTTAGGTGCTACTTTTAGGGCTAAAATGCTTCGTGAATTACTCTTAGTGAAAACAATTAGGAGTCCTAAAGTTAGGAGTGACTAATAAAGTTAGGAGTGACACATTATTTTTAGGAGTTGCTCCTAAATTCGCCAGTTAGGAGCTACTTTTAGCCTTAAAATTCTTTGTGAATACGGCCCCAGGGCCCGTATTCATAAAGAATCTTAATGCAAAGAGTAACTCCTAGTAAGAAAATTCTTTGAAATGTGGGCGTTTACTCTTAAAATTAAATAAAAAAAAATCATAGTAAAGAAAAAACAGGTCTTAAGGTCAAAATTGTTAGGAGAACGGACAAGGACTTTTAAGAGGCTTAAGAGTTTCTTTAGCAGAGGAGAAAATGGCAGAAAGACGAAGAGGGAGAAGAAATGTGTTGCAGACAATTGATGACAGTGAGTTAATAAGACGCTATAGATTAGATCGTGCAGGGATCATGTTTGTGACTGATCTTATTAGAGACACGCTAACATCTCAGACACAGCGCAGAAATGCCATAGCACCAGAAATGAAAGTAATCACTACATTAAGATATTTGGCAACTGGGAAAATGCAACAATGCAGCAGTGATGATTTGGGTCTGTCACAACATTCTGTAAGCAGAGTGATCACACAAATAATTACAGCACTTTCAGAACCTCTTATTGTGTCGCAGTTCATTTCCTTTCCACTGGATTTTCCTGGTGCGCACAATCAGGGGGAATGAACCGTTAATAATTTATTATTAAGCGCTTTAAGCTCCCACGTCTGCTTCTTGCCCCGTGCTGTGACACCCGGCCCGAATTTTCCTTTAAGAATGGCCTTGTGTTCATCCACTAACTGGGCTAACAGTAACACTGTTCCTCTGTCCAGTTGGGCTTTCTCGCCCTTGGTTTTGATTCCATGTTTGATACATTAAAACCAACATTCAAACCACCACTTAAATAGACATGCCAGGAATCAGTGTAATTGGAAAGAGTGGAACAATTTTTATCATTCTAAGCCAATCAAATACCTTATAGGAAATTAACAGCATGGTAAATAAAAATAAAAAAAGGATTTATATACATACACACACACACACACACACACACACACACACACACACACACACACACACACACACATATATATATATATATATATATATATATATATATATATATATATATATATATATATATATATATATATATATATGTATGTGTGTATGTATGTGTGTGTGTGACAGAGAACAGTCAAATAGGAAAAATGACGCATGTAATTTCAAAGTGAAGGCTTAGAATAGACCCTATACTTAAAATCACTCTTGGACAACCAACCAATCACAGTCTTCAAAAGATTGTGTCATACATAGCAACGGGGTCAACCCCGCCTCCTCACTAAGATGAAAGTTTTTGTCTTTTCCTTACTCAGAGTTGCTTTCAGATCGGTCCCGAATCGCTCTTAAGCTAAGACTCCTACGTAAAAGTTTTAAGCTAAATTAAGAGTTTTCTGAGAGGATTCTTAGAATCTTTATGAATACGGGCCCAGGTGTAAACAGAAATGCGTCTCCTTCATCTACATGTGATCATGTGACTAAAACGCATCTTAATACCAGGTGGAAACAGGGCGTGAGAATTAAAGATCGATCGTTAGAGTTTAGCAATAAGCAGTACAATCAAATGCTTCACAGGTGGACTCCACATGCACAAACAACAGGTTCTTCTCTGCTGCTTTTTAAGCTAAGTTGAACTGCATTAGACTGCCCCCTACAGGTCATAAATATTCATATTCAGCAGTTCACTTTTTAATCCCACATGGCAATTTTTTTCTGGCCCATTTCCAATCCACACAACACCCCATTTCCCTCGGGCCACATATCACTAAGATATGACGGCCCTGTAGTGGCCCAGATCTGGATCTGGACTAATGGTCAAATAGTCTATAACTGGCCTGAGAGTCACAGCCAATTAATCACCCAGAACTGGCCCTGCACTGGGCCTGAAAAGGTTTCAGTATTGGTACATAATAAAATGATGTACTTCATGGTGAACAAAATAAATAAAGTACCTCATGATAATGGTGAAATTATCACAGAGATCATAATCAGTTCTAAATTGTAGTATTGTTTTTAAAATTAATCTTTGAATTGACAAGTTATAACAGAATGAAAAGAACTGTCATTTCTGTGATATTTTTACCATTGTCATGTGGTGTAAAATACACCACAAACACAATAAAATGATCATAAAAGTATTAAATTATTGTGTTGTAATCCAAATCTTCAGGAGAATCTGTACCAATACTAAAACCTGCAGGCCCAGTGCAGGGCCAGTTACGGGTTATTAATTGGCTGAGACACAGTGGTGTATAAAGACCTTACTTAATGAACCGTTATGTTTTTATTACCTTAGAATGAGCCATTTCTATCTACATACACCGCGGGTTCCCTTACATTTAAATGCGCCAACATGTTTCTACAGTAGCCCTAAATGGACAAACGCGTTTCGTTTCTATGTTGTTCTTCATGCAAGGAAGCTAGCTAAAGTCAGCTAATAAAACACTGACACAATGATGAACAAGTAACAATAATATTCGCAAAAACATATTGTTTTACTGAATAATAAAGTACGCATAATTTCTTAATTTATCTTTGTAAAGAAACCTCATTGCTTAACTGGCTACTCTCTGCTGTCTCAGACGACAACATCTTTTCCTGTCGGCCACCGTAACTTTTGATGGTTACAATTTGTAACCTCACTACTAGATACCGCCAAAAAAAAAAAAAAAAGAAGTTAAATCCAGATCTGGACCACTACAGGGCCGAAATTATTCGCAGGTATGTGGGCCGAGGGAAAAGGGGTTTTGTGGAACAGAGGCTAGATAAAATTTCCTATGTGGGAAAGTACATTTATATGGCCCATGGTCACAAGCCTGATTTGGGCCAGATAATCAATGGACTGATCTGGGCCACTAACTCCTCCCACCAACATTCGAGCCTCATGTGTTTTGCCATGCACCATGCTGTGCCATCATTGCCACACATGGCCCAGTTCTGGCTGACAGAATACATGCCATTGCTGAACATGCCTGAGGACACATTCGGGCCAAGACTGGTTGCTATGGGGAGGAGTTATTCCAACACCTTCTGCCTCTGATGGCTTCCAGTGTCCCTCTCACCCCTCAATGGAGTGGAGTTATCACCAACCATTTGCCTCTGATGGCTTTCGGTAAGACACCAGCCTGCATCCAAGGACCTAGTGTCCCACACTCACGTCTGAGTGCGTGTGTAAACAATTCTCAGACAAGGGTTTCAATGCAGGCAGATCAATAATATTGTTGAAAAAATGGTTAGTTACTTTTGTTTCTTTTTTTTTTTTTTACTAAAAAGCTCATAGGAGAAAAAAACATCATACATTGTCTGCAACATAGTCATTTATTAATATTTCATTGTTCTCTCTTGTTCATTTGTTTGACAGCCTGGCTAAAAATTATGTCTGTACAATTTGGCATGTTTCATTGTGTTATCACAAATAAACAATTGACTCCAAGCAGAACTACACAATACACATACAAAATATTTAACACATTTTTTATACTATTTGAATAAAGGGTGAATCTGTAAATTTTTTCTTTGCCTCACTTTTGGCCACTACTGTATTTATTTCCACTACGGGCTTTCCTGAGTTGTTGGATCCATTGATGGAACTCATGTTTGCATAATTGCTCCAACTGTAAATGAGGAGACACACATCAATAGAAAAGGATTCCACAGCATAAATACTAATTTGTGATAATTTTGCACAATGCAAAGCATTTTTTTAAAATAAATTTAAATATTAAAGCTTCAGTGTCTTAATTAAATTATTTTATTATAATAAGATTAAATGATTGGTGTCATGCTGCAGTGACCTCACCCTTGCAGGCTCACTATTGGCTGATTCAGTGGTTGCGGGCGGCCATTTTGGGTTGACATCACTGTAGTCCTTAGTTCACAACACTTCAGTCAGCACTTAAGAATCATTCCTAGACTTTACTGAAAGTTGCTTTTAGCTTCTTTATAAAAGTCTCCTACTCTTAGAGAAGTCCTACTTTTACTAAGAATTTTTTGACACTTAAGTCAAAGCTTAAAACTATTCTCAAGAGCATTTCTTAGAAGTTTTATACATACGGGGCCTGGACATGCTGATTGGATAACATTTCGATCAGAAGCGCGTTTACACTTGTCTTTTCAATGTGTATGTGGACAACATCCGGATACAGGTCGTATAATGCCAAGTGTAAACGCAGCCGATGTATTTTGAGTCTAGATTTTAATGTGAATTGAATTGGAGCACATCTGGGGCCGTATTCATAAAATGTCTTAAGGCTAAAAGTAGCTCACCATTTAGGAGAAACTCTTAAAAATAATGGGAATGTCAGTCCTAATTTTAGGACTCCTAAATTTTTGCTCTAAGTTTGTTTCCCAAAGTATTTTAGCGCTAAAACCAGCTCCTAAATCTGTGAAAAGTTAGGACTAATCAAGAAGACTTTTGTCACACTCTCATACCACATGGACTCTTGTTTTCAGTCAGTACCGTTTTTCCTTAGTTTGTTGTCATGGACACTCATTAGTTTCAGCTGTGCACTAATCATCTCATTATCCTCTCACTATTTAAGTTCAGTTCTGTTTGTGTGACTTTGTCTGGTCTTGTCTCTACTATGGTTGTGTTGGATTGCTTGCCTCTACGTTGGACTTAACCTGTGTGGATTATTAAAGATGACCTATTTACTCTCATCTTTGTGTGGGTTTACACAACCAGGGGCTTGTTCTTCGTACATCGCTAACTCATTTAGCTGGGTTTGATTGTTGGCGATTTGGCATGATCTTGGATTGTTTGGTTCTTCAACGCTCATCCTGGACTTGCTGTCATAGCAACATGTGCGCAAACTTAAACCTGCTCGGGAGCAGGCTTATTTCATGTTAACAGGATTAGATCCCGGCTTTATAAGCGGAGGTGATACGGGAAGTCCAGCGCAGCGCGATAGTAGGCTATGGAAGCTTGTTTCCGCCACAGAATAAAACATTTTAAAAGATAATTGTGACCTTTTTATCTCACAATTGCAAGTTTACATCTCGCAATTCTGACTTTATTTCTCAGAATTGCGCGTTATAAAGTCAGAATCGCGTGAAATAAAGTCGCAATTGCGTGTTATAAAGTCAGAATTGCGTGAAATAAAGTCGCAATTGCGTCTTATAAAGTCAGAATTCTGACTTTTTTTCTAACAATTGCGACTTTATATCTCGCAGTTCTGACTTTATAACACGCAACAGCGACTTTATTTCACGCAATTCTGACTTTATATCTCGCAATTCTGAGAAATAAAGTCAGAATTGCGAGATGTAAACTCGCAATTGTGAGATAAAAAGTCGCAATTATCTTTTAAAATGTTTTATTCTGTGGCGGAAACAAGCTTCCATACGATAGTGCACTTTCTGAGATATATATTTTTTTTCTTGTGTTTCGTGAGATTGTCGGGTTTTTTTTGTCTCTTTTAGGTTTAAAAAACAGTTTTAGTTGTTGTTTTTTTTTAGCATTTCCAAGCCACTTAAGACCCAATGTTGTAAAGCTGTTTTTTTTTTTTTTTTTTTTTTTTTTAGGCTATCATAATTTTTTATGAAGATCATACAATCATGACCATGCCGATTACAGATATGTCACTCAGGTTTCACTAACGTGATTGGTACCATAGACTATAGGCTACCATAGACTGCCATCAAGGCCTCAATGAAGGGGATTATGTGAACAGAAAGGGGATTCACAATGTAAATGTGCAGCCCAGTTTGTGACTCTTAATATTCCAGATTAGTTATTATATCAAATAAAAAAAGGTGTTGACTAAAATCTTCCATATCACAAATGTGAAAGCAAAATGGCCAGGATCTGTGCATGACTTAAGAATTTTCAGAGATTCACATTTATGCACATTATTTGAAAGTGGTAAGGAAAGTTCCACAATTAAATATCAAGCTCACTGTATTACATACACTTATGCTGATCCTAACAGAACTGCATTTTTTCATAGGTGATTATGACATGTTCCTGCCTGCAGACAGGTGTTTTATGACCCCATTCCCTGACCCAAACCAGTTACAATGCAACTCTAGCCAGGACAAGGGCACACAATGAAATTAACTTTGGCTAACTAAAGGGAAGATTTCAGTGTCTGAAAAGTCTGAGGGTTGCACACCTGACAGGGCCTGTGACATTGTTGCATGTGCCATATTACACAACATTGCCACAAAAAAAAAAAAACACTTTTCATTAAATGTTTAATAAAAGACAAATATACTTAGTTCCTTGAGTTTTATTTCAATTGTTCTTTGTAAAGAAAAGCCAGTGGTCAAGTGCCTGCAACAAGAGATATTAGACACATGCCTCATGCAACAAATAAAAAGGAAAAGTTGCCTATACACTGCCCACCTGTAGGCCTATGTCTCCCCTGTCTGTGCAGACTCTTCTGTAGGTCTTTCTGTAGATGTGGAATCCTGCAACTTATATTGCAGCCATAAAGCATACAAGTATAAATTAAGTAAAGTTATTTATGCACTTGCAGGTAGGCTAGTTCCTCCATATGACAGTTATCTGAGAGGGTTTATTCACTGTCCAGTGCAATGGAAACAAATAGACATTACAAAGTCTTATACTTTCTTTCCTTTGGAAAGTTAGAAAATGTCCACTATACTGCACATGGCACCACTTTCTTGGGAACAGATACAAGTGTTGGTGTATTATGTAAAAGTGCACAAAAGAGGAAAACACAATGTCAATGAACTACACTGGGGTAAAATGTGATCAATAACTCATGGCAAAAAATTTTTCACATTAACATAAGTTTATCAGTTTTCACTTTCACAAGTCAAAGCAATTCATCATTACTCAAGATTTAACAGTTGAAATGACTATACGGGCTTAATTTAATGCAGCAAAAATTATTTTACAGTGTAGGCTACTAAGATCTTTTCTATTTTTTTTCTCAGCCTTTTTCTTGGTTGCTTTTATAAACAGACAACCATTTATTTAACAGTGCCTTTTATAAAAGAGACTATAATATAACTAAAAATTACCATTATGTAGAATATTTTTGTACTTCACCTTTATTTGTTCCCATGTTCTAGTGTGGTGACTCTGACATTACAATGCACAAAGTAATTATGCAATTATTAAAATACAAAAATATAGGCTAATAAGTGATAAAAACATCTAACATGGCCACTTCCAACGGATTTAAATTGTCTGCTACTTTTTGCCAGCCATCTCTCCTGGCTTTTGCAGACTTTGACTTTTCCCTGGCGTTTTGATTAAACATTAAAATTCTGAATAAACTTCGACTATTAGTTCTTGCTCTGCTGAGGAGAAAAACTGAGCGCGCTCTTTGGCCACGCTGAGCAGCCAATAGCAGCGTTGCTGATCAATGTTTCTACTATCGATACATATCCCCTTTTAACCAGCGCATGAATGCGCAATTATCTCAGATAACTCAATCCAGCGATACTAATCATATCCGGCAAGTGTGTTCGAAGAACCGAGTTAGCCAGATCATGATTCGCACGATGATATCATCTTGGATGTGTCATTTGATCTCGGATGTAATAAACAACGTACGAAGAACGGGCCCCTGATCGTGACAACTCCTAAGTAACCAAAATCACAAACAATCCTAAAAGGGCTGTTGCTGGCAATCCACCAAAGACACTGAACACCATTGATGCAATAGGTTATAGAGCATTGGGTGCTGAACCTTTTCTTCATAAATACAATAAATACTTTATTTATGATTTTAATCTGCACTGACATAACATAAAAGTTAATTTATGTAAAGACAAAATGCATTGAATGATGAAGAATAAAACATTTCGGTCAAGTTGAAAATAATGTCCCATCATCTGAGCTGAAAGCCTTGTGGGCAGCTTAGGTAACCTAGGTTTAAGTTCCGACTCGTGGACCTTTCCTGATCCCATCCCCCCTTTTTCTCTTTCTCGCTTTCTGAAAATAAATAAATGTTTAAAGTCCCCCTGTGGTGAAAATCAAGTTTTTAATGTTGTTTATATGTCTATGTGGTGTTTTTAATGTGCTTTAAGACAAACCATGTGCAAATTCATAAGTCAACACCATTGCTGGGTATTTTCTCTTTAAAACTGCGGTAAACCAAAGTCTCAAAAACGCAGTTTAAAATCGCTGGTGTTTCTGACGTCACAAACTAACTTGTAACCAATCACGTCAGTGTACCGGAGGGCTTTAGCTTATCATTAACACCGAACTAGGTTTGTGTAACATTAGCAACACATTATTAGCTGTTTGATAACATAGTCAAGCAAAAGGCTAATGTGTCCGACGTTGTAAAGAGCGATATCATTGTGCAGTGTTTACCTCAGTAAGCTGGCCGAGTGAATCTCTGAGCTGGCGTGAGTTTGCATATTCATGGATCCGCGTATACTAAATTAAGAAAGGGTATAGAGTGGTATTCAAGCTATTTTAATGCATGAACATTTAAATTTTTTTACAGGAAAGAACGTTTAAATATGTCATTTTGGTGATCAAAGATGAGTTTTAAGGGATACAATTATTGACTACAGGAGGACTTTAATAATTTTTTTTTTTTTTTTTCATGTCAGATTACCTGTGGCAGTTGTTTTCACGAGTTCACACTTACAAATGATCGAATAGAGTAAAACAATATAATAAAAGTATTTTGCGTGCTGTCTGAAGGGAGGTTCCGAGCTCGGAATTTAGCCTGTATCGCCGGCTAAGTGTGAGGAGTCGGGGTGGCTCTCGGCTGTGTATATGCCTCCTCTCGAGCTGTTTAGAACATGCCATTTGAACGTGCTCCTCCCGAACTTTGTTTAGAAAACATAATTTGTCGCTTGAATTCTGAAATCTCTTGAGATACAGACATGTAAGAGGCTGACAATTAACTGAACATATACTTGTTTAATAGTGACACTTAGCCTACATTTTTAAATCTTTATTGAACATGGCAACATTTTTATTTTAAAATCTTATTTTGAATATGGCAACATGATACCTCATTCTACAATATTTATATCACTGACAGAGACTCCTCCCCCATCAGCCAATCACTGTGTGCATAGTAAGCGTGTTGACACCATCCATAGCAACGAGGTCAACCCCGCCCTTTCTGTTAGCTTAAGACTTCTCTCTATTCCTTAGTAAAAGTTGGTTACAGCAGCTTTGTGAGGAAACTCTTAACTAGTAAGAACTTTTACTGCTATTTAGGAGAACTCTTAGTGGTAAGATAAAATGTTTTGTGAATACGGCCTCTGATCTCTTCTGGAAGCTGGTTCCAGCTACGGCTGTCACAGCTAAAAGCAGACTCCTCGCTTTGAATCAAGTCAAGTCACCTTTATTTATATAGCGCTTTTTACAATACAGATTGTTTCAAAGCAGCTTTATAGTGATAACAGGAAAATAATGCAACAAAGTTTGTTTCTGCTGTACAGCAGCTCTAGAAGAAAATGGCGAAAATAGTCCAGCTCAGAGCCATAGAGAGAGAGAGTTGCGACACTCCCATAGACCTCCGTTGTAAATAATGGCGGCGCTTTTAACCGCCTACTTCCGGGATATGAAGATCGGAATAGTTCCAAACTCTGTCATTTGGGCGTTGGACACCATTCACTTACATTGCTGCGCGTCGAGTTGTTCCAGAGTTAAGTTGCCGAAATATCGACCTCTTTTGAATTGTCAACTGTCTATATTGTATCAGAGGCCCTTTGCGATGCTTATACTGGTCTTCATTTGTACATGCACAGCGTAATTATTTATATTTTATGTTGGTTGTTTCAACCAATTTTCAAGCACTGCCTGCTAGCTAACGTTAGTTAGTTAGCTAGCGCGACTTCGTCAGCTAAGAGTTCGGTAATGAATCGCTACCACCTTTATAGCAACTTTTATTTAATTTAATTTTTTGGGATATACTAACTTTTCATTATGTTATTATTGTCTTGAGTGAAGCGGCTTGTGAGAACAATGCTGGACCTTTAGGATTGTTATGGCCATCACCAGTCCTGTCTGTTTCATGGATCACCTGCCCCTGGTTTTTGTTTTTCTTGTTCACACACACAAGCACACATTTTTGTTGTCTGTCATTGTTTAATAAAAAATATTTTATTTGAAAACCTTCATTTGTATCAGCCATGCTTAAATTCGTTTTTAATCTGTTATAGTTTTGATAATGTGTATGGCCTTAATCTTAAAATAATATTCTTAGTCTTAACATGATCATGTTTCACGTTGTGGTCCTGGGGGTGGCCACTTTCATCAGAAGAAGTGAGCTAGCTTCTAAGCGAATTCTGAACGGACCGCCACGGCAGACCTCTTTGCGTGATCACGAAGGTAGGCTAATGGCTGAATCAAAATTTATAAGCAAAATCACGGGAATCAATAGCCTAATACAGCCCAGTTGTGCTAAAATAAATATCATGAGACGTCCATCATCAGATGAATGATATGGAAAAGTTAAGTTAGAGCCGCTAAAGCCAGTGCTACTACCCATGCGAACATGAACACTAAGCTTTTCCCTCCAAAAATATAGCTTAAAACTTATCTCCAAATGCAAAACTGACATTAACAAAATGCAATAATGCAATAACAGCTGAAAAAGTACTTGGGTGTGTGTTTTATTTTATATTTACCGTTCAATAATGCAATCGCTGCTGTCTGTCCCATAGAAGAACATGACAGCCAGCGTACGTTTTGGAACTATTGGGGCTTACATGAACCACGTGACAGCCATAGCGGCGACATCAAAGAGTGTCGCAACTCTCTCTCTCTATGGCTCTGGTCCAGCTTAAGTAAGTTCAGTGATGATTATTTTTTGTGGTAAAAAAGTTATTAATTTAGTTAATTAAACACTATATTGTGTTATTTCTCCATCCATGCAATAAATGCATTTCTTTGAATGAGCAGAGTATTTGTAACATATTTAATTTGACCACTCCTGGTATGACCCATTTCAGGGGAGGCCAAAATTGCAATTTAACATCAGTCCTATATAAATGTTTCTTCAGATTTACATAAAGCAGTAAAGCAGACATAAGCTATTTTCTGTGAATCTGCAATATTTCCAATTAACGCTATATGTAAATTACTAAAAATAACTCAACAGCAAAACTATTTCCGCAACAAACCTGTGTTTTTATAATTATCATAATAATTAATATGATAACACATGCCAGTTTGCAATATCAGGCACCAATATCAGGCACCATTATCAAACGCCCTGCATCTGAAAACACAAACTCCAGACACTTTGAGCAGGCGAGGATCTTCAGCAGTGGTTTTGGAGTGGAGGGAATGCTGACATGAGAATGCACCTGTCCCACAGAGGGCTAAATGCTGTTGCGCTTAACAAGAGTTGGCAGTACCTCGGCTCGGTCTGCTCTCTGTTAAGACTATAGTGGCCCGATGATCCCATTAGCGGCTGGACCGTGTTAGACATAGAAGGGGAGGGGCCCCACATCCTTAATACAGCATTGACAAACAGTTCTGATCCAACTTTACCCAACACGGATTGCTAATGCTTATTGATGCTATCACACACACTATAGAGATGAGTCTCACAGAGGTTCATGCACAGTGACAATAGTGCAGAATATGCGAAAACAAGACAGAAGACATGCTAAAGGAAAAGTTTAATACAATACTCAAAATATAATTTTCATACTTTCATTTATGAAAAATAAATGAAAAATGTGTGTACTGCAATACACTTACCTGAAGAGATCAGATGTGCTCCAACAGTAGTCACATTCAAATTCTGTTTAGCTGTGCATTTACTGAATGAGCACTTTGCTACATCCGTGTCAGGGTTCTGATATGTTTTCTGTATTTGTGTTACTATGAGTTGTTTTTTTCCTAGTCATTTGTCTCCTTGGTTACTGATTGATTAGCGTGCACCTGATGTGGTTTTGCTTGATTAGTTCACTGTTATTTAAGCCCTGTGTTTTGTTCACTTCTCGTCTTATGTCCAATCTCGTCTTATGAAGTTTGGTTGTTCCAGTGTCTCTAGTCAAAGAGTTTTCTGAGTATTTTTTCATCTTTGTTTTTTGTTATTAAACAACTGCTGAACTTAAATCCTGTTTATTTTGTTATCTTTGCCTCTACCGTACGTGACAGAAAATCAGACCGACTATGGATTTACCAGCAGTCAGACTCTGCTCTCTCAGGGATCCAATCCCTGGAGCCACACAAGAAGGTGTTCTTGGAGCTACAACATCCACCTGGTTCTTTACGATGATGCTAGTCTGCGTGTGTACGAGCTTCCAGAGAGCTTTAAAGACTACATGGAATGGGTCTTTTTACACAATGGTTCCCCATTTACAGTCTGTGAGAGCAGGGAGGAAATCGGCACTCCTACCACCACCAACAGCCCCAGCACCAGCGATACCAGTGCCCCCCGCAGATGAGCCCGAGCCTGCCGTGTTAGATGAGTCAAAGGCAGTGCTAAAGATTGCCCCAGAGCCCGAGCCAGCCACGTCTGATCAGGGGTGTGAGCCGGCATCTTCACCTGTGCCAAAATTCAAATTCATATACACAATCGTTCTTACTTATGCATTCAAATAAATGTAACCTTACCGTTCCACTTCATCTGTATCTGATTTAGAATGAACAGAAATCGGTAGCCTAAGTAATGTAATGACCCATAGGCCGATAACTGATGAAAATGTCTGTGTAAATCACTTACAGCAGACTAAAACTACTCTGTATTCTTCACATTATTTCAATAGCCATTAGGCTGCTATTTTAATCATTATCAAAAAAATATATAATGTACCATAAGTTTGTTTTGCAATTAAACTTCTTAAACAAATAAATGTCATTCATACTATGACAAGGAAAAAAAAAACTGCTCTAAAGAGAACTAACACCTCCCACCCCACCTTCATGCTTTAAAATTATTTTGGTGGGTCCTGAGATAGATTATACTTGTCTAGATGGGTTCTCGAATGGAAAAGTTTGGGAACCCCTGGTTTAATAGGCCACTAGAGCCAAGCCTTACGGCTCAAACTACTTAGTTTAGTGGCACGCATACACTGCTATGTAGGCACATATGTAGCTAAAACCACATTGGTAAGTCATTAGTGACACCCCTAAAAAAAGGGAGGTACACTAGTACACATAGGGCTACTCTGCGAAATGTTTACGCACCTTATATGCCCACATGTCTAACGGCTAGATCTGCTTGGGGGAATAGTGCATAGGTCCAGGTCTAGTCCGCCAAGACCTAGCATATGCCCCATTTTTCATACTCAAAACTAAAGGGCCAGGCACACATAGCTAGCATACACACGGTTCATATGGCTCTTCGTACAGTTGGCTTGTATTGTGGCTGTTGCAAGTCCCGTACTTGCTCTGCAGTGTAGCAGATGTATTCCGTCAAGCATAACATTGTCATACCTTTTACCATGCCTGCTGCATCAGTAGCCAATGAGCTTGCGTGCTCATCCTTCAAATACTTGGGTAGCATTTGCCTTAGCTGTGCATCGCACTTTCAGAAACCATCCACCTTCCCCAGCTCCACCTGTATAGATCTACTATGGGTAATCCATGAACGCTATATTACACAAATGTCTTACTTGCTCACAGTGTCGTGAATGTAGTGGCAGTAGCAAGTCCCGTTCTTGCTCTGCAGCAGCAGCAGCGTAGCAGATCTATTCCGCGAAGACCAAACATATCAACATTGTCATACTCATTACCATGTCAATACACAGTTGTCATGACAGATATAGGCTTTCGCTCATGTATCACATTTCAAACGGAGCTATAGCAATTCTTAGTACTTTTGTACAGCAGCAGCAGCATGTTTAACAAACTAATATTTTTAACAGCAAGGACACCTTCATTACTTTCCAAGGGTAATATTTTCATTTATACAAACGTGCGTTGGGGCTGATTTCAGCTGATTTCGGTATTAGTCATGCTCCATTATTCATCTATTGTTCCAAATGACTCCATATAAAAAAAAAAAAAAGGAGAATAGAGAGTTTGACAATTAAGATTATCAAATGACACCTTAGGGCCCTATATTACACCCGCGCGCAATACAGCTCCAAGCGCGACACAAGTGTTTTTTGCTATTTTCAGTCCGACGCAGTTATCATTTTCACGTCCTGCACCACGTTGTTTAAATAGCAAATGCATTTGCGCCCATGGGGCATTTGCGCTGGTCTGAAAACGAGGTGTTTTCTGGCGCATTGTTGGCGTGTTGCTATTTTGAGGCAACAGAAATAGACTCTATCAAATTCCGTGGCGCGAGCGCAACTGGCATTTGAAGGGAATGGGAGATGAGACTCTGATTGGTTTAGCGCACATAAATCCCAAAACACACCCATTACTCATTATGAGAATAGGGACAACCCTTTTAGACCATGCGCCTGGTGCGCCGACCATTATTCCCATCGTTAAACTAGCAAAAGTGGATTCGGACACGCCCTAAGTGAACATGCGCTGTGCGCTTTAGACCATGCGCTTAGATTGTTAAAATAGGGCCCTAAATCATCATACTATTTGCTCAGGTGGTTGTGGGGGGCTCTTTCTCATCTCTATTAATTAGCCCTTACGTAGTGTGTTATGCAGCAGCAAGCAGCTATTGTATGTAATTACTGTGAGGATATGTCGTCTAAGCTACGGATATGAGAAAAGGCTAAGTGAAATACGCATTCATGCTTTCAACAGGATCGCCATATTTAGCTGTATAACTCTAATGATACGTTCATTTAGTTCCAAAATAAATGTTTTCATTAGCCATGCTAATGTGTGCAGCTGATTCAGCTACATCCAGTGTCAGAGTCATGCTCCAGTCATTCATTATCAAATAAGAATTAAGGGTTATGTCAATGATATTATCAAATTACTTAAATTATGATACTTGTTCAGGTGGTTGCTGGGTTTTCTTATCAGCTTGCAACGTGATATCTGTTGTTAATAAGAAGACAGTTTGTGTTTCTAGATCTAAGCCATTCGGCTTGGTAGCCCAGGCACACATAGTCATATAGGTCACTAGAGTTAAGCCATTTGGCATGGTAGCCCAGGCACACATAGTCACAGGCAACTAGAGTTAAGCCATTCGGCAAAGCAGGCCCAGGCACAGATAGATATTAAAACATGCGTTCTCATGGCCCTTCAGAGCAGCAGCAGTACATATGTCTTGGCGGTAGATCTGCTTGTTTGGGGGGTGTTTGTTCTTTCCTGTTATGTCTTTGTTATCCATATGTTATCTGATCTAAAAACAAATAGTAGTGCTGGTCCTGATGTTTGGAAGCTACATTTGTTAAATCTGCTGCTCATGTATTAATGTATCCTCTTGCAGATCTATTTAATTTGTCATTGTCTACCTGTTCTGTTCCGTCTATATGGAAATGTGCAAGAGTTACTCCTTTGTTCAAAGGTGGAGGCTCATCTGATGTGAATAATTATCGTCCAATTTCTATTATTTGTTGTATTGCAAAAAATTGAGAAACAAATTTTTAATCAATTATCATTGTTTATTAATTTCTTAAATATTCCATCTCTGTTAACAGTCTGGTTTCAGACAAAATTTTTCTACTATGACTGTTCTTTTAAAATTCACAAATGATGTGTTTTCATCCTTTGACAAAGGCCAAGCCACAGGTGCCATTTTCATTGATCTTTCTAAGGCGTTTGATATGGTCAATCATTATCTTCTTCTTGATAAATTGTATTCTATTGGTTTAACTAGAAATGCTCTTCTTTGGTTCAATGCTTACTTCATAACAGATGTCAATGTGTTGTTTTTCAGGGTTTTCAGTCAGATTATGTAATTGTTGAAAAAGATGTTCCACAAGGTTCTACTCTTTGACCATTGCTTTTCTCTATTTTTATTAATGATTTACCTCAGATATGCTCAAATAGTTTGGTACATCTTTATGCTGATGACACTGTCATTTACACCAGTGGCGGATTTAGCAAATTGGGGGCCCAAGGCGAAGGTATGTATGGGCCCCCCCATCCGATCTTTAAAGGTGCAATGTGTCATATTTCTGAGGATCTATTGACATAAATGCAATATATAACTATGTTTTCAGTGCATAAAAACCTTACTTAATGAACCGTTATGTTCTTATTACCTTAGAATGAGTCATTTATATCTAGGCCTACATAACCGCGGGAACCCCCTTCTATGAAGATCGACATATTGTGACGTCTAAAAATCACACACTGCACCTTTAAAAATCTTTTTTTTACAGACTGAATGGCAGGTAAAGGTTGGAGAGGAGAAATAAAGCTTCCCCTTTAAACCTTGCATACACTTATTCTTATTCACACCTAAACAGAAACGTCACAATGTTTACATGGTACAATTTCTGGTAAGCTCTGTTTTTATTTTATTTTTGCTTGACAAATTTCGATTCAATTCTTGTGATTTGATTCAATACTGGCTCATTTAGATACATATTAGGTACACAAGATAGACGTTAATTTTTCTCAAGAAAAAAAAACTATGAACATAATGCGTTTTAGTAAACAATATACTAAATAAGTAATATAGTAGGCTACACATATTTAGCTAAATACTCTTTATATCTTATTTTTCTAGTCAACTAACATGCTATAGCCTATATTATGGTAATTAAATGGCTTTCCTGAGGTAACGTTATGTGACGATTGTTCTCCAGCTGTTTTACCTCTTTCCACGGTTGAAAAACACTGATTGGTCGATATTATGAATAAGGAATATACTACATTTTGGTAAGTTATTACCGAAGATGATCAGTTCACGTGCCTCTAGGGATCGGTCACGTCACATTACAAGCTCCAAAGGGTATTTATTGTTTGAATTTCGTAATAGAATTGACAGAAACCGAGAGCTGAGATTTTTCATATCATAAGTAATTTAAACTGCTCTGTTCTCTTACGAGAGGTCTCTCGTACTGCGTAAGATATCTTACGCTAGGGGAAAATCCTTTTCCGCGAGATATTGAAGCCAAAAATTATCCTTAATTTTGTAATAATGCAAAACGCGTTGCAGCAGCAATGCAGACATAGGCGAGACAGCTCGCGCGCCTATTGGCTGCTCTGCGGCAACTGCAGCAGCCTATCGAGCGAGGCCTGGCGTGACGTCAGACCCAATCAGGGCACTTCGCGCCCGCTGCGTCACGTCCCGCCGAAATGGGCGTGGTCTAGGCCTATAAATATCGCTCGCAGGCAGCTATTATCTGATTTTTCATCCTTCAAGCGAAGCACACGCATCGCTGGAGCTGGATTAGAAGCCGCGCCGTCGAGAGAGAGCACCTTCAGCGGGACGAGTCACTGAAGTCGCTGGCCGCGCCGCCTTCCTTGCCTTCCTGCTGCGCTTTCCGGCATTATATCCTTTCTCTGCCACTGTGTTTATGTATGTGTGTGTGCTCGCCGCCGCGACACACACTCCCATTGCACTAAAAGAGCTGGGCGTCTTTTTCAAGACGCCCCTTTTCCTGATCACGCAGCTCTCGCACTCGCTGACGGCGACTGCCCTCACTGCGAGTTAGGTACTGCCTATGGTGACTCTGAGGACTCACCTGGCATCCTTCTCCGAGACTGCTCCTCCGCCCCCCCCCCCCAACCCGCAAAGCTTGCCGGTTCGCCCGCTTGCCTTGCCTGCTTGGGGGACGATACCTGTTCTCCCTCTGTTCGAGCCGCGCACACCGCGCCGCTCACAGAGGATGTCAGGAGCGGGCGGTCACGGGGCTAGCTTTCTCTCTCCCTCTGTTCAAGCCGCGCAAACTGCGCCGCTCACAAGGGAGGCTGGAAGCGGACGGTCGGGGTTAGTTTTTCTTTACGTTATAAGAAAGCTACCCTGCCTTCTGCGCCCCATTCATGCGTCACTCACCGGCGAAAGGAGAAAGATGTGTTTTTTAGTCCCTCCGAGGATGGACTGACCTTCAATTTCTCATACATATTCCCAGTTCCCTGATCATGCGACTGGAAATATCAATATTGCAGCAGGCGAGCCTGTTTTATTACAAGCGCGCCTGCAAGCATACGCCGAAGAAAGCATGTGACGCTCTTATATGCTCGTGCATCCGAAAACCTTTGCGTTCCCCCCCTGTGGCTCAGTGGCGGAATCATTGGTTTTTCCCACGAGAGACCGGAGTTCGAATCCCGGTCTAGCGGCAGTTAAAATTATGCCGCCAATGCTTCGCTCTGTCAGTTCCCTGAAAAGCGACTGCAGACGTGCATTTTGCAGCCAACGAGCGCGTTGCACAACCCGCTCGCCTGCACCCAAACACCGTTTCTATGGTTTCCGTGCGTCACTGGCGAAAGGAGAAAAGAGCGTTTTCTGGTCCCCCCGCGGATGGACCGACCTCCTCTTTCTCGTACATTTCTCATTCCCCTCTCGCGGGGGCGACTGGAAATGTCTGTATTGCAGTGAGCAAGCCTGTTGTAATACACGCATGCCTGCAAACAAACGCCAGCACGTTGACGCTCTCTTATAATACTCGCGCTAACTGAGTTACAATGTGTCTCCCCCTGTGGCCCAGTGGCAGACTCTCAGGTTTTTGCACGCGAGAGACCCGCGTTCGATCCCCGGGTCTACCGGCAGATAAAATTATGCCGTCAATGCTCGCTCTGTCAGTTCCCTGAAAAGGCGACTGCAGATGTGTATTTTGCAGCCAACGAGCGCGTTGTACAACCCGCTCGCCTGCACCCAAACACCGTTTCTATGGTGTTCCGTGCGTCACTGGCGTAAGGAAAAAAGGGAGTTTTTCTGGTCCCGCTGCGGACGGACCAACCTCCTTTTTCCTATACATTTCCCATTCCCCTCTGGAATTCAGGCGACTGGAAATGTCAATATTGCAGTGAACAAGCCTGTTGTAATGCACGCAGGCCTGCAATAAACGCCAGCATGTTGACGCTCTCTGTTTCTATGGCAACTTCTCGCTCGTTCAGTTCCAGTAAATGTGACTGTTCCAGTGTATCCTGCAGTAAACAAGTCGGTTCTGTCACCCGCTTGCCTGCACACAAACGCCGTTTTTACGGCTACCCAGATAAATCCCATAAGTGTGAATTTTTTCTGGTGTCCCGGCCACGGCCGATGGTGCTTTATGTGTAAGAAGAATGCCCACTGCCCAGTGCCCATCTCTACACACAAGCACAGCCCGTCACACAGGGCTCGCGCACATGAATCGGCTCAGACCGATTGCGCTTGAAACATGGTGAATGTGCCCACTAACACCACGTTATGCATGTCTCACGGTTTCTGTAAAAACGAAACCAACGTGCACTCGCTTCACGCAAGCGAACGATGCTTTCGGTGTGATAAATGTGCCCGCTGTCCCGCGCCCACATCCACACATAGACATGACAGTTCCCACGGGAACCGCCCAGCCCTCCCCCTCGCGGTTAACCACCGCAGAGGAGTCAAGCGCGGGCAATCTGCCCGCTGTCATCAGCGCGCCCCATGCCTCAAATGTCACGAGCGACACGCTTGTGTTACAGCACACCGAAGCTTCTCCATCGCTGAGCGAGCGGAGCGCGCTTCGTATTCGACCCCTAGCTATCCATGCAGACGCATGGGCAAAGCTACCCGGGGTTTCGAAGTGGGTGCTGAACATTATAGAAAGAGGCTATTCGCTGCAGTTTCGCCGACGCCCTCA
Source organism: Leuciscus leuciscus (assembly GCF_965113295.1). Lineage (NCBI taxonomy): Eukaryota > Metazoa > Chordata > Actinopteri > Cypriniformes > Leuciscidae > Leuciscus > Leuciscus leuciscus. The sequence goes on from NC_138746.1 coordinate 26,732,149, forward strand.
CCGCTATGTGGCGCGCGTCGAGACCACGGTAAAAACAGAAGTAGCACATCTACTTCGAGCCGAGGTGACGAAACTATTGAGCAAAGGGGCCATAGAACCTCTCTCTCAAGATCAGAGCGAGGGAGGGCTATACAGCAGATACTTCCTGGTACCGAAAAAAGACGGGGGTCTCAGACCCATACTAGATCTAAGGCAACTGAACAAAGTGCTTGTGAAGCGACAGTTCAGGATGCTCACGACCAGGCAAATCCTTGTGCAGATTCGCCAAGGAGATTGGTTTGTGTCAATAGATCTGAAAGACGCGTGTTTTCAAATACAGATAGCGTCACGTCACAGGCGATATTTGAGATTCGCCTTCGAGGGCCAGGCATATCAGTACACAGTCCTGCCGTTCGGTTTGTCCCTAGCACCCCGTACATTTACGAAGTGCATGGATGCGGCGCTCGCACCCCTCAGAATGAGAGGCATGCGAGTGCTGAACTATTTGGACGATTGGCTGATTCTAGCGCAATCTCGCGCAGTGCTCATAGAACACACGACCATTTTACTCGATCACCTCGAGGATTTGGGTCTGAGTGTCAATTGGGCGAAGAGCTCCCTGTCTCCCAGTCAGAAAATATCTTTCCTGGGCACAGAACTGGACTCACTATCCATGATAGCGCGACTATCACAACAGCGCGCGGTAGACATTCGACGCACAGCGAACTCTTTTCGCTGCGGCGCGTCTGTCCCGCTCAAGAGATTTCAGAAGATGCTAGGTCTCATGGCCTCAGCATCGTCAGTGCTCCAGCTGGGTCTGCTCCGCATGCGCCCGCTGCAGTTTTGGCTGAAAGCGCGAGTCCCACGCGAAGCGTGGGCACCCGGTTTGCTTCGCCTCAGGGTCAATCAGAAATGCGTTACAGCTCTGAAACCCTGGAAAGCGAACGACTGGTACCAATCAGGTGTAAGCCTGGGGACTTCCTCGAGGGTGAAAGTGGTGTCCACGGACGCGTCCACCTCGGGATGGGGAGCGCTGCTCGAGGGCAGACCGTTCTTCGGCCAGTGGTCAGAACGGGAGAAGCTCCTGCACATAAACTGCCTCGAAATGCTGGCAGTAGACAACGCACTGACGCGTTTTTGTCCCCAAATAAAAGGTCACCACGTCTTGGTCCGTTCGGACAACATGTCTGTGGTGTCCTACATAAATCGCCAGGGCGGCATCAGATCCGAGAAACTGTACAGGCTGGCAGAACGCCTCCTGGTATGGGCTCAGTGCAACCTGCGCTCGCTCAGAGCAGCGCACGTGCCAGGGATCATGAATATAGGACCAGACAGACTGTCCAGGAACAATGTTCCGGCAGGCGAATGGTCTCTACACCCACAGACAGTCCAACTGCTGTGGAAGAAATTCGGCAGAGCGGAAGTGGACCTGTTTGCGTCTCAAGAAAACGCTCACTGTCAAGAATTTTTCTCCAAGAGCAGGAGCGCGCTGGCCCATGTGTGGCCCCGCCGCCCGCTCTATGCTTTTCCCCCCGTCTCTCTCCTGCCTCAGGTGATAGAACGGATCAGGGAAGAAGGATGCTCAGTACTGCTGGTAGCACCGTTCTGGAAAAACCAACCTTGGTTCCCAGCCGTGATGCAGTTAGCAAGTACTGCCCCGTGGCCAGTACTAGTGAGGAGAGATCTCCTCTCACAGGCCCGCGGCTCGATCTGGCATCCTCACCCGGAACTATGGTCCCTTCATGTCTGGGCCATCAACGGGTACATGTTGGACTCCCTAAAGGAGTATTAAACACGATCACGCAGGCTAGAGCTCCGTCTACAAGACGACTCTATTCTTCGAAATGGTCAGTGTTTTCGGGCTGGTGCACAGCCCGTGGTGTGTCACCCACAAACTGTGATGTGACGGAGGTGTTTTCCTTCCTACAAGAGCTGTTGGATGGGGGCAGGGCCCCCTCCACGCTCAAAGTTTATGTGGCGGCTATAGCAGCGTTCTCAGAAACAACGCTTGGTCAGTCAATAGGAAGGAACGATTTAGTCATCCGCTTCCTTAGAGGAGCTAAGAGACTGAATCCTCCCAGACCTCCCTCAGTCCCCGTATGGGACCTTTCTACGGTTCTGGAAGCCATGAAAGGTGCGCCATTTGAGCCTTTACAGTCAATCGATTTGAAACACCTGTTTTTCAAAACGGTGTTTTTGCTGGCTCTCGCTTCAGTGAAGCGCATAGGGGATCTGCACGCGCTCTCTGTGAGCGCGGCGTGCATGGAGTTTGGGCCCAATGACTCAAAAGTTATACTCAAACCTAAGCACGGTTATGTTCCAAAATCCCTCAACACACCGTTTAGGGCGCAGATTATCTCTCTGTCAGCCCTACCGGTCCCTGATGAGGAAAGAGACGCGAGCCTCCTTTGCCCAGTCAGGGCATTACGAGCTTATGTGTCTCGCTCGTCTGTTTTCAGACAGACGGAACAGCTCTTTGTTTCGTTTAGCGGACGTTCTAAGGGACTAGCCGCGTCGAAACAGAGCCTATCCAGATGGATAGTTGATGCTATAGCGCTGGCATACGCCTCCAAGGGCATGCAGTGCCCTTTGGGTGTCAGAGCGCATTCCACGAGAGGCATGGCCTCTTCGTGGGCCTGGTCAAGTGGGATTGCCTTGCAAGATATTTGTATGGCGGCAGGCTGGGCCTCCCCGTCTACATTTATAAGGTTTTATAACCTAGAGGTTCCCGCCCTGCAGGCCAGGCTGCTGTCGGTCTAAACTACCAGTATTATCTGACCTGATGCGTTCAGCTCAGAATGCTGCGTTTACTGAGCACAGCTCAATTTTCGACAGTTTAAAGCTGGGCAAACTGTGTAAGACCCACATTTTTTCCCATCAGTTCAGGCCGTACCCCGCCCTGTCTGTATGATGAAATTTGCGTCCCTTCGACGCTACTTTATGTGGAAAAGTGAGGCTGCACCCCTCCCTCTTCCCGGACTCTCTGTGAGTTCACTGAGTGATTGTGCACTATATGTACCCCGGGCTTTCGCCCTTGGGTCTTTGGTGTCAGATCTCAGCATGCACGGCGTTTTACACTGGGTCCCCTAGCGTAAGATATCTTACGCAGTACGAGAGACCTCTCGTAAGAGAACGTACTCGGTTACTAACGTAACCTCGGTTCTCTCTAGAAGAGGGAACGAGTACTGCGTATCTTGCCGTGCATGCACACGCTCTGGTTGCTTCGATGATGAAAAACCAGATAATAGCTGCCTGCGAGCGATATTTATAGGCCTAGACCACGCCCATTTCGGCGGGACGTGACGCAGCGGGCGCGAAGTGCCCTGATTGGGTCTGACGTCACGCCAGGCCTCGCTCGATAGGCTGCTGCAGTTGCCGCAGAGCAGCCAATAGGCGCGCGAGCTGTCTCGCCTATGTCTGCATTGCTGCTGCAACGCGTTTTGCATTATTACAAAATTAAGGATAATTTTTGGCTTCAATATCTCGCGGAAAAGGATTTTCCCCTAGCGTAAGATATCTTACGCAGTACGAGAGACCTCTTCTAGAGAGAACCGAGGTTACGTTAGTAACCGAGTACGTTTTGCTTCACGATTTTTCTGTGCGTTGGACGTTTGTTGTTCCTAGCCATAAAAAAGTTTGTCATCGTTAGCAGCTTTCCTAAATACTTACAGTATCTGAGTCTTTTTTTTCTTTTATTTGAGACTCTTGGGTAACTTCGAAACTTTTCATTTTCACGTTTAGACTCATCTTGCTCTGTTTGTGTAGTTCCTATATCGTTAGCGTTGTTGTCATTGTCAGCGGGCATCACAAAACAAGTTTGTTACCTTATTCGGCAATTTGTCCTCCTTTTTTCAGCACCGCTTGGGTAGCTTCGCTTCATTTTTACTCTATAGCCTACTCCTTACACTCTGTCAATCACTTCTTTTTCTCTGTCAGTTTTTTGTCGCAATACAGGCTTGTCACTTTCGCAGATGCGTAAGATAATGGAATAGTCCAATGTAGTGAGGTGGGGGGCCCCCTCCTTTCTGCGACTAATGATTTGATGCCATTTTTGCAAATGGAGTTTTAGAAATATATAATTTGCGAAAAGTAAAAAAAAAAAAAGTAAAAAAAAAAAACTTAAGCATAAGTTAATGGGGCATTTTGGGGGCCCCTAGGTAGCTCGGGGCCCAAGGCAATTGCCGACCTTTGCCTAATGGTAAAGTCCGCCCCTGATTTACACCACTAACTCTGATTTGTTACAAATTCAGAATTCTTTACAATCTGATTTTAATTTGGTTCAAAAATGGTTTCATAACAACATGCTTGTATTGAATAAAGAGGAAATCTTGTTGTATGATGTTTGGGATGCGTCGTTGTCATTCCAATACTTTTGATTTGAATATTTTTGATGATGGCTTATCTCTTGATAATGTTGATTCATTTAAATATCTTGGCCTTTGGATTGATTCTTAACTTACTTTTAAGCCCCATATTGATAATATTGTTAATAGAACATATTATTGCCTGCGTTCACTTTATCGCTTAATCAATAAAAAGTTTTACATTTCAAGACAGGAAAATAATTGTTTCTCAGTTAATATTACCTCTTATTGATTATGCCGATATTGTTTATCAAAATACCCATGATATTTATTTTAAGCCTCTTAATGTTGTTTACAATACTTTGTGCAGATTTGTGTTAAGGTGTCCATATCATACTCATCTTTGTCATATGTATGAATTGCTCAATTGGTTGCATCCTAAATCTAGAAGATAATTCCATTTGGCTTCTGTTTATTTTTAAATGTGTTTATTTTGTTTGTCCTTTTTATTTGAAACAATTTTTTTGATTCCATATAGATCATCTTACTCACTTAGACATACGCAATATCCTTTTTTTTCTTGTTCCTAAAATTTTCAGTGAAGTCGGACGTAGGTCATTTCAGTATAAAGCCCCTTTTGACTGGAATAATCTTCCTGTTTCTCTGAGATCTACCTCCCTTAATCGCTTTAGGCTATCTTTATTTTCTTATCTTAAGATAACTTGTTCATGTTTTTTTTTTGTTTTTTTGTGATAAATTTGAGGATTTTCTGTTATTAATTGGTCTTATGTTGATGATGTATGATGTTGAGTTTTTGTATTTCAACTGTGGTTTGTGGATGTGGGGGTTGAGCATTTCTTTTGTTTTGTTATTTGTAGTGTATGTTTGTTTTGTAAGGTTGTTGTGTTTTATGTTGTATTATTCTGCTTGTGTTTTTAGGACCTCCTTGAAAATGAGATGTTTCATCTCAAGGGGCTATCCTTTCAATAAATTCAAATTCAATATGCATGTCTGCCGATGCAGCAGCTTGTTTTCTTCCCTCAGCAGCATGCATATATTGGCTTGTATTGTCTATTTATCATGTATCCTGCTTTGTTGGGGGGTGAGGGTGTAGCAGCAAAATGTCTTACATGCTCACATCAGCATGTCTGTGAATGTATTGGCAGTAGCAAGTCTTCTTACTTGCTCTGCAGCAGCAGCAATAATCAGAAGCAGCGTAACAGATCTATTCCACAAAGACCAAATACATTAACATTCCCACATCCATTACCATGCCAATCTCTCCGAGAGTTGTCATGACAGAAATATAAGCGTGTATGTGTGCGTGGACAGAGTTCTGGTTGACCTCGAGGATCAGACCCACAGCTGCAGACACAGTAACCCAAGCTCCGTCTGGAGGCATCAGTCATCCAATCCACAATCCATCCCTCTTATTCACTTGCTTTAACCCTCCCCCCTTCATCTATCTGACAGGCTGTGACCTGCATCCATCCCACGCAGCACTCCTCTCCCCCCAGGTCACCCCCTCATGGAACACTTAATTCTTATGGTAACAAAACATGCTGTAGCTTGCAATGAACTCCATGACACACACACACGCTCCCATTTCCCATCGCAAGTCCTTTCAAGAACATTTTAATGCTGTACAACTATTTGCAGACTGGCAGATTTTATAAGGTGTGGTAAATTGGCATTATCTACAAATAAACCAATTGAAATGATTATATTTTGCATCTGCTCTTTGTCTGTGAGGAATTATTAGCAGGCCCACATGTAATGTACCCACACAGCAAAAATCAGAGTGTTCTCAATGTACTCTATAGGAGTACACTGAACACTGGTTTCAGTGTATATATAGGTCCAAGAGTTCGGTGTTCAGTGAACACTGTAAAAAGTGTAAAATATATACTCTCAAAATAGAGTTACATTTGAACACCTGGAGAGTTAAAATGTACTCTTATAACTAGCACTTTCTGACACCGTTTCAGTGCTTTTGAACACCTGCAGTGTAAATCTAGAACCCTCGGTAAGAAAAATAATTACTCCAATGTCAGTGCTTTCGGCGCACTTTGCAGAGCTCATTATTTAACACTTGAGAGTACAAATGTACTCTAAAGCTGGTACTTTTTTATTTAAAATTTTTCAATAGTTTCCAACACCTGCAGTGTAAACCTAGAACCATCAGTGAGTGAAAAATACTCCAAGTCAGTGCTTTTTATGTCTGTTTTATTTAACAATGTTCATGGATGTTCAAATGGTGGTCTGCACAAATGTGTACATGCCATTTAAGGCCTGGTCATAGGAGATGCCGGAAACATAATGTGCTTTGAAAAGTTAATCAGATGCTGACAGGGAAGACTTGCCCTTGCAGGGAAAGAGATCACCATCCAATGCAATGTAGAACTCGTGGATGTGCTTTCTTGTCATCCCAACTGCCAGGATGTAGGGCTGCCTCCGCTGGTTTGGACCAGAGTGCTGCTGAAGGCTGCGACATGACTGTAAGATAAACTGAAATGAATCTACACTGAACATCACATTTTGATGGATAAGTCACACTCTGATAGAAACCTTTGATGGCACAGTTAGCTTTCCCATGCAGGATATATTCAGCATGTGATAAGGCAACCAAGGTTTTTGTACCACGGTCAGACAAAGAGAGAGAATTACACAGAGAGGTCATCAATGTTGGTTACCTTATCACATGTCCCTGCAAACTCCAATACGTTGGCAAGACAAACAGACAACTAAAAATAAGAATGAACGAGCACAAGACTGCAGTCAAAAGAGGTGAACCCCACTCTCTATTCGCTATGCACTTCAAGGAGGCAAAACATAAATTATCAGACTTAAAATTCTGTGGAGGTGACATTGAAAAGAAACAGATCAATAATCTTGGGGGTTACACAATTGCCTTTTGACAATGGCTATTGCCATTGGAGATCAGGACACACTGACCTTATGAAATTTGACTACATGGTCCACAGCTTCCCAGGTACTGATCTTTACAGCTCCCTTCTTTCCACTTGGAGGTGGTGGCAGTAGGTAGACCAGCAGTAGCAGTGAGGCCATGTCACTATCCCAACCTGAGAAGACAGGAGCACCTGCTTTAAGCATATACACCTGACCAAAACCTTTGATACTACATCAATATTAAAACTCAAAACTCTTTTCAATAACAATACTAGTTCTGCAACTAACAATTTTTTTGATAATCGATTAACCTGTCAATTATTAATCAATTGGTTGGATTAAAAGGCCAATTTTTTATTTTCTGTATTTTATCGGGGAAATTTTATTCTGCACAATGCTCTCCTTCAAACATTGCGCAAATTGTAGATTTTTAACATTTATATACAATTACATAATCTCATTACAGTTACTGCTCTCATAAAAACACAATTACTTTTGTTTCATGTAGAGTTTAAAGCTAAATATAAAATCAAACAACATATTTGATCAAAATTAGTATTTTAGTCAAGGGTTATTGCGCTTCCATTTCGACCGCCGTTTGATTAATGCACGGACTTGCGCTCATTCAGTGAAGTTTTACCGAAGACTCAATTACTGACAGGACTTTGTGTAAAATGCTGAGGAAAACACATTAAACATCACACACATTTGTCACAGATCTGACAAGACAGGCCACGTTAATACAATTACAAGTCAGTTTGAAGAACTTAATATAAAACATTCTCATGTTTTGTATTGTGCAATTTTCCCACAGCAGCTAACTCTGCGATCTCTGCTGTTTTTCAGATGCGTTTTATGCATAGAAATGCGTTTTTCACAATTGTGAAGTGACATCACTGACTGGAATTTTCCACAGTGACGTCACAGACCCAACTTATCGATAATGAAATTCTTTCTTGATTATTTTCATTATCAATTTTATTGATTAGTTGTTGCAGCCCTAAAAAATATATTATTTGTATACACAACCATTTGTCATGTCGACATTTGTCAAGTCGACATTTGAAAGATACACACCAGATTCATGTCAATTATTTACTTGAGACCTCGTCATCCTCATCAGTGTTCTCCTCTGTAGACTGGATGAGGTGGTCAAGCAGGGGTGTCTTGCTGATGTCCTTGGCTTGCTCTATTACTTTGGCCTTCAGGAAATCCCATTTCTCAAGGAGTTTTGATGAAGTCTCAGCTCCAAACAACAGGTCAAAGTCTTGCGCCACCTAAAGGGGAGGAAGCAAGCATATGTGTATTTGATGAATGGTGGTATAGTGGTAGGTGACCGTTTTCATCTTTGAACAGCTGTTCTTGACATTGCAAAAACATAATAAATGTGCTTACAAAAAAAACTTGCCAGGCCTTTTGTGTCAAGAAACCTTGGGAACACAGTAAGCACTGTGCTGCATTGCTCAGGATCATGGATCAACTTTTGCCTGTGCTGGAAGGTTTCTCTCATTTTCATGAAGATCTGTTTGTTGTCTGTGCTGTGTTTCAGTAGAGATATGGCCTCACGACACTGGTCTCCCTCCAACTGCTGCACTTTAGTCACTTCTCTCTCTAAGTTTGGTCCGCTGCTGCCTGTAGTGTGAGAGCTCCTTCTCCTACCCCCATTGGTACTGCTATTGCAGCCCGTTCTCATCCTAGGGCGTCATATATTGACGCTTTTGACATTTCGTCTACATCGAACGCACATGGCACCCTTTAGAGTCAATATGAGACGCAGATAGAAATGGGCCAGAAGGCGCCTCCTAGCGGTCTAACCCTATCCCTACACTAGACCTAAACCTACCCATAACCGAACAAAGCTCTGTGCGTCTCATATTGACGCTAAAGGGTGCCATGTGCGTTCGATGTAGACGAAATGTCAAAAGCGTCAGTATTATGACGCCCAAGGATGAGAATGCGTTGGCCATTGCTGAGTTCTCGCTGTGTGTTTTTAATCTTCCAGGGAATGTAGCCCTCATTGCTGTCTATGTCAAAAAAGTGTTCCTAAAGACAGTATCAACAAAGATGGAAATGTATAAAAAAAATAGTTTCAGCATGAATCAATAGAGATCTTTAGAAAAGAAGTGTGAGACTTCTAAAAAGCACCAGAACATTATTCATTTGTTTATTAAGATTAACCTTACTTTTAAATATGTACTCACATAGCCTTTTTTGGAGTAGGGATCTTTTAGACAGGGGAACAGTGTTACTATCCAGGATGTCGCTGAAGACCTCTTCGTCAACCTCTGTTGCACTGCCATCCAGCACATACATGTTTGTCTCAGGGGGTATGCTGAACTTCTCTTTAGCTTTGAATACAGAAAAAAACATAAGTTGTTGTGTTTAAAAATGCAACAAAGTGTGAGAACAATAATGTTTTTTAGCACTATTTCTATCTTAATGGGCAAAGCTACGGTAGACTAGCATGGTGCTAATAATACAATTTCATATAAACATACATCTAAACCAGTGGTTGCGTAAGACTTTCACATTGTCCTTTATTTTGATGGATAATTAATAATTAATTTTCATATTTTAATTATAAGACATTTAATAGCTTTCGTTTTAATTCACATTTTCATTTTTAATCATGAACTTACAGGATATAGGAGCATATAGGCTAGATTATGCTTTTTTTTATATATGAAGAGTCACTTTTCATAGTTTAATTTAAGCACTTTTCAAGCATTTTTAAGGTCCCTAAATCCATTTTTCAAGCAGCAACAAAATTAAAGAATATAAATAGTATAAACAGCGCCCCTTTAGAAAATTATAAGCTAAAATATTAGAATCTTCTTCAATATAAATACAACGTATGTATATTAAATCACTCTTTGGATACTTTTTAAAAATGTGGTTATATCTTTGTATATTTGTTGTCAACTGTAGGTTAGGTTGAGTTTTTTGTAGATGGTTGGAATAATAATAATGATAATAATGAGTATATAATACATGAATATCTTCCTTAAATACCTTAAAATGTTATTTTAATAAATAAACATTGTTTTAAAAAGGACACGTGAAAAAGAGTGTTTAAGACTTTAAGTGTTATGAATAGACTATTTAACTGAATTATTCAGCTGAATATTCAGCCAACACTGATTTGTTTTATTTATTCTTGTCAGGGGCAGCTCTATTAGTCTGTATTTACACAATAAGACATGATGCACAGATCTATATTGTCATATCAGATTTTTTTGTCACGTCCGTTGCTATGGTTACTACTATCACGGAACGAACATTTACAGAACTCACTCTGGTAAAAGCGGTGGTCACTCCCGAAAGTTTAGTCCTCTAAGCATCATGAAAAACTAAACTTTCGATTGGCTACAATGCATACAATGCTGCAGACGTTACAAATTTAAACTTTTGCTTTTGTAAATAGAAACCAGAGTGCTCACACAAACGTGCACGACGGAAACGTGCACAAATGCGAGACTTTGTAGGAACCCTGATTCGACCTTCAGATGTTTCCACCACTGCTAAAAAAATATCAGTCAATGACGGAAAATATTCGGTTTACACGACCTCTGATCTAAACTTCAATTATAAAGAGAACGAAGAGAAGAATGCCATTAACATTAACTTACCCTCCCTGAGAAATGCTGGATATGATGCTCCATTGAGTTTGATGTAACGTTACTTCTTTCCTTGGTACTGCACTTTGAAAAGCATTGCTGTAGTTTTCCTCACATATTACTACAACATAAAAATGCAATTGGTTTATTGAACACGCACAATACCAAAAGTAAGGGGAAATAAAGTCAGACTCAATCATTTCAGACGGGAATCTGTAAAGTTAGCTTTCAAGCCTAGCTAGTCAATTTTGCCTGCACAAGGCCCGAGATTGGGAGCGGCAGCTAACAAATGAATGCTGCATTTTAATTTTGAAATTTCATTTAATGGTCGATCATTTGATTAACGTTAACGTTACCACAAAAAAAACTAAAAAAACACAGATTTAACACTCGCAATTACTTTAGCTACCATTGGTACAGTAAGTAATCTAGTTAAACTAAATTACCAGCAGCACACCTCTTCTACTTCTACATTAGCGTTTTTAGTGTTTTAGTTATGAGATTTAAAACAAGAAGACAAACAGGAATATTCGGCATGATTCACTTGGTGGTTTCTTACCTACAGTCCCGCAGAATCAAAATGTCGACGTCTTCGAATGTCAGTTGGAAACTGGTGTCGAGGCTGCGTCTTGATTCAACCAATGACAACGCGTAGTCGATCTGATGACGTATCGAAACCTAAACTCATGTGCGGACGGGACAGCAACAGTTAGTTCATCATCCCACCATTTACACTACAACAGCTCCACATCAACACTGAACCAATACACCAGGGTTCACCAATCTCGGTCCTGGAGGGCCGCTGTCCTGCAGAGTTTAGCTCCAACCAGCTCCAACACAGCTGTTTGAAAGTTTCTAGTATGCTTAATGAGACCTTGATTAGCTGGTTCAGGTGTGTTTAATTGGGGTTGGAGCTAAACTCTGCAGGACAGCGGCCCTCCAGGACCGAGATTGGTGAACCCTGCAATACACTAACACTTGAGAGAGTTTCTGGTGAAACCTGACAAGTGTACTTTAAGCCCAGTTTACTCCAAAGTGTATAAATTATACTCTGGTCATCAAAACTCTGGGACTTTAACACTCTGACATTTGCTGTGCACAGAAGTCCACAGAAAGCTCTGCAGAATTCCACAGAACTGGAACACTGATCATTTAAAAAAAAGTTATATTTCTCTTCTGTTTGTTAAATATTTGAGCTATCTATAACACTGTAATACTATGCTCCATTTGACAATTTATCATGTTTAAATCAATTCCACTTATTTCAGCAGATTTCCCCCCTAAAATCATCTCAGAAAATGCAGAAAAGTTGAAAACCATGGAGCTACCTCCCCCAACAGGCCATCTTATACAGTCACATCATGAGTCCTGTGACCAATTGAGAAAGAAGAAAAGAAAAAGAAAAAAGAAAAAAAATGGACTTTGCACTCAGGCTGGTTCCTGAGGAGTGAGGTGAGCTGAAGAGACTGTAATTCTGGATAATTCTGCGATAGAAGCCTAGGAAGCGTTGGAGTTCCTTGACGGTGACAGGTTGGGGCCAGTTGTGGATGGTGTCCACCTTCCTCTGGTCCATTTGGATACTTTGTTGGTCTATGATGTACCCGAGGAATTGGACAGATGGTGTGTGTGGATGCACAAGTGGTGTTCTCTCAGCTTCTTGAGAACCTGCTTCACATGGTGGCGATGTTCGGCCAGGTTCCAGGAGTAGATCAGGTTATCGTCGATGACGAAGCGTTGGAGGTACTCCCGGAACACCTTATTCATGTAGCCTTGGAGTACGGAGGGTGAGTTGGACAGGCCATACGCAGGGGCGTAGCAACCGGGGGGGACGGGGGGGACACGTCCCCCGCACTTTTAGAAACACGGGATTCTGTCCCCCGCATTTATTTTGACCCAGCGTCAATATTTCCGCCCGTGTTCTCTGATTTGTTACTTAGACTTGAGTGAACTAACATTCAGCCAATCACAGCGCGAATCATCTCTTGGGTGTGTCTGCATGAGCTTCAAATCTCTTGTTGCTCTTGCGAATTTTCGTTCGTTTAGTCCCTTTGCTGTTTGGCCGTCTGGAGTAAAATGCACCCCAGAAAAAAAGCAGAGGACGATTACATCCTTTTTGCAAACACACAAACACATTATGTTAACAATAATTTATTTGCACACAAAAAAAGCATCATGATCAGTTTTTTGGCTGTCTGATGATGACAATGAGATCGTGAGGTGCTTGAAAGCTGCTTTTGACGCGTTCGACCCGAGTTCGAATCCGCCTTTTGCCGAACTCGCTCTTCTCCATTTTCCCAACACATATGAGATGTCAAATTTATAGCCTAACAATAACATAAAGGTCTCTAGCGTTATATTTTGCCAACAAACTAAAATTGAAACCGTGATATGGCTTTGTTGTTTGTTCCTTTCTAAAACAGAACAAGACTTTAACTAATTAGCCAGTCTGTTTGTGCTGCGTGATATAAAGAAAAGTGCGCACTTTGCTCACCGATCAGCTGGTGATCTGGCGTTAAAAACCACTCAGGGGTTTATTTCTTGCAAGTGAAGAAATTAGGACAAAAGTATTGTAATTTCCCTATACTATAGTGTAATATAAAATATACTTTTGAAATATTCATTTTCATTTATAAAGTATAGACATTTATAGGCTATGATTTTACGTCATATAATAATATAATAATGATTTGTATAATTATTCCTAATAACTGTTTGGCATTCTAAAACACCAGTGATAATGTAATGTAGACTGATAGTCTATAGGCTATCATAACTAAAATGATGTTTGAGCCCTCTTTAGGTACAAGTCAATGCTTTTTCTTTGTTCAATGTGCATAGTTCATGGGTTGAATCCGGTTAAAGCTCTTAATTTTGAGCTCTCAAAGTGCAGCAGATTGATGCATTTAACCTTAAAATGCAAAAAAAAAATCTTCCGGGGGACCATGCCCCCGAACCCCCCTAGAAGGACAGAGGTCCACCCAACATAGGGGGTATCATCACCATACAGCTTTTGTCCCCCCCACTTTTATAAAGGCTGCTACGCCCCTGGCCATACGGCATTACCTGGTACTCGTAGTGGCCCGCCGGAGTGATGAACGCCGTCTTCCATTTGTCACCCTCGCGTATCCGAATGAGGATATAGGTGCTCCGCAAGTCTAGCTTGGAGAAGATGCGTGCCCCATGGAGCTGTTCCAATGCGGCAGGGACCAGAGGAAGAGGATAACTGTATTTAACAGTCTGTGCACTAAGGGCCCGGTACTCGATACATGGCCGCAAGCCTCCGTCCTTCTTGGCCATGAAGAAGCTGAATGTGGCAGGGTATATCGATGGACGGATGAAACGTTGTTTGAGAGCCTCCTGAATGTACTACTCCATGGCCTTCTGTTCCGGGATGGACAGTGGGTAGACTTTACCCTTAGGTGGCATCGCCCCAGGCAGCGGGTCGATAGGGCATGGCCATAGACGGGTCGCCAACCGTTTGCTGAATACATCCTGGAATGCCCAGTACTCTGGAGGGATTTCAGTTTTACTCTCAGTCTCTGGGCTTTTGACGGAGGTGGAGTTCAACTGGAGACTGGATGAAGATTTCGAGAGATAATAATTAATAATTAATAATTCATTACATTTATATAGCGCTTTTTCTCTGCACTCAAAGCGCTTTACATAGAAGGGGGAATCTCCTCAACCACCACCAATGTGCAGCATCCACTTGGATGATGTGAAAGTTATATTTGTCGACATGTTATAGATGTCGACAGTTCCGACGTGTAGATGGTTTGATCACAGATAACAGACAGTTCTGGAAGCAGGAATCACTCCATTGTATAATCTCTCCAGATTTCCAATTGATGGTGGGTTTGTGCTGGGTCCACCAGGGGCGTCCCAGGATGATGTCAGTAGTGGATCCTTCCAGCACCAAGAACGAGATCTTCTCCTCATGCAGGCAGCCGACACGTAGCGTGACTGTGGGGGAGAAGTGGCGGAAACGACCACGGCCCAGCGGCTTGCCGAGGATGGTGTGAATGGCTAACTCTCCTTTCCTCTGGAGGTTGAGTCTTTGGAAAAGTTGATGAGAAATGAAGTTCCCTGCAGACCCAGAGTCGATGAATGCTTGCGTTGAAACGAAAAGTTTTGGGGTTAGAATTTGGACAGGCGTGCGAGTGAGAGGTGCATCTTTGGGCAGAAACCGGATGGTACTCACCGCCGGGCGTGGTGGTCGTATTGGGCAGTTGGTGATGATATGACCTTCTCCCCCACAATTAGGGATGGGAACCGAGAACCGGTTCTTCTTCAGAACCGGTGCCCAGTGAATCGATTCCTTGGAACCGTTAGCATGGCTGCTTAACGATTCCGCTTATCGGTTCCGCTCGTTCAAATCATAGACAGTGGTTCAAATGTGACACGACGTCACACACGTGCTGCGTTGTTTTGGTTCAGAACGTAGCAAACACTATGAGCAAACATGGCATTGAGGCAGAAGCGCTCTGACCGCGTCCTAACTACATGCGACGCGACGGCGCAACACGCGATAAAAAGTATAATTTTCCATGTTAATCAAAGTTTAACCAGCCGCGACACACAACGATTCTATTTGAAAAGGATCCTATTTTACTGCGACCGTCGCGCTGGAACAACAATCTCAAAGTGTGGCAATGATAATATCAGGTACTATTTATGTGCTTTATTTAATGTTTAAAGCATGTATAATGTGACTGAATATCATTTAGTGCTCCCAGCTTTGTAGCTGTAAAAACAACAATGGATAAGTCACATCAAATCTTGAAATTAAACAAATGGAAACAAAAACGTTCAAAATGTGAAGAAAACCCGTGTATTATTTGACAAAGATTGTTTTAGTAACTCAATAGCCTAATCCAAATGAGCACTGTTAATATTCCAAAAGGCACAAGCTCTTCCTTAACTGTTTTCAGTCTGTGTTTTTAGTTTTTATGGCACATAAATGGCAGTTTTATTTTATTTTTTGTCCGGACCAATGAATGTGAAAATTATAAATTTCCTAATCCTAAGGCACTCTTCTTGATAATCTTTCAAGGCACACACTAGCGTGCCATGGCATACTGGTTGAGAAACACTGCCCTAGGCTATAGGTCCCTGGACTTTACTTTGGGAAGTAGCTCACCTACTTTTAGGTTTGTTCTGAGGTTGCTACACATAATTTGTGTATACTCTGTGCTGTGTCTTCTGATCAGATATTAAAGCGAGTTAATACAAACAAATTTGTACTTATTCCCTCTTCCAATAAGAATCGATAAGAGAATCGATAAGGAATCGGATCGATAAGCAATATTGATAATGGAATCGGAATCATTAAATTCTTATCAATTCCCATCCCTACCCACAATACAGACAAAAGTGCTGTGTTAGTCTTCTTTGACGCTCAGCGTTGGACAGATGTTAAGTGTCTACCTGCATGGGTTATGGTGCTGGAAGGGCGACAGATGGAGAGATGGACGGAGGATGCAAATCAGGTTGATCCAATGAGTGGGCTGAAAGACGTTGAGAGATACGCAAAGCTTTCTGAATGAAACTCTCCAAACCGACGGTGTCGTCATAAATGACCATCTGGTGGCGCACTTCCGGTTCAGACCCTGGCGAAAGGCTGTCAACAGGGCCGTCTCATTCCAGCCGCTAGATGGACAACGTGCTGAACTGCAGAGCATAAGCATTTATAGAAGTATTACCTTGGCGGAGGTTGAACAGCTGATCATGGACGGATAATTCTGATGCGATATGACCGAAGACTTCCTTAAAGTGACTGATGAAGGATACCAATGAAGTCGTGACCAGGCCGTTGGCGTGCCAGATGGATTGGGCCCAATAGAGTGCACGTGCAGATAGCAGGGAAATCATGAAGGCGATACCCGCCGGTTCGGTGGAGAAAAGGTGTGGTTGCATTTCAAAATATAGTGAATATTGTGGAAAGAACCCGCTGCAATCCTCCGCCTCACCGTTGTATGTCGCTGGTCGGGCCATGGGACTGGCAGAGGCAGGTGGCGAAGGAGCGGGTGGGTGCAGAGGGGAGAGTTTGCTGAACCACCTGCACAGGTTCGGCAAACTGATCTGGTGGACGCTCACCGCTGGTTCCAACAGGACTCTGCATGATGGTTTGGTCTTCTGTCACAAACACAGGAGACGACAGACAGGTTTAGGTGCACACAGTGTTTATTAAAAGCAGAGTGGTAGTGAAACAACAGGAACCAGATGGTGAGAGGATGGTGACTTGTAGAATGATGATGGTGATTTAGCTGGCGATGACTGAAGTGGATTCTCTGTGCAGGTGACGAGTGAACACGAAGACAGGCGATCTGGATCTGGATATGGATCTGGATCTGGATCTGGATCTGGATCTGGATCTGGATCTGGATCAGGATGACTGACTGACTGACTGACTGACGGACGGATAGGGCTGCTCGATTATGGAAAAAATCTAAATCACGATTATTTTGGTCAGTATTGAAATCACGATTATGTAACACGATTATTTCACATGACTTTGGGAACGTGTTGCATTTATTAAAAATACACCTTTCAACAATTCTTAAATTTTAATTTTAACATTGCACTTTTTGAACTATTTTTTTTATTTATTTTTTTATATTTATTGGCTTTTGTTTAAAACAAAATAAAAATGAATTAATAATATAAACAGATAGACAAAAAATAAATAATAAATAAATACACAGGGGGCAAAGGGGGTTTAGCAGACATGGGCTGCTGTAAAAGGTTGTCATATAAAAATGAAATCTATGATGTCTGAGGATCACAACCTGGGTGGACAACCCAGTCAACAAGCTGCTGTAAACTTGTAATTAGGGTCAAAACAATGCTACCTCAAATTCTGCTTTAACTCCCCGGAATCACCCAATGAATTAATAGTCCAGGCAAAGTAGCGTTTTACGACAGACTAATTGTAAAAGAGTTTTTTTTTTTTTTCAGCTTAGATCATTTCTATGAGGTGTCCAGAACAACATACTAAAAGTCCTAAGAAATCCTAGTTGAGGAAATATGCTCAATTCTCATCAATCCGAGATGTGTGCCAATAAGGCCAGGCAACAATACACCCCAATGGGGCTATTTTTTTCCTTTACTCCTATCAAAATGAAACTTTACACAATGAAAGTACCCATGAAAAGTAAAAAAAAATTGTATTACTAGTTTCTTTGAAAATGAATTTTAATATGCAAATGAGCTATACACTAATCGAATATAGGCTACCCAAAATACACCAGCATAGGCTTAATTTCTTCCTTTACTCCTACCACAATAAAACTTTACTCAATGACAGTCTACAAGAAAAGTAAAACATTTTGTATTAGAAGTTTCTTTGAAAATGAATATGAATATGCAAATGAGCAATATACTAATCGAATATGCCCAAAATACACCCTAATGGACTTATTTTTTCCTTTACTCCTATCACAATCAAACCTCACACAGTGAAAGTATACATGAAAAGTAACATTTTTGTTTTACAAGTTGAACAAGATTGAAAAATCTATTTTAAATATGCAAATGAGCTCAACACTAGGCCTAATTGACTTATGGTCAAGAATACATAAAGTGGGATAGAGGCCGCACTTAAATATATTTTTCTTTTTATTTGCAAATAAAAATAAAAATGTATTTAAGCATAGTGCGGCCTCTCTCCCACTTTATGTATTCTAATTATCTAGGCCAGCACTCTTAAAGTTGACAAGTATACACATTGAGTGAAGCCTGCTCCTATCCACATTTACTTATGGCCAAGAAACCATAAAGTCACAAGTAGAAAAAACAGGGGCCAAATAACTAACACATTCATGTCCATTCAGTAAGTTAACCTATGCATAAACAGTCACTTGCCACACTTACCTGGGTTACTTGCCACAAAAAGACTTACAGTCATGGTCAGAATTAATGGCACCCCTGGTAAATATGATCAAAACTGGCTGTAAAAAATAAATCTGCATTGTTTATCCTTTTGATCTTTCATTCAAAAAATTTGCAAAATTCTAACCTTTCATTGAAGTAAAAGAATTGAAAGTGGGGGGGAAATCACATTTATTTTTTACAGCCAGTTTTGATCATATTTACCAGGGGTGCCATTAATTCTCAAGATTTACTGGGTATATCAGAATCAGAATCAGAATCAGAAAGAGCTTTATTGCCAAGTATGCTTGCGCATACGAGGAATTTGTCTTGGTGACAGTAGCTTCCAGTACACATACAATACAAAGTGACAAGACAAGTGACAAGTAACATAGGTATAAATAAAAAATAGAAAAAATAAAAATAAAATAAAAATAAAAGATTATAAATTATAAATATATATAAAGTTATAAGGTGCTATAATGAAATGTCTGAGGGAAGTATTGCACATGTTTGTTCCACAGTAGGGGAACATTTAAGTGTTCATGAGGTAGATGGCCTGGGGAAAGAAACTTTTCCTGTGTCTGGTTGTTTTTGTGCTCGGTGCTCTGTAGCGTCGACCAGACGGTAACAGTTCAAACAGAAAGTGTGCTGGGTGTGACGGGTCCAGAGTGATTTTGCGAGCCCTTTTACTCACTCTGGATGAGTGCAGTACTTTGAGTGTGGGAAGGGTAGTGCCAGTGATTCGCTCAGCAGTCCGAACTATCCGCTGTAGTCTACGGAGGTCGGTTTTGGTAGCAGAGCCGAACCAGACGGTGATGGAAGTGCAGAGGATGGACTGGATGACAGCTGAGTAGAACTGTACGAGCAGCTCCTGTGGCAGGTTGAATTTCCTCAGCTGACGCAGGAAGTACAGTCTCTGTTGGGCTTTCTTCACAATAGAGTCTATGTGAGTGTCCCACTTCAGATCCTGAGAGATGGTGGTGCCCAGGAACCTGAATGACTCTACTGCAGTCACAGTGCTGTCCATGATGGTGAGTGAAGGGAGTGCAGGGGGGTTTCTCCTGAAGTCCACGATCATCTCCACTGTTTTGAGCGTGTTCAGCTCCAGGTTGTTAAAACTGCACCAAAGAGCCAGCTGCTCCACCTCCTGTCTGTACGCAGACTCGTCACCGTTCCGGATGAGTCCGATAACAGTAGTGTCGTCCGCAAACTTCAGGAGCTTGACAGAGGTGTCTTTAGAGGTGCAGTCATTTGTGTACAGGGAGAAGAGCAGTGGTGAGAGAACACATCCCTGTGGAGCACCGGTGCTGATGGTGCGGCTGTCGGACGTGATTTTGCCCATTCTGACTAGCTGTTGTCTGTCTGTCAGAAAGCTGGTGATCCATTGACAGATGGAGCTAGGGACAGAGAGCTGGGTCAGTTTGGTCTGGAGCAGTGATGGGACGATGGTGTTGAAGGCAGAACTAAAGTCCACGAACAGAATCCTTGCATAGGTCCCTGGTTTGTCCAGATGTTGTAGGGTGTAATGCAGTCCCATATTGACCACATCATCCACAGACCGGTTTGCTCTGTAGGCAAACTGCAGGGGGTCCAGCAAGGGTCCAGTGATGTCCTTCAGATATGCTAACACCAGTCTTTCGAATGACTTCATGGCCACAGATGTTAAGGCAACAGGTCTGTAGTCATTGAGTCCTGTGATCTTTGGTTTCTTCGGGATTGGGATGATGGTGGAGCGTTTAAAGCAGAAAGGGACTTTGCACTGCTCCAGTGATCTGTTGAAGATCAGTGAGAAGATAGAGGCCAGCTGGTCAGCGCAGGTTTTCAGACAGGCTGGTGAAACACCGTCTGGGCCTGGTGCTTTCCTTCTCTTCTGTTTCCTGAAGATCTGACGCACATTATCCTCACTGATCTGAAGTGCAGGGGGGGAGGGGAGGGGGATGGCTGGAGGTGTTGATGGCTGTGTAGAGAGATGGTCAGGGCGGGTATGGGGTGTCTGATCGGGGGTCTCAAATCTACAGTAAAAGACATTCAGCTCGTTCGCAAGATGCTTGTTGCTGTCGATGCTGGGGGATGGTGTCTTGTAGTTGGTAATGTCTTTCAGGCCTTTCCACACTGATGCAGGGTCGTTGGAGGAAAACTGGTTTTCCAGCTTTTTGGCATAGCTCTTCTTAGCCACTTCAATCTCCTTTGTCAATGTGTTCCTGGCCTGATTATACAAGATCCTATCCCCACTCCTGTAGGCATCTTCTTTGACCTGACGAAGCTGTCTGAGTTTTGGTGTGAACCATGGTTTATCATTGTTGAATGATAAGTAAGTCCTGGTAGGGATGCATAAATCCTCACAGAAACTGATGTATGATGTTACAGTCTCTGTGAGCTCGTCCAGATCGCTGGCAGCAGCTTCAAAAACACTCCAGTCAGTGCATTCAAAACAGGCTTGTAAGACCTGCTCTGTGTCGTTGGTCCATCTCTTTACAGTCCTTATTACTGGCTTAGCAGTTTTAAGTTTTTGCCTGTAAGTTGGTAGAAGATGAACCAGGCAGTGATCGGAAAGTCCTAGAGCTGCTCTGGCGACGGAGCGATATGCATCCTTTGTTGTGGTGTAGCAATGGTCCAAAATATTATTGTCTCTGGTGGGGCATGTAATGTGCTGTTTGAATTTAGGCAGTTCACGTGTGAGTTTTGCCTGATTAAAGTCTCCGAGAATGATAAGAACAGAGTCCGGGTGTTGTTGTTCTGTTTCTGTGATCAGATCAGCCAGCTGTTGCAGCGCCGTACTCACGTGTGCTTGCGGTGGAATGTAAACACTGATGAGAACGAGCGAGGAAAACTCCCGCGGCGAGTAGAACGGCTTACAGTTAATGAAAAGCACTTCCACATCAGGACAGCACATCTTCCTTAACACAGTTACATCAGTACACCACCTTCTGTTGATGTAAAAGCATGTCCCACCACCGCGCGTTTTCCCCGTTGACTCCATATCGCGATCCGCTCTGAACAGCTGAAAGTCCGGTAGATGTAACGCGCTGTCCGGAATGGCTTCGTTCAGCCAGGTTTCCGTGAAACACAGAGCAGCAGAGTTGGTAAAGTCCTTGTTTTTGCGTGAGAGCAGAAGTAGTTCGTCCATTTTGTTAGGGAGAGAGCGGACATTCGCCAGATGGATGCTAGGCAGCGCCGTTCTGAATCCGCGCTGCCTGAGCTTAACGAGTGTGCCGGCTCGCTTCCCACGCCTGCGCGTCTTATACTGTTTCCACAGTGCAGCGGCGCAACCGACGACAATGTTCCGCAAAACGCCAGAAGAATCAAAAACTGGTTGGTGATCAGTTGGTGTGCACTGCCGAATGTTCAGCAGTTCGTCCCTGGTATAACTGATAGCGAATGACAAACATAAAACAGGACAAACTAACAAAAACAGTGTAACAACTGGAGAGCTCAACACCGAGGCAGCCATCCGCGGCGCCATCTTGGATCGTATATATGAAACAAACAAAATTTAGGTGCAAGAGGGACATTTTCTTCAACCAGTTTACCAATCATAAAAATAATCTCCTTCCAAAATCCTTGAATCTCATTACACTCCCATATACAATGATAAAGGGTACCAATTTCTTGTTTGCATTTTAAACAACTATCTGGAATATTTGGATTAAATTTATGTAGTTTGACTGGGGTAATGTAGGTCCGCATAAGCCATTTATATTGCAGCAATTTACACCTAGTATTGATGCTGTGACCGAAAGGACAAAATCCCGGATACAAGCGGCCGAAATTAGCTTTCTCCGTAGGGTGGCTGGGCGATCCCTTAGAGATAGGGTGAGAAGCTCGGTCACTCGGGAGGAGCTCAGAGTAGAGCCGCTGCTCCTCCACATCGAGAGGGGTCAGTTGAGGTGGCTCGGGCATCTTTTCCGGATGCCTCCTGGACGCCTTCCCGGGAAGGTGTTCCGGGCATGTCCCACCGGGAGGAGACCCCGGGGAAGACCTAGGACACGCTGGAGAGACTATGTCTCCCGGCTGGCCTGGGAACGCCTCGGTGTCCCCCCGGAAGAGCTGGAGGAAGTGTCTAGGGAGAGGGAAGTCTGGGCATCCCTGCTTAGACTGCTGCCCCCGCGAGCCGGCCCCGGATAAGCGGTAGAAGATGGATGGATGGATGGATGGATTGATGCTGTGATTTTGGGCAAATAAACAAGATTCCATCCATTCTTCTTTAGAAATGTCTTCCTGAAGATCATACTTCCATGCTGTTACTCCGCCCAATCACTCCGCCCAAGTAGCAGTGCTTCGCCTCCTGAGAAAATAGTTCCCAGTATTTAAACGTTTAAAAAATGGCTGTGTCTCATATGACCTTGTTATTTGTACACACTGTGACTATACAAATCACAACATGTAAATAGGAAAATGTTGGCGTTATTTTGTCACTTATTGGGATTAGTATGCTAGCTGTAGCCATTTACATCCAGTCTTTGTGCTAAGCTAGGCTAGCGGTGGGTGCGTCAAACAGACTTACGGAGATGAAAAAGGTATGTATGGACTTATCTAACTCTGGGGGATACGGTGAATAAGCTAAAGTCCCAAAAAGTGGAAGTGTTCCTTTAAATAAGACAGCGAACTCTCTTTTGATCCCTCTAAAAGTGTATTATAAAAGAATGACAGATTGCCCTTGTCCCTTAAATGTTTTAAAGTGTGATTTTCTATAATTGACAAAGGGGGTTCTAAATAATTTTTTATTTCAGAGTGTATAAAACTTCTTATTTGTAAATATAAAAAAAAATGTTTCTGAGGGATATCGTATTTTCTCATCAGTTGTTGGAATGACAACATTATACCTTCCTCGTATAAATCTTTTACTTGACTTATTCCCTTATACATCCAGTTTTTGAATCCCTTATCACTTCTCCCCGGCACAAAATTTGTATTACCCCAAATTGGTGACAAACCTGACAATGTAATTGCTTCATCTAAAAACGTGTGAGCTTCATACCATACAGAAATTGTATTCCTAAGGAAAGGATTATGCGTAGTTTTTTTTAGCATTTTAAATGAAGATGAGTAAAGATACATCTGTAATGGAATTATTATTCCATTTTTTTCTATATCTATCCACGATGGAGTGTCTGTATCTATGAAGTAGTACATAGCAGAACAAAGTTGAGCTGCCCAATAGTAAAGTTTTATATTTGGTACTTTAAGCCCTCCCCGTTCGTATGGTAGATAAAGTAAGGACAGACGTAACCGAGGACGTTTGTTATTCCATATAAATCTTGTGAATGTTTTCTTGAGTATAGCAAAGAAGGTAGCTGGAAGGGGAAGTGGAATTGACTGGAAAAGGTATAAAAAATTTGGTAGAATTGACATTTTTAAAATACTTATACGTCCAGTAGTAGCAATTGGCAAAGCATTCCATCTCTCAAGTGAGTCCATAACTTTCTTTATTAATGGGTCATAATTAATTGGAATAATTTATTTAAAATTTGGGGTTATCTTAATTCCTAAATATGTAAAACCTTCAGGGGAGCTGGCGAATTGCCTGGAAGTCACACAGTTTCTCCTTTCATCCCCATTCAATAATAGCAAGGCACTTTTATTATTATTAACTTTGTAACCTGAAAACTCTCCAAATACAGTTAGTGTATTATTGAGTGCTTGAATAGAAGGGTCTAGATTTGTAAGAAACACCACAATATCATCTGCAAACAAAGATAAGCGATGTTCCCTCTCACCTATTGTTATGCCTTTTATTTTAGGACTACTCCGGATTGCCATTGCAAGGGGTTCTACTGCAAATAAAAATAACATAGGGGACAGTGGACACCCTTGTCGTGTACCTCTACTTAAATGAAAGGGTTTTGAAATTTGGTTATTTGTTATTATTTCTGCCAGTGGATCATTATAAAGTAGCCTAATCCATTTAATATACCCATCACCCAGCCCAAATCTCTTAAGCACCTCAAAAAGGTATCCCCATTCAATCCTGTCAAAGGCTTTTTCCACTTCCAATGACAGGACCGCATGGTCCTTGGCATTTTGTTTTTTATATAGTATATTTAGGACTCTACGTATGTTATGGAAGGCTTGTCTTCCAAGCACAAACCCATTTTGATCATTCATAATAAGGTTCGGTATAAATGCTTCAATTCTCTTAGCTAGGGCCTTACAGAGAATTTTTGTATCGCATGACATTAAAGATATGGGCTTATAAGATGATTTTTCATTGGCGGATTTGCCTGGCTTTAATATAAGGGTAATTAGTGCTGATCTCAATGATGGGGGTAATATTCCTTTTTCAAATGATTCATTGAACATTTCAAGCAAGTGTGGTAAAAGTTTCCCTGCAAACGTTTTATACATTTCCATTGGGAGGCCATCAGGCCCAGGGGCTTTTCCACTACTCATGCCCTGTAATGCCTCTGAGAGCTCCTCTATGCTTAAATTTCTCTCTACATTTACATTTACATTTAGTCATTTAGCAGACGCTTTTATCCAAAGCGACTTACAGATTAGGACTAAATTAAGCGAGTCATCATGAAGAGGCAAAAACAACGCGAGTAGTGCTAAAAAAAAGTTCAGGCATTATTCAGAGTAGCATAAACCCGACAAGTGAGGTTTTAAAGGGAAGGAGAAGAAAAAAAATAAAATAAAATTTGATAAGGTTAAGTGCTCATGGAAGAGATGGGTTTTCAGCTGTCTTTTGAATGTTGTCAGGGATTCTGCATTCCGGATGAGGGTGGGGAGAGTGTTCCACCAGCATGGAACTGTGAATGAGAATGTTCTGGAAAGTGATTTTGTGGCTTTCTGTGATGGAACCACGAGACGTCGCTCTTTGACCGATCTAGTTCACTTCTTGTCCCCTCTGATACTTTAGGAAACTTAAGTTTATCAAGAAAACTGTCTTGCCGTTTTAAATCGTTGGTGAATTCAGATTTGTACAGATTTTCAAAATTGTTAATTATTTCCAATGGATCTACAATATTCGCCCCATTCTCTAAAGTTAATGAATTGATGGCTCTATCTGTTTGTATTTCTTTAATTCTCCATGCAAGCAACTTCCCCGGTTTTTCTCCCTGATCATAAAAGGATTGTTTTAGCCACATTAAGTTCTTAGCTATTTTACTACTGGTTAAATCATTATATTGGGCTTTTAGTACAAGAAGTTCTTTTCGCTTTAGCATTGTTGCTAAAGAGGTGTTGTACCTTGCTAATACCTTGATTTGTTTTTCCAGATTTCCTAATTGTGTCTGATATGTTTTGGATCTATAGCTTGTATAACTTAATATCTCTCCCCTAATATAGGCTTTGAAGGCCTCCCATTTGACTGAAGCACTTGTCTGATTTGTATTAAATAGAAAATATAGGTCTATTTTGTTATCCAGGAATTAAACAAAGTCAGGGTCCAGAAGCCATCTTGCTTGAAATCGAAATCTGGGAGGGGAAAATACAAGATTGTCCATTTGGAGTGTAAACGTAATAGGGACATGATCAGATAGTAATATACTGTCGTACCAGCATTTACCTACTTTTGAAACTAGGCTGTTAGAGATTAAAAAATAATCTATTCTAGAGTATGTTTTGTGTGTGTTTGAGAAGCACGAATATAATTTTTTGCTTGGGTTAAGATACCTCCAGATCTCTACTAAATTCAGATCAGTTATATACTTAATGATAATTTTTTTAGACTGTTGATGGGTATTATCTATTCCTGAAGAGCGATCATGCACTGGGTTTAATACACAATTAAAATCTCCTCCAACTACATAATGTCCGGGATATGATGATATTGTGAGAAAGAAGTTCTGGTAAAAGGAAGGGTCGTCTATATTAGGAGCGTATATACTTGTTAGATTCATTTGTGTTGTCAAGATCGTACCATTAAGAACTATGTACCTCCCTAAAGCCTGGTTCACACGGGACGATTTTAAAATTGTCGGCCGATTTTCCAAACCTGAGAGACCCCACACACGGGGATAAAAAAAATCACGGGTCTAACAGTTTTGGTCGTACAGTGTGTGGTGCGCAGCCACACGGCAAAATCAACACATCACACACGAACCGATTTGACTCCCGAGCATTCCCAGATCAGACGGGAAATCCCGCAAAATACCTCGAGATCAAACGTGACTTCAGAGTAAACAATCATGGCGGACGAAGAGGATGCAGTGGCGATAGTTTGTAAAAAAAAAAACGTTATCAAAAGAAAAGGCGATGATCTCTGACGTCCACCGGACTTTCTGGTGCGCTATGCCGCCGGCTGTTTTGATTATATTTCCCGGTGTTTCCTCGCCGCCTCGTCACCTCGCTTTCTGATTGGCTACACTCCACAGTCCACAGGCTGCGTGCTCGGGGGACACCACACACGAGAAGAAATCGGGCCAAATAAATCCAACATGTTGGATATCCCCGATTTGAGATCGGAGCGGTCCCGACGTCCTTCCGAGCAGACGAGAGCAGCCTTAACACACCACACACGGCAGGAATATCTGATCAGATTATTTTACGATAATCGGAGCATCCTTAAGATTGTCGGAAGGGGTGAATCGGGGCTAAAATCGGCCTAATTATCCTGCCGTGTGAACCAGGCTTAACGGATCTATATGTTGCTCTTTTAACTGAAATGGAACAGATTTGTGTATGAGGATCATGACTCCTCTAGCTCGAGAGGTGAAAGAGGCATCAAAAACCTGACCTGGCCATCTCTTCGTGACCCTGCTAGTATCTTCTTTTATTAAATGAGTTTCCTGTAGAAAAATTATATTTGATCCCATTTGTTTCAGTCGACCTAATACTGGTTTAAGTTTTACCAAATTATTTAGTCCTCTTATATTCCAGCTACAGATATTTATCTCTGACTTACTGATCATTTACTATCTTGTGTTACCATGTAGACATAGCTGTGTCCAAGCAAACCGTGAAAGAAAAAAGAAAAAGTGTGATTCCTCAACAACTTCCCACTTCCACCCCCACGCATTCCCCCAAACGGAAAGCATAAAAATACCCCCCAGTCACCAACTTTGGTTATGAAACACGTTTGATCCATATAACATGGAGAAACATTTTGCAAGCTCTCTATCATTATTCACCCCTCTGGGCTCGCTACCAAATACTGAACAAATCTGGACCACTAACATTATTAAAATCGTACTTCCACCCTTATAGAACATAGGCATAACTTATGTTTGACTCATGTCCAGTTATTCGTAAACTTAAGTACTCGTATACATATAATGAAATGGACAATGAGTCACTAAGGATTGTTGTCACATAAATTGGAACACTTAAAGGTCCCATGACATGCTACTTTTTGTAGGCTTTAATATAGTCCTTAGTGGTCCTTAGTACTGTATCTGAAATCTCTTTCCAAAAATTCAGCCTCGGTGCAGAATTATAGCCACTACAAGCCAGTCTCAGAATGAGCTTCCTTCAGACGGCCGTTTCGGTGTCTGTAGCTTTAAATACTAATGAGGAGGAGAAAGGCAGCGCAAGGTGGAGGGTGGGTGTGGCCTTGACCATCTTGCGCAAGCAGCGCAACGGTACCATGCATGTTTGTTTATGTTGGATATATTGCAATGGCTGAATGGCACGAAGACACGCAGTCGTTCAAGCATTTCAGTTTGACCCAGAATCTGATCCAGATGGAGAAGCAACGGATGAAGAAGTTGCAACTCAGCGGCTCCAGCAGGACATTTCCGAATGGTTAGTTTAAAATATTATGTCTGGATACGGTACTTTATTCGGATGGTTTACAGTTATCATCATGTAACGTTAGCTAACGCGAACCTACTGTTGCCTTTTCATGAGAGATCTGTAACGTCTGTAATTTATCTTATTACAATTACATCAAGCTCTGCGATCTTGAAATGCGGATATCGCGCGCGCCATATAACCAACAGGAAAACGGTTATCCAAATAACAAAGAAATGTACAACACTCGCGTTACAGTATGTGTAACTTGATGCTGTCTACCTTTACATTAGCGCAAATAACTGCATAGCTGCATAGCTAATGTGACAGCCACATTCTACGTGTAAGAAGCTAGGTAACCATAAACAGTAAAGCAACACACTTATATATAATTTGTTGACTTACTTGTCCGACGTTCAGCAAGCCCAGCTCTGTATTAACCATTCGATGTTCATTTGTACATCCAATTATTGAGCAATTATTATGCTTCGCTAGCTCAAAAGCCATGATATCTCTCGTGGACAAACTAAAATCGCGCGCGCGTTCTACTTCCTAGCTCATTTTCTCATGGGCTAGAAATATTCTCTGGGCGGACAAAGCAGAGAAAGGGGAGGTAACATTTCTCCTTATGACGTCATAAGGAGGAGATTCAAGATCAGCCCGGTTGAGCTTCCATTTTCTCAAAGGCAGAGAAAAATAGCAAAAGCTCGATTTACACCGATTACAATTTTTAGAAACTTGGGGACCATATACAGGCTAGGGGAACTCATATTAATGTTAAAAAACCTCAGAAAGTGGAAATTTCATGTCATGGGACCTTTAAAGCTTTACCTTTGCTTACTAAACACGGGAATTAAGTCCTGTTAACAAGTCTCCACTTGCCTACGGCGTTTAAGCTGTGGTACGCAATGACCGAATGAAGTCCTCTGCCTCCGAGACCGACTTAAAAATGTGGCGCTGATCGGAGTGCGTAACTATCAGGTGCGCTGGGTAGAGCACACCGTAGCGGATTTCCATGCCTCGAAGTTGTGCCTTCACTCCATCAAACTGCCTTTGGCGCTGACGCGTTTTGGCTGATAGATCCGGGAACAGGCTGATCCGTTGTCCTTCATATCGTAATTCCTTCATTTTCCTAGATGCTCTCAAAGCTTTCTCCTTATCCTGGTAGTTTAAGAACTTCATCACGATCGCTCTTGGAGTCGTCGGGCGATTTGGGTTAACTTGTCCAACCCGATGCGCTCGTTCGATGACAGGTGTGGAACTGAACGTGTCGTTCAGAACCCTGGGGAGCAGGTCTTCAATGAAAGCGCACATATTAGATCTTTGTTCCGTAGAAATTCTGTTGAAACTACACTCTCACATTTAGGAGTCTGGACATGACGGAATTGTCAATAGCACAATAAGGCCAGTATTGCATCGTAACTAAAGTTGATCGTTTTCACTTCAAGTCTTATCAGTTTAAACATTCAAGCTGAGAGAGTTTACGGCTTCAGGAGGGGCGGAAGTGCGCGTGCGCGTGTCATTCAGAACACAAGACAAAATAAGAGTGTTCTTGCAAAACAGAACATGGCAAAATAATCGGTTTTACTCGATTGTACTATTTTGGTGATCGTTGGGAGCCAAAATCGAAATCGAAATTCAATTAATTGGACAGACGGACGGACGGGAGACTGGAGACTGGAGACTGGATACAGGATACAGGATACAGGATACAGGATACAGGATACAGGATACAGGATACAGGATACAGGATACAGGATACGACAATCTCAGGTGAGTAGATTGGTAAGGAGTCTGACATAAAACATTGTATACTGCAACGAGACCAGACAAGGAGTGAAAGGTAAACGGGGCATATAAAAGGGTGTGTTGATGAGGGGAGTGCAGGTGTAGCGAGTCAGTGCTCTGGTGATTGTGTACGAGTGGGCGGGTCCTAGTGATTGAGTGATGATTGGGGCTGTGACGGTGTGGCTGACTCTGTAACACATGTATGTATGTTGCATGTATGTTGTACACAACTGTATGTTGAAAACAGTTAGATGCTTAATATATTTGTGGAAACAATAATACATTTGATTCTTTGATTATTTTTATCAAATTTATTTAATAATAAATAAAAAAAATCAATTCAATGCACCCTTACTGAATAAAAGTGTTCATTTCTTTTTTTTTTTAAATGGTAAGAGAGCTCTAGTGTGAAAGTAGCTGAGAGTGTTAATATAAATCTGTAAATTTTCCCTTTGCTCCTGTCCATCAAGCCACACTAGTTTCATGAGAAATAAATGTCTGAGGATTTCCAAAAATCTGATTATAATCCGATTTCAAGTCACCTATGAATGTGGTTTGAATAGAATTTGTAAAATTGGGACAAACACATGCACATCATCAGCACAAATGCTCAAGTTTGGTGCTCGACAAAGAAAATAATAAAACCGAAAAAAGTTGCCACACCAAGGCTCCAAAAATGCAAAAATTGAATAATGGACTCTCACACAGGTAACGTTTCGAGCACGCAGACTCGAACAGCCAGGTAACGTTTCATTCTGATGAAAAGACTGCATGCTTGAAATGTTGCCTGTGTGAGAGTCCATTATTACATTTTTGCATTTTTGGAGCCTTGGTATGCCAACTTTTTTCTTTTTGAAAGGAATTTGTCAAATCTGTTCAGAAAAACCATATACATTCTGAAAGATCAGATTGCTGACTGACTGAGACTAAAGAGAGCATTTGGGAAAAGACATGAAAAAAGAGCAGAGCTAGGTGCTGTTGAGTGTGTGTGGCTTCTTTGTCATTCCTCAGGGTCTATTTTTGCCCCCTATAAACTATAAACAGAAACATGTGTGTATGGATGTGTGTTTGTCTCTCACCTATAGCTAGGCTAGTATACATCAGACACTCGGAATCTGTTGTGTGGATAAACACCATGGCCAAAGCCATAGTTATACGTGCACGCACGCACACACACACACACACACACACACACACACACACACACACACACACACACACACATTTACTATCTTTGTGGGGACTCTCCATAGACGTAATGGTTTTTATACTGTACAAACTGTCTATTCTATCCCCTACGCAACAAAGAAACTCATTCTGTATGATTGATAAGATTGTTTCCTCATGGGAACCTCCATTTAGGTCCCCACGGTGACACAAGTCCCCATGAGTCTGTGTGCATTTAGGTTGAAGTCCCCACCGGGATGGAAAAACAAGCACACACACACGTTCCATAGACAATGATTTTTATACTGTTCAAACTGTTTATTGCATGGCTTGGTTGAATTCTAATGTAGAATTCATGGGTTTCATCAGGTCATTTATTTGCACTTTATTAAAATATATATTTTATGTATATTTTAAATGTGTTGGAAATGATCATTGTAACAATCCATTGAAACTATACTTTCAAAATACATTATAGTATACAATAGTATTTTGTACAAAGTATAGCTAAGTATTATTGTCTATTAATGTGCATTTGTTATTGAAGACAAAGTGTGCAATTTGTAGTCACATCTGTGTACATTTATGGTCAGTGCCGATAGCCTCATGGGTAAGTGCACCAAAATGTAGTGCCGTTGTGCTTTGGGAGACCCGAGTTTGAGTCCCAGCTTGTGGACCATTTCCGATCCCGTCCCTCTCCCATCTCACTCCCTGTCTAGCTACTGTCCTGTCCTAATAAAAGGCAAAAACGCCAATAAATAAATAAATAAATAACATTTTATATATCTCTTATGGTATATTGCTTGTATGTTTCAAAGACACTCGTAATGAATTTGTAATGTACTTGTAACACAAATAAAGTACACTTTAATATCACTAATAATGCATGTAATTAGTCCCTAAACAGGCATATACTTCAAGTATACTAAGTATACTTGAAGTTGTTCCAATTTAGTACACAAAAGTACACTACATTTAAAGAAATTTAATTACAACTAAAATATACTTAGTACAAAATGAGTTGTATCAAAATAGCCCACTTCAAGTTAACTAATCATTAACACACTTGAAGTATACTAAATTAGTCTGGCTGCAAGTATACTTAGTATTTTATTTTTTTCACCAGGGTACCCCTAAACCTACCCATCACAGAAAACTTACTGGATTTTTACATTTTCAAAAAACATAACTTAGTATGATTTTTAAGCTGTTTTCCTTATGTGGACCAAAAAATGGATTTCAGATAATGTCATCTTTGTGGGGTTTACGTAGAGTTTACCTGAACCATCGACACACACACACACACACACACACACACACACACACACACACACACCAAAATGCTATTAGCAGAGAGATGCCATCCTATTTCTGGTCTTGACTAAGAGTCTGTAAAGATCGGAATTTGTGCTGGTTTACTTTTCTTCAGTGAAGCAGCAAGGAGCAAAGACAGTGTGTTTGTCTTAAACCTTGTGCTGTGTGTGCCAAGATAAGCTTTTCAAGTAAAACCGATGCATCACAAGAAAAACTGGCTCAGTTACTTTGTGAATACAAAAGCCTGAACCACACCAAACTATCAGTGTACTGGTCGGACCATGAAAGATATAGATAGACTGATAAGATAGAGAGAAAGAAGGAAAGAGAGTAGAATTATGTGACAGACTTCCCATGGCCCACTTTCACACAGAGATGACCACACCGCCATCTAGTGACAGTTAAGCTACACATGCAACATGTCATTAAACAAATCAAGAACGCTTTAATATCAACGTTTTTTTTTTCTCCTAGACAGCACTGAAATTAAACAGAGAGACAAATCTCCTCCATAGATTTTTCTTCTGTGAGAGACCTGGTGTCTCTTCTAGAATTGTATCTTAACAATGTCTCAAACTGTGTTTAGATTTGCTAAAATATCAGTCTGCAGTGAATGTGAACTTAAACATAAATGCAAGTGAGAACACATGAACAAATATTTCTTATCAGATTCTCAAACGACCAAATAAAGTGAGCAAATCTATTGACATTTGCATAGTTTCCCCTCTCAAATTTCCTTTGCTCTGAGAGGAAATGAGGGGATCATACAGTGAGTAAGGATGCTAACTATTATGGCGTTTTTCCACTGGGTTCGTTTGCTGCGGTCCGAACCCGAGTGCGCTAGTTCCCGGCGCCCCCGCAGCGTTGGTCTGGTTTCACACTCAATTAGTTGTATCGAACCCAGGTGCGTTTGCAGTGATCTTACGTCATCGCAAACGCACACGGAAAACGCATGGAGAATACAACTCGACTGAGCATAGCTGTAATTTGTCTGTTTTTTTGGTGCTATTATGCACAACATAGTGAGAGACAACTACGTTTATGTTCATTACATGGTGTAAT
The DNA here is from genome assembly GCF_965113295.1 of Leuciscus leuciscus. Lineage (NCBI taxonomy): Eukaryota > Metazoa > Chordata > Actinopteri > Cypriniformes > Leuciscidae > Leuciscus > Leuciscus leuciscus. The sequence continues at coordinate 26,765,834 of NC_138746.1, forward strand.
TCAGCACATATCCAGGGGACGCCGTGTTTCTGCTGCTCGCAGAAGATTTTTCACTGATGCGACAGTGATACGCATGCGCGGGATACTATACTTCCTGATCAAGCACGCACCCGAGTCCGTGTTGCTTGCACATTAACGCGAACCGCGCCACGGTTCGGGAGCAACCGAGCTCAGACCACCTCCTCCAGGTAGTCTCGGGTTCGGTACTCTAGTGCGCACCCGGGTCCGATGACAGCGTTCACATTAGCGATTTTTCATGCGAACCGTGTCCCGGTCCGCACTAAACTGCCAGTGTGAAAGCGCCCTTTATCGACAATTAAATAAAATACACAATAAAAGTACACTGCTCAAAAAAATAAAGGGAACACTTTTTAATCAGAGAATATCATCAAGTCAGTTAAACTTCTGGGATATTGATCTGGTCAGTTAAGTAACAGAGGGGGTTGGTAATCAGTTTCAGCTGCTTTAGTGTTAATGACATTAACAGCAGGTGCACTAGATGGGCAACAGTGAGACAACCCCCAAAACAGGAATGGTTTTACAGGTGGAGGCCACTGACATTTTTTCCCTACTCATCTTTTTGGACTGTTTTTCACCCGTTTTGCATTTGGCTAGGGTCAGTGTCACTACTGGTAGCATGAGGCGATACCTGGACCCTACAGAGGTTGCGCAGGCAGTCCAGCTCCTTCAGGATGGCTCATCTATACGTGCCATTGCCAGAAGGTTTGCTGTGTCTCCCAGCACAGTCTCAAGAGCATGGAGGAGATCCCAGGAAGACAGACAGCTACTCTAGGAGAGCTGGACAGGGCCGTAGAAGGTCCTTAACCCATCAGCAGGACCGGTATCTGCTCCTTTGTGCGAGGAGGAACATGATGAGCACTGCCAGAGCCCTACAAAATGACCTCCAGCAGGCCACTGGTGTGAATGTCTCTGACCAAACAATCAGAAACAGACTTCATGAGGATGGCCTGAGGGCCCGACGTCCTCTAGTGGGCCCTGTGCTCACTGCCCAGCACCAGGGAGCTCGATTGGCATTTCCCATTGAACACCAGAATTGGCAGGTCCGCCACTGGTGCCCTGTGGTTTTCACAAATGAGAGCAGGTTCACCCTGAGCACGTGACAGACAGGAAAGGGTCTGGAGAAGCCGTGGAGAATGTTATGCTGCCTGTAACATCGTTCAGCATGACCGGTTTGGTGGTGGGTCAGTGATGGTCTGAGGAGGCATATCCATGGAGGGACGCACAGACCTCTGCAGGCTAGACAATGGCACCCAGACTGCCATTAGGTATCGGGATGAAATCCTTGGATCCATTGTCAGACCCTATGCTGGTGCAGTGGGTCCTGGGTTCCTCCTGGTGCACAACAATGCCCGGCCTCATGTGGCGAGAGCATGCAGGCAGTTCCTGGAGGATGAAGGAATGATACCATTGAAGGGCCACCACGCTCACCTGACCTACATCCAATAGAACACCTCTGGGACATTGTGTTTCGGTCCATCTGACATCACCTGGTTGCACCTCAGACTGTCCAGGAGCTCAGTGATGCGCTGGTCCAGATCTGGGAGGAAATACCCCAGGACACCATCCGTCGTCTCATTAGGAGTATGCCCCGACGTTGTCAGGCATGCATACAAGCACGTGGGGGCCATACAAACTACTGAGTACCATTTTGAGTTGCTGCAATGAAATTTCAGCAAAATTGACAAGCCTGCTGCATCATTTTTTCACTTAGATTTTGGGGGTGTCTTTGAATTCAATCCTCTGTAGGTTGATCATTTTCATTTCCATCAAACGATGTGGCATCCTTTCGTTCATAACACATTACCCAGTCCATATTAGTATAGATATCCAGCATGATATTTTTCCCCATTGAGATCTGATGTGTTTTCAAAGTGTTCCTTTTTGAGCAGTGTATATAGAATAAACAAGTAATATGATACTGGTTGACGAGTGATGATCTTCCAGCGCTGTTTCAGCTGTGCACTCCTATTCTAAATGCATGGTATATCAAGACCTGTCAATCTAAGTGACTAAACCAATCCAGCCAGCGAGTGGCTGATTGGTCTCGACACATCTTCCCTACCCACTATATCCACCCACCACCACACCCAAAATCGGAATGGTTGAACTTTCAGATGATGTAGGAAACACTGCGTCATGATCATGGAGTGATCGGATCCTGGAAGTCCTATAGCTTTAGCCAAGCAGCATATCATGTCACTCCGAGATTTACGCGTTGTCTTACGTTGTTTTTGGGCTCGTTCAAGACCACCTTCTCTAAATAAAAATACGTAATGGTTTACTAATTTTTCACTAAGTTACAAACTAAAACATGGTGCAAAAGCATCTTTGTGTGTACTGTTTACATGTGCATTGGCAGTGCTTTTTTCGTACAAGTACTTGGTATAGTTTGGTCTCTAACTGAAACAGATATGATTGTTGTATTCTGCTAGTTGAGACCTATTAAAGCCTAGAAGCTTGGCCTTACAGTGAATATAGGGACCATCACCATATGACCATCACTTAACAATTGCTTTTAAATTTTCTGACATAATAGAAGTGATCAATTTTCATAACGTGAAAAAATAACTGCAAACGTGATCTGTAAAATCATAGTACATCACAGACAAACTTGTGTCATATATTGTTAAAACAACATTCGATTATGGGAATTTATGTAAATTGACATTCCTAACTGTGAGTCTAGCTAGCTTTGCAGCTCTGAACACTAGTTTGAGTTTTATTCAGTTCACCCTCCTCCCCCTCCTCTTTCCTCTCACTCTCACTTTCTCTCCTCTTTTTTCTGCCATTCTTTTTGAGCTCTTATAATCCAATTTGGTAGGCAAAGAGCATGCTATTTTTTTTTTTTTTTTTATGCTGTGGTGTCTCTTGCCCCCGCTGGGCCGAACTTCTCTCGCTTACCCAGCTGTCATGAGTTATAGAGGGGCACACAGTGTGGCCTGAAGAGTCGTTCCCTACCACACTAGAAGGGCCTCATTGTCCAGAATCTCCATCAGAGCCATTCATTATGGGCCAGAGAGCACGTCTCTGAATTATAAATAAATGATCTCTCTCTCCCCGCACAGAAACAAACACACAGGCCAGTCGGACCACTAGCCAGAACCTTCACACTTCAGAACACCTTTACACACAAACATACCCAAACAAAGGCACAAACAATAGTGGACATCATTTAAGATTTTCCAATCTTTGATGATTTTTTGCCCTCAGGTCGCACCAGGCCGATTCTGTAATGGAATTCTCCATTCTTAGAGGAAATATTTTCAGATGTATTCTGTTTACATGCATGGTCATATTCACTGAACAACTCACACAAAACACATTGGGAGGCCTGATACTGTGATTCTATGCCTGGTACCATGAAAAACAAACAGTTTGAGATCTGGAAATAATGCAGGACAGAAATGTGATGAAATTCGCCTGCCATTTCGCCTCTTGATTTTCAGGCACAGCATAAAACATTTTACACAGCCAATAAAATGCAACAGTAATTACAATTCAGAGGAAACAATCTCTCTCCCAAATTTGACAGACATTACAAATTATAGCGCTTTTTAGCATAAATAATCTGAACAATACACTGGCATTTAAAACCATGTGTTGGGAAAGCAGGCTAGCATATATTTAATTTGTTTTAACATACTGAAGTTCCTGAATGATAGAGAAGATAAAGTTGTGTGAAAGTGTTCTGTTGTCGCAGTGGTGCGTTAATATTTTTTCGTTTTGTGTTAATAATGTGTAGTCTACATCACATTCTCATGGCACATACACAAACATGAACAAAAGCTTGAAACAAACTTTGGTGAGAGTTTGTTTCATTGCTTGTATAATTCATTGTAACACGGGAACACTATGATAAGTATTCAGTGTACTATACTAAATATGGTCTAGGTTTGACTCTAGGAGGATTAAAGCTAAATGTTATATTACATATAATAAATATAATGCTATATTACATATAATAAAGTAACAGCTGGCACTTTTATTGCAAATATATAAGAAAGAAAGTTTGGTCTTGGAGAATCAGTCGACCAGGATGCAGATGGAGTCTGATGCCGGGAGATTTGTGATACATTTAAAGTCCACCCCTAAGTGTGACCGGGGGCAATGAGGAACGAGCAGAGAAAGGAGCTTGCCAACTGGACGTTGGCGAGGAGCTTTGGAGATGGCACAGAACTGAACAAAGCTTTGTACTTCCTGGGACATAAGGGACCCCTAGTACCGGTTTTGCTGGAGTGAGATAGTTTGATGTTCACCATGATTGCCAGAGCCCCATGATGGAATCCAATAGGGAATGACGGAGCACAGATGAACCATAGATTCCTACCCTTAGGACCTCCCGGCAGAGAGGTCATTTTATCATCCAGGGCCCATTGGATGGGACTGACTATCAGGACCGGAAGAAGGATCATTTCAGGCTCAGAGCTGGGAGAGTCAGTGAGTGCAGTGATGCTGGATGATGGGAGATGACACTGGATGATAAAGTGGAATCAGGTGAAGAACAGGGCCCACCTGGCCTGGCCAGTAGCTCAGGTGCCTTGCCTCATGCAGACAGTGATCCGTGACAAGAAGGAAGGGATGGCATTAACCAGATGGAGGGATTGAGGGATGGGTGAAGGGATGAAGGGATGGAGAACCAGTGGCGCCACTCCTCCAGCACCAGCTTGATAGCAAGGAGCTCCTGGTTGCTGATGTCAAAATTCTGCTCTGCTGGGGATAATTTCCTGGTAAAGAAGTGATAGGACTGTCACAGGAATCAGAGGCAGAAAGATAAGAATAAGTGCACGTTCAATACAATTAAGCACACTTCTTTTCCACAAGGGGGTAACTCTGTTGCGCCTTTTTTACCACAGTAACTGAAGAAAGCAAGTTAAGTATGTTTAATGTAGTTGCACTGTTGCAATGCATTAGTCAACATTCATGTGTGTGCTTGTGTACAATATATTTCTGATATTATACTCAAAATACACTACAAGTGAACGTTGCCACTGTACTTCCATTGTATCACTTTCACCATAATCAACAAAGCTCTACAAGTGCTCATCGTTGTGTAGTATAGACAGCTTTGCTGATTTTAATGCAAATGATGTTTGTCACATCACACTGTAGTATATGTGACCCAACACAAACACTTATTTACTTTTTAGCATGTAAGTTTGTAGCATAAAGTGAAATGCACGTGTAGTAGACATAAACATTAAAAAAATGATATATCAAAGATGTCACGGGTCAGGGTGTGTCACCGGTCCCTCTCTGTTGTTTGTTTTGGTCCTGTCATTTCTGCAGCTTGTGAGGGTGGCAATTAGCACAATCACAAGCTGATCTTCCTCACCTGTCGCTCGTTTCCTCTACCCCATATATCCCCAGCTGTGTCTACCAGTGTTTGTCAGTGGATTGTTTTATGTCGCGTGTGTGTTTCTGGTCTGCTGGTGTTAGCTGTGCTACTTACCAGTGATCTGTGTTCAGGATTCCTAGACGTGAAGATCGGTGCAGGACTGTTCACCTGCTGGTCCCTGTCCTCGTCTATTGCTGGACATTCCTGGGTTCTCTCTGTCTGACGGTGGTCTCTGCTTATCTTCACGTCCGCAGGATTGCGGCCTGTTCTCTCTGGAACCGCCGATCGGAGAGGCTTCACGATTATTCACTGTGTCACGGAATTTATTATATTGTTCACGAAGTTTTCTAATAAACTTTTCACTTCTCCTCACTGCATTTGAGTCCTCCTCATATTTTACTCCAGGCCTCACGACAGAATCCACTGACCCATCATGGACTCAGCAGAGGAGACAGAATTGCGTCGGGCCTTGGCCCAACAGGGAGTTTTGCTGGGACGACAGCAGAAGGAATTAGCAGCTTCCCACCAGGCCATGTCAGAGATGTCACAGCAGCTAGCGGCGATTACTCATCGGCTTGAACAGTTGCAGACCAGCTCTCCAGTGGTTCCTACTGGACCTGTCCCACTTAACACTGAAGGGATAGCGCCTCGCCGATCCGAACCTCGACTCAACCCACCTGCTTCCTATTCTGGTGAGCCTAATTCGTGTCGCTCATTTCTATCACAATGCTCATTGACTTTTTCACTCCAACCTTCCTGTTTTTCAACGGAGAGATCCAGGGTGGCGTTTGTGATCATGCACCTGGCAGGGCTTGCGAGAGAGTGGGGAACAGCCATGTGGGACAATGAGAACGAGTGCTGCAAATCCTATGAGGATTTCGCTCAGGAGCTTCGCAAGGTCTTTGATCGGTCAGCGTTGGGGACAGAGGCGGCCCGAGCGTTGTCGCTGTTACAACAGGGGACTCGCTCCGTATCGGGATATTCTATTCAGTTCCGTACTCTCGCGGCTTCCTGTGGGTGGAATCCCAAGGCACAGTGGGACCATTTTCTTCATGGTTTAGCAGAGTACATCAAGGATGAGATTTATTCATTGGAACTGCCCACATCACTCGACGGATTGATTGATCTCGCCATTCGGGTCGATAACCGGATCTCCCTCCGCGCCCAGACTCGGAGGGTGGGGTTTCCTCAGGATGTCATCAACCAGACACCAGTCACGAGAGGGGCTGCTTCACAACACTGGGAACTCCCGGAGGAGGAGCCCATGCAGATCGGGAGAGCCCATCTAACCGCTATAGAGCGCCGTCATCGCTTGACAAATCACTTGTGTCTTTACTGTGGAGAGGCGGGTCACATGGCAGCGGAGTGTCCAAGGAGGAGACAACGCTCTACGTCTAAGGGACAGAGGACGGTGAGCGTCACCAACACACAACTGCCATCTGGTGGCCAATCCATTCTTCCGGCTTTTCTACAGTTGGAGGGGGTTAACCACCAAGTGTCGGCACTTATTGACTCTGGAGCGGAGGGTGATTTTATGGATTTTGAACTAGCTGACCGCTTGGGCATTAGACGTTCTCTCCTGGCTGAACCTATTGCCGCCAGAACCCTATGTGGTACCCCGCTTACTGAGATTACCCAGTCCACTAAGCTGGTCAACCTGACTATTTCGGGTAATCATACCGAGGAGATTCGTTTTCTTCTTATACACTCTCCTTCCGCTCCAGTGGTGTTGGGGCACACCTGGCTGGTCAAGCATAACCCACACATTGACTGGATTCTTAATTCAGTGTTGGCATGGAGTCCCTTCTGTCTGTCTCATTGTTTAATGTCGGCATCATCTCCGTTAATGTCTGTTTCTACCCTACAGGAGGAACCGGTGAACCTGGCGGATGTACCGGAGGTTTACCATGACTTAAGAGCGGTGTTCAGTAAGTCCCGAGCTGCATCTCTCCCTCCGCACCGCCCGTACGACTGTGCGATTGAATTATTTCCTGGCACTTCTCCGCCTAAGGGGCGCTTATACTCGCTCTCCGGTCCTGAGAGGGAGGCCATGGAAAGATACATCAACGATTCTCTGCGAGCCGGTATAATTCGACCCTCTTCCTCTCCAGCTGGGGCGGGGTTCTTCTTCGTGGGGAAGAAAGATGGGTCGCTGCGTCCTTGTATAGATTTTCGAGGGCTGAATGACATCACGGTAAAGAATAGCCACCCTTTGCCGTTGATGTCTTCAGCGTTCGAACTCTTACAGGGGGCGACTATCTTTACGAAGTTGGACTTGCGCAATGCTTATCACCTGGTTCGGATTAGGGAGGGGGACGAATGGAAGACCGCTTTTAATACCCCCACAGGTCATTTTGAGTATTTGGTTATGCCGTTTGGACTCTCAAACTCCCCGGCGGTCTTCCAGGCACTCGTTAATGACGTGCTCAGAGACATGGTCGACCGGTTTGTATTTGTGTATCTCGACGACATCCTGATCTTCTCCCAGAACGAGCGCGACCATGTCCAGCACGTCAGGCGAGTGTTACAGCGGCTGCTCGAGAATCGTTTATTTGCCAAGGTGGAGAAGTGTGAGTTTCACGCACGGTCGGTTCCGTTCCTGGGTTTCGTTCTGTCACCCGAAGGCATCCGAATGGATCCGGCCAAGGTAAAGGCGGTTGCGGATTGGCCCACCCCAGAGAATCGCAAGGCGGTCCAGCGTTTTCTGGGGTTCGCCAATTTTTACAGGCGTTTCATTCGGGGTTTTAGTCAGGTCGCCCTTCCGCTGACGAATCTCACCTCCACACGAATTCGGTTCTTTTGGTCAACGCAGGCTCAAGAGGCGTTCGAAACCTTAAAGAGCCGCTTTGTTTCGGCTCCCATTCTCACCAACCCTGACCCGTCTCGTCAATTCATTGTGGAGGTGGATGCGTCGGAGGTAGGAGTGGGGGCAATTTTGTCTCAGAGATCCCCTTCGGATGACAGAATACACCCATGCGCCTTTCTTTCTCATCGTCTAACTCCTTCGGAACGGAATTACGACATCGGGAATAAGGAGTTACTGGCTGTTAAGTTGGCGCTGGAGGAGTGGCGTCACTGGTTGGAGGGCGCGGGGGTTCCATTCATAGTTTGGACCGACCATAAGAACTTAGAATACATCCGTTCCGCTAAGAGACTAAATTCTCGGCAGGCTCGCTGGGCATTATTTTTCGGCCGATTTGATTTTAACATATCGTATCGCCCCGGTAGTAAGAACGGTAAGCCCGATGCGCTCTCACGGGTTTTTGAAGTAGAAGCTGGATCCACCTCTCCAGTAACCATCGTGCCTCCCAACCGGGTGGTCGCGGCGGTTACTTGGGGGGTGGAGTCCAGGGTTCGTGAGGCGTTACGCGACGTCACTATTCCCGCGGGGTGTCCAGCGAGTTTGTTGTTCGTGCCGGAGCCGGTCCGAACTAGCGTACTTCAGTGGGGTCACTCATCCAGTCTAGCTTGCCACCCGGGAGCTGCTCGAACATGTTCGTTAATCAAGCAACGGTTCTGGTGGCCTTCGATGGCGGGGGACGCTCGAGAGTTTGTTTCGGCTTGTCCGGTGTGTGCGGTGGGTAAGGGCTCGAATCGACCCTCAGCAGGGCTACTCCGGCCACTGTCTATCCCTTCCAGACCCTGGTCACACATAGCCATGGACTTTGTCACAGGTCTACCCCCATCTAGTGGCAATACCGTGGTCCTCACGGTGGTCGACAGGTTCTCGAAGGCGGTTCATTTTATTCCCCTCCCCAAATTACCTTCAGCGAGGGAGACAGCGGCCATTGTCTTAGACCACGTTTTTCGCATCCATGGCCTCCCGGTGGACGTGGTCTCTGACAGGGGTCCCCAATTTGTGTCTAGATTTTGGACAGAATTCTGTCGACAGTTGGGGGCGACTGCGAGTTTATCCTCCGGTTAACATCCGCAGACTAACGGTCAGGCTGAGCGAGCAAATCAGGACTTGGAGAGAGTCCTGCGCTGTGTGGCGTCGGCAGAACCGTCGACTTGGAGTTCTAGATTAACCATGGTCGAGTACGCACATAACTCACTCCGGGTCTCGTCTACGGGATTGTCGCCCTTCCAGTGCTGTTTAGGCTACCAGCCCCCGTTATTTCCCTCCCAAGAGACCGACGCCATTGTTCCATCCGCGCAGACGTTCATTCAGAGATGCCTTCGTACGTGGAGGCTCGCCAGAGAAGCCCTTTCCCGGACTGGTGAAAGGAACAGGGCGTCGGCGGACCGTCACCGGTCTAGGCCCCCACTTTACGTGTGTGGGCAAAAAGTTTGGTTGTCTACCAAGGACATTCCCCTCAGACTTCCCGCACGTAAACTGGGACCCAAATTTATTGGACCGTACATTATAACCAAGGTGCTTAACCCGGTGACGGTTCGGCTCAAATTACCCCCCCAATTTAAGAGAATTCACCCGGTGTTTCACGTTTCCAAGGTCAAGCCCGTTATTCGCTCCCCACTTCAGCCCCAGACCTCTGCTACGCCGCCTCCCAGACTCGTCGAGGGGTTGCCCGCCTACACGGTGCGTAGACTTCTTGATGTAAGACGGAGGGGTAGAGGTCATCAATATCTGGTAGACTGGGAGGGTTATGGTCCGGAGGAGAGATGCTGGATTCCGTCTCGTGATGTGCTGGACCGCGCTCTCATTGACCAATTCCATCGGCGTCATGGTGAGTCCTCCGGGGACGCCAGGAGGCGTCCCTGAGGGGGGGGGGGTTCTGTCACGGGTCAGGGTGTGTCACCGGTCCCTCTCTGTTGTTTGTTTTGGTCCTGTCATTTCTGCAGCTTGTGAGGGTGGCAATTAGCACAATCACAAGCTGATCTTCCTCACCTGTCGCTCGTTTCCTCTACCCCATATATCCCCAGCTGTGTCTACCAGTGTTTGTCAGTGGATTGTTTTATGTCGCGTGTGTGTTTCTGGTCTGCTGGTGTTAGCTGTGCTACTTACCAGTGATCTGTGTTCAGGATTCCTAGACGTGAAGATCGGTGCAGGACTGTTCACCTGCTGGTCCCTGTCCTCGTCTATTGCTGGACATTCCTGGGTTCTCTCTGTCTGACGGTGGTCTCTGCTTATCTTCACGTCCGCAGGATTGCGGCCTGTTCTCTCTGGAACCGCCGATCGGAGAGGCTTCACGATTATTCACTGTGTCACGGAATTTATTATATTGTTCACGAAGTTTTCTAATAAACTTTTCACTTCTCCTCACTGCATTTGAGTCCTCCTCATATTTTACTCCAGGCCTCACGACAAAAGAGAAACAAAAAGAGACACAGACAGGGAAAAATCCCTGCTTGATTACAGGAAACTTTTCTTTCCCTTATTTTCCCTTGCTTTCTTTCTCCCCACATTTATCTAATTCTGGTGCTGGCCATCCTCTCCCTCTGAGAGTTTGTTACATAACTTTATTTCCACCTCTCTCCCTGGTCTGGCTATCAGTGTGGCCCCTTTCTCTCCCTTTTCCTTCTCAGCCTTCAACAGCTCGTCAGCTGTGAAATATTTTCAGCTTCAGATCCAAGTAGAGAACAGGTCTCTGTGAACGACCTGGTTTTCCTTTACTTCATTCTTTGAGCTATCCATTGCATTGCCTCTCTATTGCCTTCTACCTCTTCCTTTCATCTTTGCAGCCAATAGGCCAATGAATTAATCAGGTCACTCTTTCAGCATGACAATGTTCTGGTTTACATCACTGATTGAGATGCCCCCACCCCCCTATTCTCTCTATTCCCACTTGGAGGTGCAGGGAAAGGCCGCCTCACCCCTGGCATGTAAGTGCGCTCCACAGGGTAGGATTCAGGGCAATTATGCCAGCTTGGTGCTCTCATAGACAAAACATCTTTTAAAGGACAGAGAGAAAAGAGGCACCAAAGGGCACAATGATATTACCAGGAATTAATGCATTATTCTAGGTCACATATGAATACCAATAATTCTAATCATGGTATTCAATCATCAAGGTAACTACATATTCAGGACTGGGGGAACCAACGATTTTTTGTAAAATAATTATGCTTAACCTAGGCTGCATTTATTTGATCAAAACTGTAATATTATAAAATATTATTAAAACATAAAAAACTGTTTAATATAACATGTTTAATATAATTGTAATATATTTTCAGATGTAATTTTTTCAGTTCGAATTTTTCAGCAGTCATTTCCAGTCTTCAGTGTCACATGATCCTTCAGAGAACATTCTAATAATGATAATTTTGTGCTCAATAAATATTTCGTATTATTATTACTGTTTAATTATCACTTGCTTAATTTTTTTTTCTTGTGGAAACCATGATTTTTTTTTTTTCAGGATTCCGTAATAAATAGGAAGTTCAAACCAACCACATTTACTTGAAATAGAAAACTTTTGTAACATTATAAATGTCTTTACTGTCACTTTTGATCAATTTAATACATCGTTGTCAAATAAAAGTATTATTTCTCAACAAAAAAAAAAATGCTAAAAAATATCTTGCTGATCCCAGATTTTTTTATATGTACGTTTGGGATACAGCATCCATTGTGGGATGCTGTATCCCACAATGCATTTGACTTTTCCTTCTATTTACAATGTTAAAATATAGCTGCGAGCAGCGATTGCGGGCCCAAGCCGGTGGCACCGCCACCCTGGTGCCTTTAGTTACACTAAAGGCACTGCGGTGGCGGTGTCACCGGCTTGGGCCCTCCATCGCTGCTCGCAGCTATATATATAGACGGGAAATTTTACTTGTCTTACCTTATTCTGATTTTGTGATACACTCAAAATATTCCACAACAAATCCTTTAAATTTAATGTAAAACTAAAAACGAAAGTAAGTGTTGGGCTCACGTAACCCTTTCATTACAATCAAAACGTTTCAACAGTTGCGATGTATTTGGATGCTAAACTATTCTTTATTATAGGCTTTGTACTTCACTCGTGTTCCAATATCGACGGAAAAAATCATCCTCTTCACACGCGCAAAAATGTGCTTGGAAAAATCACAGTGGAGCAGTGCTTACTGTGAATGTACGAATTGTACTACTGACTATTTAAACAGAGCACTGTGTATATGTTAGGTTTACTATTTTATTATATTTTATTAAGGCTATAATGAACAGGCTGCGATGTCAAGTTTGCAATGCTGGAATGTGTGTGTGATTTAACAGTAGACACATAAAAACTTAATTGGCACATAATTTTGTTCATACAGGACATCATTCAAACTGCAAAGTGTTTACTTATATTTATATACACTCGCAATAAGACACAACATTGTGCTTTTGTAAAATAAATTCAAGCAATCCACCCCCCGAAATGGCGTTCATTTTAAAATTAAACTAAAAGCTCTTGGCTAAACAGGCATTCATAACTGTGAGCGCCCACGGCGAGGAACGAGCAGAACAGAGCGAACGTTTTTTAGTTAATTCCTACTTCCATTGGAATTCATTGAAAATGCTCGCTCTACTCAGCACCATTATTAAAGTCTGTGCAGACATCTGTATTTTACTTTAAGTTAGCGATTTAAAAGCCCCCAGCGGTGTCACACGTCGATTAACCGACATCCCTAATATATTTTTATATATACAATAGGCCTACCTGAAACAGAATTTGGCTTGCCCGACCAGAGTAGCCTGATTTGAACGTCAATGACAAAAAAATAACTTGGGAATCACTAAAACGAGAGATTTCATTTTAAGTTGCAATCAACAGTTGATAATAAATGTATTACTGATCAATGGTAACAAGGTTGCACTGCTGAGGCTCGTGCAGCTTCTCCAGCGCAGCACACAAAAAAGAAACCCAGTTAACAACATACTGACTATAAAAATTACAAATATGGAGTTTTTATATATTTTATAACCTATGATAGAGTTAAGCAACCTCACTTGACGAGTAGGCTACTGTTTCCTGAATACAATCAAGATTGAAACTGTGACATTGATTTCATACAACAGGTTAATAAACAGTTATAATTAAGTCACTTACATTTTAGATGCCATATTGACTGTTTTTGTTCTGTTTCAGTAGCAAAAATAGTTAAACAAAGATCACAGCAAAACCGCCGCGCATCTCACGGCAACTTGTTTTCTCATTACTGAATGATTCAGCATTTTGAACGAATCGGTTGACTCAAAGATTCAATGATCAATCCATAAACATCTGTCTCAATCATGAATGACTCAGTTATTCGAACGAATCGTTTGAACGAATGAATCAATGACTCGCTCATTAAGACGGTCGCCTGGCGACACCTAATGGCGGTTTAGTATTATGTTTAAAAGTATCATTCTTTCCAACGTGTTTGCACCATTATCAATGTCCGTGCGGACGTCCGAATTTTACTTTCACTTTTATATTAGCGATTTAAAAGCACCCGCTCGTGTCACACGCCGATTAACCGATGGGAAAATATCCTCACAGTCATATACCTAATACATTTATATTTAAATACAATATAGGCCTACCTAGTAAAAAGTTTAATATACTATTTTTATATCCTTTTGGACACAAGAGGGCAGTATAGCCCTATGTTTGCTTTTTTGTTGAACCAAATAGCACTAAATAGCCTGTTTTTAACTTTTTTTATACTTCTTGAATTGCAAAAACAGAACAAAATGGGTTTAGTTCTAATATTTGTATAATTTTATATAAAAATAAACGGTGTATAATTACATTTGTAGAAGATATGAGATGTTTTCTGATTCCTTTTTTGACATTACTTTAATCCCTCGCCATATCAAAACCGTTTGAGATATTCAATATCCATTCACAATTTAGCATCTTTAATGTATTTTCATCATGTTGAAAAAGTTTGGTGTGAATAAAATAAACAACTTAGCAGGAGTGGGTAAAAATGCAGAGGCTGAATTTGCAAATAAATCCACATTCAAACCAAAATATCTGACTTCCTATTGGTCAGAGCTAATGATTGCAAATTAGAAAGTTGTCCTGCTCGATGAGACCAATATACGTACTGATTTTTGTAATTGTGGGTAAAACTAACCCCCCCACTTTTGTCAAAAACATTTTGAAAGTGACACACTTCCTGCTACCAGTTGGTGGCGCTATAACTTTGACTCACAATAGTCACATCCATGTGATCGGCCTCTTACAACGAACACACTGCTGAAGTTTCATCAAGATCAGTTAATGTGTGCAGAAGTTATAACACTTTGTATTTCTCTTTTCTCGCCATAAATTCGTTTCCTCGCCACGGCCAAACCGTTCGAAAAATCAAAAATCCGTCCGCAATTTAGCATCCTCAATGTCTTGACTTCATGCTGACCGAGTTTGGAGGCGATTGGATGAATTCTCTAGGATGAATACATCAAATTCCACGGTATGCGTTTTCCAAACAACCCATAATAGCAGACTTCCTGTTGGGCGGAGCTAATAACTTAGAGTGCGGAAGTTGTTCGGCCCGATGAGATCTATATGTGTACCGAGTTTCATATTAATTCATGCAAGCGTGTTTGATATATGGACGAAGTTTTCAGACCGTGTTCAAGGGGGCGCTGTTGAGCCCCCCTGCCACGCCCGGGTACCAGCTTCAGCCCGGCCTGATGACCGTGGGTTCTGACCTGTGTGAAAAGTTTCAAGAGTTTTTGAGCACGTTAAGGGCCCCAAAAGCCCCTGAAACCTTGAAAAACAAAGATTAAGTGGAATAGACAACCCCCCCCCCCCCCCCCCCCCCCCCACACACACACAGAGAGAGAGAGAAAATGATCCAGAAAGTCCACATTCAAACCAAAATATCTGACTTCCTGCTGGTCTGAGCTAATGACTGTAAATTAGAAAGTTGTCCGGCTTGATGAGAACAATATACGTACTAAGTTTTGTGATTCTAGGAAAAACTAAGCCCCCATTTTTTACTAAAGGTGGCGCTACTGAGCCATTCCACCACACCCGTTTCTGAAACTTTGCACATGTCTACTGGATAATAAATGTGATGTGTCTGTCGAGTTTCATGCATTTTCAAGCATGTGAAGAGTCTCAAAAGCATCCGAAAAGAATATTAAAGTTTGATGCGTTGCCACGGCAACAGTATCTAAGATATCAATAATCCTTTCACAGGTCTACATCTGCCGTGTGTCTACATTATACACATAAAGTTTTAAGCAAATCGGGTAAAAATAAGAGGGTTATTTCAAAGCATTTTGAAAGTGACACACTTCCTGTTGCCAGTTGGTGGCGCTATAACTTTGACTCACAATAGTCACATCCATGTGATCGGCCTCTTACAACGAACACACAGCTGAAGTTTCATCAAGATCATTTAATGTATGCAGAAGTTATGAAGCACTTCCTGTTTCTCTTTTCTCGCCATAAATTCGTTTCTTCGCCACGGCCAAACCGTTCGAGATATCAAAAATCCGTCCGCAATTTAGCATCCTCAATATCTTGACTTTATGCTGACCGAGTTTGGAGCTGAATGGATGAATTTCCTAGGAGGAGTATTTTAAATTCCAGAGCGTACGTTTTTCAAACAACGCATAATAGCCGACTTCCTGTTGGGCTGGCGTAAAACTTAAAGCACGAATATTGTCTGGCCCGATAAGATCTATATGTGTACCGAGTTTCATACTAATTCATGCAAGTGTGTTTGATATATGGACCAAGTTTTCGGACCCCGTTCAAGGGGACGCTGTCGAGCCCCCCTGCCACGCCCGGGTACCAGCTTCAGCCCGGCCCTGATGGCCGCGGGTTCTGACTCGTGTGCAAAGTTTCAAGAGTTTTTGAGCATGTTAAGGGCCCCAAAAGTGCCTGAATAGTCGTAAGTAAAATAATAATAATAAATATAGCTGCGAGCAGCGATTGCGGGCCCAAGCCGGTGGCACCGCCACCCTGGTTCCTTTAGTTACACTAAAGGCACCGGGGTGGCGGTTTCACCGGCTTGGGCCCTCCATCGCTGCTCGCAGCTATATTTATCTATATATATATATATATAAAAAAAAATATATATATATATGTATTTTTTTTTTGTGTGTTTATATATATATATATATATATATATATTTATTAAATTTTTTTGTTATATATATATATATATATATATATATATATATATATATATATATATATATATTAGGGCTGTCAATCGATAAAAAAATTTAATCGCGATTAATCGCATGATTGTCATGAGTTAACTCGCGATTAATCACACTTTTTTAAATTTGTTCTAAATGTACCTTAAATTAATACTTTTCAAGTTTGTAATACTCTAATCAACGTGGGCATGGATAAATATAGATGCTTTATGCAAATGTATGTTTATTATTGAAACCATAGTCAATATAGAGCATAAGGACGAGACATGTTTCAAAGGTCATAGATGTTTTTCAAAGAACTTGTTCATGTCTATTAGACATATGTAGAAAGAACAAAAAAATGCCAGGTTACCATTACTTCTCTTTCTTTGTACTGAGCAATTTGCTAACACAAACATGTTTAGATTTTTGCATGACAGGGCAGCTCTTCTGAAAATGCTAAATGTACATTTATTATTTATTATTACATTGTAGTTTGTCTCTCTCTGTGCCCATTTTGATGAAGCTAAATTCTCAATAAAACTGTTTTCATTGGTATATTTTACTGTTTCTGTTGTCAAACAACGGAATGAATTTGAAATGGTGACTGAAACGCGACCCATTAAGACATAACCAGCTCTCCCTTCCAAGATGTTAAGTTAATCTGCACAACAATTCTGGTGATATCCGATTCACATAAGATAAAGACAATATCTGTGCTCTGATTTCGGCTATACTTGTAAAATTAGTGAAGCAACATAATATCTGTGCTTAACTGAATTAAAGCGCTGCTCCTCCGCGCGAGACGCAGAGAGAGAGAGAGAGAGAGAGAGAGAGAGAGAGAGAGAGAGAGAGAGCGAGCGAGAGCGAGAGGTGCGCGCGCGTGCTGAGAGAGCAGTACCGGCGGTACCGGTAGATTCTCAGAAACTAAACAAGGTTTGGGCACTTTGTTGAAGGGAAAAAAATCGCTAAAGGCGTCTGCAATGTCGCTAAGTTGGCAACACTGTGTATCTCCATTTCTCCAACTAGAGGTTGGGCCACGGGTCAAACAGAAAATATGCGCTGCGTTAATCGCACGTTAAAAAAATTATTATATTTTATAAAGGCTATAATGAACAGACTGCGATATCAAGATTGCAATGCGCTCGCTCTGCACCATTATCAATGTCCGTGCGGACGAACATATTTTACTTTCGTTTTTAAGTTACCGATTCAAAAGCCCCCAGCGGTGTCACACATCGATTAACCGGTGGGAAAATTTTCCCACAGTCACATCCCTAATATATTTATATATAAATACAATAGGCCAACCTGAAAGAGAATTTTACTTGCCCGACCAGAGTAGCCTGATTAGAACGTCAATGACAAAAAAATAACTTGGGAATCACTAAAACGAGAGATTATTCTAATTTTATTACATTCATTTTAAGTTGCAATCAACAGTTGTTAATAAATGGATTACCAGTAATCAGTTGATCAATGGTAAATGATGTTAAAAAACAGTTACAATCAAGTCACTTACATTTTAGATGCAATATTGACTGTTTTTGTTCTGTTTCAGCAGCGAAAATAGTTAAACAAAAAGATCACAGCAGAATCATCACGCGCATCTCTCAGCAATGTGTTTTCTCATTTCTGAATGATTCAGCATTTTGAACGAATCGGTTGACTCAAAGATTGAATGATCAATCCATAAACATATGTCTTAATCATGAATGACTCAGTCATTCAAACGAATCGTTTGAACGAATGAATCAATGACTCACTCATTAAGACGGTCACCTGGCGACACTTAATGGCGGTTTAGTGTTATGTTTAAAAGTATCATTCTTTCCAACGTGTGTGTGATTTGTGTGTGCAACATTATCAATGTGCGTGCGGACATCCGTATTTTTCTTTCACTTTTATATTAGCAATTTAAAAGCACCCGCTCGTGTCACACGTCGATTAACCGGTGGGAAAATATCCTCAGACACATACCTAATAAATGTATATTTAAATACAATATTGGCCTACCTGGTAAAAAGTTTTATATACTATTTTGATGTCCTTTTGGACACAAGAGGGCAGAATAGCCCTATGTATGACTTTTTTCTTTTTTTTTTACTTTACTGTTTTTCATTTTAGAATAAAATTTGAATAAAATTCTTTTTAAAAACAGAAAAAAATGGGTTTAGTTGTAATATTTGTATACTTTTATATAGAAATAAATGGTATATAATTACATTTTTAGAAGATTTGAGGCTTTTAGTGTTTCCTTTTTGGACATTACTTTAATCCCTCGCCATAGCAAAACCGTTTGAGATATTTATTATCCGTTCACAATTTAGCATATTTAATGTATTTTCATCATGTTGAAAAAGTTTGGTGGGAATAAAATAAATAGTTTAAGAGGAGTGGCTAAAAATTCAGAGGCTGATTTTGCAAAAAAATCCACATTCAGACCAAAATATCTGACTTCCTGATGGCCGGAGCTAATGAATGTAAATTAGAAAGTTGTCCGGCTTGATGAGTACAATATACAAACTATTTTTTTTTTACTGTAGTTAAAACTAACCCGCCCACTTTTGTCAAAAGCATGTTGAAAGTGACACACTTCCTGCTGCCAGTTGGTGGCGCTATAACTTTGACTCACAATAGTTACATCCATCTGATCGGCCTCTTACCACGAACACACTGCTGAAGTTTCATCAAGATCAGTTAATGTATGCTTCGTGTTTCTCTTTTCTCGCCATAAATTCGTTTCCTCGCCACGGCCAAACCGTTCGAGATATCAAAAATCCGTCCGCATTTTAGAATCCTCAATGTCTTGACTTCATGCACACCGAGTTTGGTGGGGATTGGATGAATTCTCTAGGAGGAGTACTTCGCATTCCACAGCAAGCGTTTTCCAAACAACCCATAATAGCCGACTTCCTGTTGGGCTGGCGTAAAACTTAGAGCACGAAAGTTGTTCGGCCCGATGAGATCTATATGTGTACCGAGTTTCATATTATTACATGCAAGTGTGTTTGATTTATGGACAAGTGTTCGGATCCTGTTCAAGGGGGCGCTGTCGAGCCCCCCTGCCACGCCCGGGTACCAGCTTCAGTCCGGCCCTGATGGCCGCGGGTTCTGACCCGTGTGCAAAGTTTCAAGAGTTTTTGAGCATGTTAAGGGCCCCAAAAGTGCCCGAAAGTTTGACAAAATAATAATAATAATAAATATAGCTGCGAGCAGCGATTGCGGGCCCAAGCCGGTGGCACCGCCACCCTGGTGCCTTTAGTTACACTAAAGGCACCGGGGTGGCGGTTCCACCGGCTTGGGCCCTCCATCGCTGCTCACAGCTATATTTACATATATATATATATATATATATATATATATATATATATATATAATAAAGACGGGAAATTTTACTTGTCTTACCTTATTCTGATTTTCTGATACACTCAAAATATTCCACAACAAATCCTTTAAATTTAATGTAAAAATAAAAATGAAAGTAACCCTTTCATTAGAATCAAAACGTTTCAACAGTTGTGATGTATTTGGATGCTAAACTATTCTTTATTATAGGCTTTGTACTTCACTCGTGTTCCAATATCGACGGAAAAAATCATCCTCTTCACACGCGCAAAAATGTGCTTGGAAAAATCACAGTGGAGCAGTGCTTACTGTGAATGTACGAACTGTACTACTGACTATTTAAACAGAGCAGTGTGTATATGTTAGGTTTACTATTTTATTATATTTTATTAAGGCTATAATGTACAGGCTGCGATGTCAAGTTTGCAATGCTGGAATGTGTGTGTGATTTAACAGTAGACACATAAAAACATAATTGGCACATAATTTTGTTCATACAGGACATCATTCAAACTGCAAAGTGTTTACTTATATTTATATACACTCGCAATAAAACACAACATTGTGCTTTTGTAAAATAAATTCAAGCAATCCACCCCCCGAAATGGCGTTCATTTTAAAATTAAACTAAAAGCTCTTGGCTAAACAGGCATTCATAACTGTGAGCGCCCACGGCGAGTAACGAGCAGAACAGAGCGAACGTTTTTTAGTTAATTCCTACTTCCATAGGAATTCATTGAAAATGCTCGCTCTACTCAGCACCATTATTAAAGTCTGTGCAGACATCTGTATTTTACTTTAAGTTAGCGATTTAAAAGCCCCCAGCGGTGTCACACGTCGATTAACCGACATCCCTAATATATTTATATATATATACAATAGGCCTACCTGAAAGAGAATTTGGCTTGCCCGACCAGAGTAGCCTGATTTGAACGTCAATGACAAAAAATAACTTGGGAATCACTAAAACGAGAGATTATTCTAATTTTATTACATTCATTTTAAGTTGCAATCAACAGTTGATAATAAATGTATTACTGATCAATGGTAACAAGGTTGCGCTGCTGAGGCTCGTGCAGCTTCTCCAGGAGAAACGTAAACAAATGAGCGTAGCACACAAAAAAGAAACCCAGTTAATTACATACTGACTATAAAAATTACAAATATGGAGTTTTTATATATTTTATAACCTATGATAGAGTAAAGCAACCTCACTTGACGAGTAGGCTACTGTTTCCTGAATACAATCACGATTGAAACTGTGACATTGATTTCATACAACAGGTTAATAAACAGTTATAATTAAGTCACTTACATTTTAGATGCAATATTGACTGTTTTTGTTCTGTTTCAGTAGCAAAAATAGTTAAACAAAGATCACAGCAGAACCGTCGCGCATCTCACAGCAACTTGTTTTCTCATTACTGAATGATTCAGCATTTTGAACGAATCGGTTGACTCAAAGATTCAATGATCAATCCATAAACATCTGTCTCAATCATGAATGACTCAGTCATTCGAACGAATCGTTTGAACGAATGAATCAATGACTCGCTCATTAAGACGGTCGCCTGGCGACACCTAATGGCGGTTTAGTGTTATGTTTAAAAGTATCATTCTTTCCAACGTGTGTGCACCATTATCAATGTCCGTGCGGACGTCCGAATTTTACTTTCACTTTTATATTAGCGATTTAACCTGTTAAGCTTCACCAGTGCGTCGGCGCACTGAAGCGTTTTTTTATTTATTTAGTTCAAAGTTACTATCAGATTAAATGTTTTACCTTGACAAACTATACATCATTAAAAAGATATAAGACTCAAGTTTCAGTATTTGACAACTATTGTATTCTGAGAAACTTATAGTGACAGTTATTTCTTATTTTGTGTCAGGAGTTATGAAATGGAAAAATGCGTTGATACCTTTAATATGAATTATGACCGTCAGCTGGTCCATTCAGAAAAAAAAACTCCGTGCTGTTGTCATGACAGCGATTCACAAAACAACGTCCCTCAGGGCTTTTAGCTAAAAAATGTGCAGACTTGGAGAAATATTGATATATTCTCATAGATTCACATCATATTTCTATAGACAGGAATAATATTTATTGAATTTATACCCAAATGCGTCGATGTAATCATTATGAGCGCTTCTTACTGAGATGTGCTGTGTTTTCAATTCATACCTATAGCCTGAGGGCGCTATATGCACAAAAATACTCCATATATGGAACATGAAGAAGAGACATAAACATGTGACCTTCAAGGACGTCACTGATAGCAGCTACACACAAAGCTAACACAGAGATCGCTGTAATATGCAGATATAGACGTTTTGAAGACAATAAACATGATTGCAAATGATATTTGATATTTGAGTGTTCTTCAAGCAATGCCAGGTATTTTTATAATAATAGATTATATTTATAATGTAATGCTAATCGATATAGACTTTATCATCGTGCATACTAATATATTTTCTTTCAGATTTTTTTTTATCTGAAGCCAAATTAGATCACAGAAGATTATTTAAAACAATCGACTTGCGTTATAAAATAAGTTTGAAGCACAAACATAGTTTTAATCTCATAAATGGTCGTGTATTGATGGTGTGCTAAGCTAACATGCTAGCTAGCTCAGGTGCACCTGTCACCTAGAAGTTATTCTTTTATGTTTTTTTTTTTCTAAATAGTAATGCTTTTCTGAAATGTTTTAGTGCATTTGATACAGTTTCAAATATAAGTGAGAACTTTGATAAAATAAATTAGGGATTGAAACCCTATGAATAGCCTGTGAATAGGCAGTCGTTAGTAACTATAATGCAGACAAAAGATATGCATATTTAGATCCATAACCAGGCTGGAGAGGTGTGTGAATGTGTACTGGGGAGACTGAGACTGAATGGGGCTCGTTTGCACCACAAAACAATAGAGACAATAGACTGAATAGATGACTTAGATGATGACTAAACATCAGTAGCATTTTTAGAGTCTAATCAAAATAAAGTCATTTGACATGATCTTGAAAAACATTTAACCAAATACAGAGTTTTAGACTTATCATTTTCAGATTTTAAATATAACATGGTTACACATATGGCTTTAGCTGCAGTGCATTTCTAGATTGCTCCAGGGCCCACTTCAATTTTATTTTCATGAATATGTTTCATACTTGACACTTGACATTGACACTCTCACTCATTGTGTTACTGATTACATCAATTTCTGTGTGGAGAACACCATACCTAAGAAGAAGGTTCGGTGTTTCTCCAACAACAAACCTTGGGTGACTTCAGAACTCAAAGCCTTGCTGAATGAAAAGAAAAGACTTTTTAAATCTGGGGAAAAAGAAGAGTTGAGGATGGTCCAAAAACAACTAAGATGGGAGATTAGGAAAGGAAAAGACAGTTACAGGAAGAAGTTGGAGTCACGCCTCCAACAAAACAACATAAGGGAGGTTTGGAGGGGTCTGAAAACCATCTCTGGTCAGAACAAAGTCAGTGGCAGAGGCTTTGTTTCTGGTGACTGTGACAGGGCAAATGAATTAAATCTTTTTTTCAATAGATTTGATTCTACCCCCTCTCCTCCCACCTCCAACCAGACTTCAGACCTGTCGGGAGCTTCTATATCTCCCTCTAGCAGCCTCTCTCTGACAGTCAATCAGGTGAGGAAGGAGCTAAAAAAGATCAAGGCAAGAAAGGCACCGGGCCCGGATGGAATCTGCCCCAGAATGCTTAAAGATTGTGCAGATCAGCTCAGCGAAGTCATCCTGCACATCTTCAACTTGAGCCTGAGTCTGGAGCGAGTTCCAGTCCTGTGGAAGACTTTGTGTGTTGTTCCAGTTCCAAAAACTGCATATCCCAGGGAGCCTAATCACTTCAGACCGGTTGCCTTAACTTCACACCTGATGAAGACCTTGGAGAGGATTGTACTACGACATCTGAGAACCGTGGTGAGTTCAGAAATGGATCCCCTACAGTTCGCTTACCAAACAGGCATAGGGGTGGAGGATGCTATCATCTATCTTTCACACAGAGCACTGTCACATCTGGAGAGCACTGGGAGCACTGTGAGGGTCATGTTTTTAGATTTTTCCAGTGCTTTCAATACAATTCAACCATCACTGCTCTGGGGGAAGCTATTGGGGGCTGGTGTTGACCAACACCTGTCTGCATGGACCATCAGTTACCTCACTGACAGACCACAGTATGTGAGGCTCCAGGACTGTGTGTCTGATGTGGTGACGAGCAGCACAGGAGCACCACAGGGGACAGTGCTCGCTCCTTTTCTCTACACCCTGTATACAGCGGACTTCAGGCATAACACAAGCAGCTGTCACATGCAGAAGTTCTCCGACGATACTGCTATTGTTGGGAGGGTTTCAGAGGAGAATGACCAGGAGTACCGGGAGGTCATCGGGGACTTTGTCAACTGGTGTGAGTCAAACCACCTTCACATCAACGCCAGCAAGACAAAGGAGTTGGTAGTTGACTTTCGCCGGAGGCCACCTGGTGCTACACCGGTGAACATCCAGGGTGTTGACATTGAGATGGTGGAGACATACAAATACCTGGGTGTTCACCTTAACAAGAAACTAGACTGGTCCACAAACACAGATGTCCTGTACAAGAAGGGCCAAAGCCGTCTCCACCTGCTGAGGAGGCTGAGTTCCTTCGGTGTGTGCAGGTCTCTGTTAAAAACTTTTTATGACTCTGTGGTGGCATCTGCAATCTTTTATGCAGTAGCATGTTGGGGAGCTGGGAGTACAGAAAGGGACAGGAAAAAGCTTAATAAACTGGTGAAGAAGGCTAGCTCTGTTCTGGTCTGCCCTCTGGACACCATAGAGGAGGTGGGGGAGAGGAGGATGTTAGCTAGGCTGGCATCTATTATGGGCAACACTTCTCACCCCCTGCATGAGACTGTGAGCTCCTTGAGCAGCTCCTTCAGTAGCAGACTGCTGCACCCTCGGTGTAAGAAGGAGCGCTTCCGCAGGTCCTTCATTCCAGCAGCAGTCAGACTCTTTAATGCAACATCCTAATGCAGCACTGCTAGCTGCTTCTGCACTTGAGTAGCACTGGACAATTATTCTGCATTATGTGTATTTCTTTATCTATTTATTACTTGTGTCACCTACAATTGTGCAATATGTTACCTCCGTTCATTTACATTATACTTTTCTGTATATTTGTATATTTGTATTTATATACTGTCTGTTTACATTAGGTTGGTTATTGTGTGAATACAGTTGTTTTCTAATCATTATTATTATTGTTATTGTAATTAATCTTATTCTATTCTATTCTATTTTTCATTCCCTATATTTTTGTATTTCTTACTTTATTTTTTATGTTTTGAGCTGCTGTAACACAGAAATTTCCCCAGTGTGGGATTAATAAAGTCTATCAATCAATCAATCAATCAATCAATAAAAATAAATTTCTAATAACTTTACAAAACTTTGAAGCTATTTAAAAAATGTTTTTTTCATTATGACAATAATTAATTCTACATTTACAATAAACTACCAGGTGTCAGCTTTCAAATGAGATCATACTTGTGCTTTTAGTGCAAAGGGTTCATGAACTGTATGTGTTTCAGTTTGGGTATGTCATTTCTGGGGATTTTTCAAAAGTGGCGTTGCAGCTTAACAGGTTAAAAGCACCCGCTCGTGTCACACGCCGATTAACCGATGGGAAAATATCCTCACAGTCATATACCTAATACATTTATATTTAAATACAATATAGGCCTACCTAGTAAAAAGTTTAAAATACTATTTTTATATCCTTTTGGACACAAGAGGGCAGTATAGCCCTATGTTTGCTTTTTTGTTGAACCAAATAGCACTAAATAGCCTGTTTTTTAACTTTTTTTATACTTCTTGAATTGCAAAAACAGAATAAAATGGGTTTAGTTCTAATATTTGTATAATTTTATATAAAAATAAACGGTGTATAATTACATTTGTAGAAGATATGAGATGTTTTCTGATTCCTTTTTTGACATTACTTTAATCCCTCGCCATATAAAAACCGTTTGAGATATTCAATATCCGTTCACAATTTAGCATCTTTAATGTATTTTCATCATGTTGAAAAAGTTTGGTGTGAATAAAATAAACCACTTAGCAGGAGTGGGTAAAAATGCAGAGGCTGAATTTGCAAATAAATCCACATTCAAACCAAAATATCTGACTTCCTATTGGTCAGAGCTAATGACTGCAAATTAGAAAGTTGTCCTGCTCGATGAGACCAATATACGTACTGATTTTTGTAATTGTGGGTAAAACTAACCCCCCCACTTTTGTCAAAAACATTTTGAAAGTGACACACTTCCTGCTACCAGTTGGTGGCGCTATAACTTTGACTCACAATAGTCACATCCATGTGATCGGCCTCTTACAACGAACACACTGCTGAAGTTTCATCAAGATCAGATAATGTATGCAGAAGTTATAACACACTTCCTGTTTGCATTATTCGGCATAAATTTGTTTCCTCGCCACGGCCAAACCGTTCGAGATATCAAAAATCCATCCGCAATTTAGCATCCTCAATGTCTTTACTTCATGATGACCGAGTTTTGTGGGGATTGGACGAATTCTCAAGGAGAAGTATTTCACATTCCACAGCAAGCGTTTTCCAAACAACCCATAATAGCCGACTTCCTGTTGGGCTGGCGCAAAACTTAGAGCACGAAAGTTGTTCGGCCCGATGAGATCTATATGTGTGCTGAGTTTCATATTAATTCATGCAAGCTAGTTTGATCTATGGACAGAGTTTTTGGACCCCATTCCAGGGGGCGCTGTTGAGCCTCCTTGCCACGCCTGGGTACCAGCTTCAGCCAGGCCCTGATGGCCGCAGGTTCTGACCTGTGTGCTAAGTTTCATGAGTTTTCGAGCACGTTAAGGGCCCCAAAAGCCCCTGAAACCTTGAAAAACAATTATAAAAGAAGTCTCTCCTAACAGACAAATCCCCCACACCCCACACACACAGAGACAGAGAGAGAGAGAGAAAATTCTCAAAAAAATCACATTCAAACCAAAATATCTCACTTCCTGTTTGTCAGAGCTTATGACTATAATTTAGAAAGTTGTCCGGCTTGATGAGAACAATATACATAACGATTTTTGTGACTCTACTTAAAACTAAGCACCCATTTTTGACTAAAGGTGGCGCCACTGAGCCCCTCACCACGCCCGTTTCTGAAACTTTGCACATGTCTACTGGCTAATAAGTGTGATCTGTCTGTCGAGTTTCATCCAATTTCAAGCATACTAAGAGTCTCAAAAGCATCCGAAAAGAATATTAAAGTTTGATGCGTTGCCACGGCAACAGTATCTAAGATATCAATAATCCTTTCACAGGTCTACATCTGCCGTGTGTCTACATTATACACATAAAGTTTGAAGCAAATCGGGTAAAAATAAGAGGGTGATTTCAAAGCATTTTGAAAGTGACACACTTCCTGCTGCCAGTTGGTGGCGCTATAAATTTGACTCACAATATTCATTTCAATGTGATCGGCCTCTGACAACGAACACACTGCGGAGGTTTCAGCAAGATCAGTTAATGTATGCAGAAGTTATAATACACTTCCTGTGTGCCTTATTCGCCATAAATTCGCTTCCTCGCCACGGCCAAAGCGTTCGAGATATCAAAAATCCGTCCACAATTTAGCATCCTCAATGTCTTGACTTCATGCTGGCCGAGTTTGGAGGCGAATGGATGAATTCTGTAGGAGGAGTAGATCAAATTCCACAGCATGCGTTTCCAAACAACCCATAATAGCCGACTTCCTGTTGGGCTGGCGTAAAAAGTAAAAGTACGAAAGTTGTTCGGCCCGATGAGATCTATATATGTACCGAGTTTCATATTATTACATGCAAGCGTGTCTGATTTATGGACCAAGTTTTCGGACCCCGTTCCAGGGGGCGCTGTTGAGCCCCCCTGCCACGCCCGGGTACCAGCTTCAGCCCGGCCCTGATGGCCGCGGGTTCTGACCTGTGTGCAAAGTTTCAAGAGTTTTCGAGCACGTTAAGGGTCTCAAAAGTGCCCGAAAAGTTGACAGAAAAATAATAATAAATGTAGCTGCGAGCAGCGATTACGGGCCCAAGCCGGTGGCACCGCAACCCCGGTGCCTTTAGTTACCTAAAGGCACCGGGGTGGCGGTACCGCCGGCTTTGGCCCTCCATCGCTGCTCGCAGCTATATTTATATATATATATATATATATATATATATATATATATATATATATATATATATATTATACAAACATATATATATATATATGTGTATTTATATATGTGTATATATATATATATTATACAAACATATATATATATATATATATATATATATATATATATATATATGTATTTATATATGTGTATATATATATATATATACACCGTTCAAAAGTTTGGGGTCAGGAAGATTTTTAATGTTTTTAGGAGAAGTCTCTTCTGCTCACCAAGGCTGCATTTATTTGATTAAAAATACAAACAAAAACAGTAATATTGTGAAATATTATTCCAATTTACAACAGCTGTTTTCTATTTTAAAATATTTTACACTGTAATTAATTTATGTGATCAAAGCTGAGTTTTCAGCATCATTACTCCCGTCTTCAGTGTCACATGATCCTTCAGAAACCATTCTAATATGATGATTGATGGTCAATAAATATTAATTATTATTTTCAATGTTGAAAACAGTTTAAAGTTTGAAGCAAATCGGGTAAAAATAAGAGGGTGATTTCAAAGCATTTTGAAAGGGACACACTTCCTGCTGCCAGTTGGTGGCGCTATAACTTTGACTCACAATAGTCACATCCATGTGATCGGCCTCTTACAACGAACACACTGCTGAAGTTTAATCAAGATCAGTTAATGTATGCAGAAGTTATAACACACTTCCTGTTTATCTTTTCTCGCTATAAATTCGTTTCCTCGCCACGGCCAAACCGTTCGAGATATCAAAAATCCGTCCGCAATTTAGCATCCTCAACGTCTTGTCTTTATGCTGACCGAGTTTGGTTGTGATTGGACGAATTTTCTAGGAGGAGTATTTCAAATTCCAGAGGATGCGTTTTTCAAACAACACATAATAGTTGACTTCCTGTTGGGCTGGCGTAAAACTTAGAGCACAAAAGTTGTTCGGCCCGATGAGTTCTATATGTGTACTGAGTTTCATATTATTATATGCAAGTGTGTTTGATTTATGGACCAAGTTTTCAGACACCATTCCAGGGGGCGCTGTGGAGCCCCCCTGCCACGCCCGGCTTCAGTCCTGGCCGCGGGTTCTGACGTGTGTGCAAAATTTCAAGAGTTTTCGAGCATGTTAAGAACCCCAAAAGTGCCCGAAAGGTTGACAAAATAATAATAATAATAATAAATATAGCTGCGAGCAGCGATTGCGGGCCCAAGCCGGTGGCACCGCAACCCCGGTGCCTTTAGTTACCTAAAGGCACCGGGGTGGCGGTGCCGCCGGCTTTGGCCCTCCATCGCTGCTCGCAGCTATATTTATATATATATATATATATATACACACACACACACACATATATATATATATATATATATATATATATATATATATATATATATATATATATATATATATATTTATATATATATATATATCGTCGCTGTCCGAAGAAAACCACGTATGTCCATTTTGCCGATTTTGAGATTTTTCGACGGATAGAATGTCCAGGTTCATTTCCGTATACGGTATGCTTCACATATCTAAATGACCAATGAAAAGTTGTGAAATCATGTCATCTGATTTTCACGTATATCCATTTGGTGTCAATGCTGTCAATCACGCCGCGTATCTCCCGCCCTGTGGAGGCATCTCGTCGGTCTAAGCGTCTCGGGAAGCTCAGCATTGGATAGCCGAATAACTCTGTGAGGTAAAGTATCAGCAAACGTTTGTTTTTGACAACTGTTCAAGTTTATTATATATTCGCAATATATTCACAACTGTTATTTACCAGTAAATGGTCTAGACGAAGTAATTGTCACTGTTTATTGTGGAGATGTTAACGCACGGGTCTGTTAACTTAAGCAATACTTTTAAGGTAGTCTAATATTTTTCTGACTAATAAATTACTGACACAGTAAAGGGTAGATTTAAATAAAGAATAACGAATTTTAAATAAAGAAAAACAAAATTTAAATAAAAAAACAAAATTTAAAAAAAGAAAAATTAAATTTAAATAAAGAAAAAAATAAATTTAAATAAAGAAAAATGACATTTAAATAAAGAAAAAACGAAAATTAAATAAAGAAAAAAACGAAATTTAAATAAAGAACATCGAAATTTAAATAAAGAAAAACGAAATTAAGTTAAATTAAAAACGAGATTAATTTAGATTGATAACGGGTAAAAAGGCTAATAGCCTACAGTCCGTGTACTTTTTCGTCCATGCATTATTCTATTTCGGAATGAAAGATGAAATGTAAAAAAAAAAAGGTGCAGCTTGTTTTTTTTTGTTTTTTTTTGTTTTTTTTTAAAGAAAAAAACAGAAATGGCTGTATTTTTTTTGTACATAGCATAGCCTACTTTGTTATGATTTTAGTATCATAATGATTAATAAATGCACGCACAATTATCCGTGAACTTGATTTGAAGCCTTTCAACTTGTGTGTGCAAAATTCAGAATTAAATGAATGTGCAGCAGTTTGTACAAATAGAGTCTGTAGGTCTACTATGCTGTTGAAAGTATGAAAAGTGAACAGCACGAGTATGCACAATTTGAGACGGGTCAGACATGATTTTGACCACTTCATTAAGTTTTGTTTTGTATAAAACCTTTCTTTAAAGTGAATTTCGTGTTGTATAAATTGTATCTTAATTTTAATAAATTTTTCATCAACCAATTGCCTGGGGTGGATTTAATAAATAAGCAAATACCAGTATATAGCAGACAATATAATCATGGAGGCGCCCGCGCGTTCACTTGCATTGCACGTTAACTGGAGCGCATCTCATTAACGAAACTCAGTGTATGCCTCACACAGACATGAGAAAGACATCAAATACACAAAGCTTGAAAAGTCTTTAAACGAAATAATTCAAAACGAAAAGAAAAGGGCAACTCTCTGATTATGATCATTTAGCCTAGCCTATTTTGTGAATTGTTCATTCCTGGTTGGCACACATTTTGCTGCCCTTACAAAAGTGCCGCTCTAGGCAATTGCCTAGTTTGCCTATATGGACGCGCCGGCCCTGGGGTCAGCATGAGTGTATTGATTCATTGTCCCTTCATAGTTTGCAAGAGACATTTAATAAACTGAGCGTATTTAATAAACTGAGACGTAGGCTATTTAATAAACTGAGCGTATTCATCTGTCAATATGAAACGCGACTTGGCCATTCTAATTAATGATCGGAAGAACGCGTATCGACCACCGTTACTGTAAAATATGCACGTATGTCCATTTAAACTCGATTTTGGTCAAATGTGGATTATATCATTACACTGGCAAGAATATGGCTACATTTAAAGATGCCGTACCAAGTGTGATAACGCTATGTTCATATGCTTTTAAATTGCGGTGTTTTTTTCACTTCCTGAAAAGTAACCGTTTTGGACATACGTGATTTTCATCGGGCAGCGACGATATATAAGACAGAAAATATTACTTGTCTCTGATTTTATGATACACTCAAAATATTCCACAACAAATCCTTAAATTTAATGTAAAAATAAAAACGAAAGTAAGCCGTGTTGGTCTCACGTAACCCTCTCAGTAGAATCAAAATGTTTCAATATTTGCGATGTATTTGGATGCTAAACTATTCTTTATTATAGGCTTTGTACTTCACTCGTGTTCCAATATCGATGGAAAAAATCATCCTCTTCACACGCGCAAAAATGTGCTTGGAAACATCACAGCGGAGCTCTGCATAATGTGAATGGTACAAATTGTACTACTGACTATTTAAACAGAGCAGTGTAATTCGTATATCTTATGTTGACTATTTTTATTATTATATTGTATTAGGGCTATAATGAACAGGCTGCGATGTCAAGATTGCAATTCTGGAATGTGTGTGTGTGTGTGTGTGACGCTGTTGCGGTTGAACAGTGGACACTTAAAAAAATTAATAAATAAAATGTATTAGTTTATTCCTACTTCCATAGGAATACATTGAAAATGCTCGCTCTACTCCGCACCATTATCAATGTCTGTGCGGACGTCTGTATTTTACTTTCGCTTTTAAGTTAGCGATTTAAAAGCCCTCAGCGGTGTCACACGTCGATTAACCGGTGGGAAAATTGTATCACAGTCACATCCCTAATATATTTATATATAAATACAATAGGCCAACCTGAAAGAGAATTTTACTTGCCCGACCAGAGTAGCCTGATTAGAACGTCAATAACCAAAAAAAATAACTTGTGAATCACTAAAACAAGAGTTTATTCTAATTTTATTACATTCATTTTAAGTTGCAATCAACAGTTGTTAATAAATGGATTACCAGTAATCAGTTGATCAATGGTAACAAGGTTGCGCTGCTGAGGCTCATGCAGCTTCTCCAGGAGAAATGTAAACAAATGAGATCAGCACACAAAAAACTAACTCAGTTAACAACTTACTGACTATAAAAATTATAAATATGGAGTTTTGATATATTTTATAACAGTTAAGCAACCTCACTTGACGAGAAGGCTGTTTCCTGAATACAATCACGATTGAAACTGTGACATTGATTTCATACAACAGGTTAAAAAACAGTTACAATCAAGTCACTTACATTTTAGATGCAATATTGACTGTTTTTGTTCTGTTTCAGCAGCGAAAATAGTTAAACAAAAAGATCACAGCAGAATCAGCAATTCATCTCTCAGCAATGTGTTTTCTCATTTCTGAATGATTCAGCATTTTGAACGAATCGGTTGACTCAAAGATTGAATGATCAATCCATAAACATATGTCTTAATCATGAATGACTCAGTCATTCAAACGAATCGTTTGAACGAATGAATCAATGACTCACTCATTAAGACGGTCGCCTGGCGACACTTAATGGCGGTTTAGTGTTATGTTTAAAAGTATCATTCTTTCCAACGTGTGTGTGATTTGTGTGTGCAACATTATCAATGTCTGTGCGGAAGTCCGTATTTTTCTTTCACATTTATATTAGCAATTTAAAAGCACCTGCTCGTGTCACACATCGATTAACCGGTGGGAAAATATCCTCAGACACATACCTAATAAATGTATATTTAAATACAATATTGGCCTACCTAGTAAAAAGTTGTATATACTATTTTGATGTCCTTTTGGACACAAGAGGGCAGAATAGCCCTATGCATGACTTTTTTTTTTTTTTTTTACTTTACTGTTTTTAATTTTAGAATAAAATTAGAATAAAATTATTTTTAAAAACAGAAAAAAATGGGTTTAGTTGTAATATTTGTATACTTTTATATAGAAATAAATGGTATATAATTACATTTTTAGAAGATTTGAGGCTTTTTAGTGTTTCCTTTTTGGACATTACTTGAATCCCTCGCCATAGCAAAACCGTTTGAGATATTTATTATCCGTTCACAATTTAACATATTTAATGTATTTTCATCATGTTGAAAAAGTTTGGTGGGAATAAAATAAATAGTTTAAGAGGAGTGGCTAAAAATTCAGAGGCTGATTTAGCAAAAAAATCCACATTCAGACCATGATGGCCGGAGCTAATGAATGTAAATTAGAAAGTTGTCCGGCTTGATGAGTACAATATACAAACTATTTTTTTTTTACTGTAGTTAAAACTAACCCCCCCACTTTTGTCAAAAGCATGTTGAAAGTGACACACTTCCTGCTGCCAGTTGGTGGCGCTATAACTTTGACTCACAATAGTTACATCCATCTGATCGGCCTCTTACCACGAACACACTGCTGAAGTTTCATCAAGATCAGTTAATGTATGCAGAAGTTATTCCACTTCGTGTTTCTCTTTTCTCGCCCTAAATTCGTTTCCTCGCCACGGCCAAACCGTTCGTGATATCAAAAATCCGTCCGCAATTTAGAATCCTCAATGTCTTGACTTCATGCACACCGAGTTTGGTGGGGATTGGATGAATTCTCTAGGAGGAGTACTTCGCATTCCACGGCAAGCATTTTCCAAACAACCCATAATAGCCGACTTCCTGTTGGGCTGGCGTAAAACTTAGAGCACGAAAGTTGTTCGGCCCGATGAGATCTATATGTGTACCGAGTTTCATATCATTACATGCAAGTGTGTTTGATTTATGGACAAGTGTTCGGATCCCGTTCCAGGGGGCGCTGTTGAGCCCCCCTGCCACGCCCGGGTACCAGCTTCAGCCCGGCCCTGATGGCCGCACGTTCTGACCTGTGTGCAAAGTTTCAAGAGTTTTCGAGCACGTTTAAGGCCCCAAAAGCCCCTGAAACCTTGAAAAACAGGAATTTTAAACAAATCTCACTCAAAAGACAAATCCCCCCACCCCTCACACACACAGAGACGCAGAGGCAGAGAGAGAGAGGGAGAGAATTCTCCCAAAAATCACATTCAAACCAAAATATCTCACTTCCTGTTGGTCACAGCTTATGACTATAAATTAGAAAGTTGTCCGGCTTGATGAGAACAATATACATAACGATTTTTGTGACTCTACTTAAAACTAAGCCCCCACTTATGACTAAAGGTGGCGCTACTGAGCCCCTCACCACGCCCGTTTCTGAAACTTTGCACATGTCTACGGGCTAATAAATGTGATGTGTCTGTCGAGTTTCATCCAATTTCAAGTATGTTAAGAGTCTCAAAAGCATCAAAAAAGAATATTAAAGTTTGAAGCGTTGCCATGGCAACAGTATTAAAGATATCAAAAATCCTTTCACAGGTCTACATCTGCCGTGTGTTTACATTATACACATAAAGTTTGAAGCAAATCGGGTAAAAATAAGAGGGGGATTTCAAAGCATTTTGAAAGGGACACACTTCCTACTGCCAGTTGGTGGCGCTATAACTTTGACTCACAATAGTCACATCCATGTGATCGGCCTCTTACAACGAACACACTGCTGAAGTTTAATCAAGATCAGTTAATGTATGCAGAAGTTATAACACACTTCCTGTTTCCATTATTCGCCATAAATTTGCTTCCTCGCCACAGCCAAACCGTTTGAGATATCAAAAATCCGTCCGCAATTTATCATCCTCAAAGTCTTGACTTCATGCTGACCGAGTTTGGAGGCGAATGGATGAATTCCCTAGGAGGAGTACATTAAATTCCACAGCATGCGTTTCCAAACAACCCATAATAGCCGACTTCCTGTTGGGCTGGCGTAAAAAGTAAAAGTACGAAAGTTGTTCGGCCCGATGAGATCTATATGTGTACTGTTATAGAGACTTTTGGACTGTTAGGTTTTTGTAAGGTACTGGATGAGTAAACCCCCCTGGGTGCCGGTCAGAGCACCAATAATGAGGAGACAGGTAATCAAGTTTAGTCTGTGTATTAGCAGGGAAAGGTAGGGCCACAGATGTACAGTGACAGATGTAGATAGTTTTGTGGTCAGTGACTAACACCTTGATGTTCAATCTGTAGCAATCCCCACAACCAAACTAGGATCGTCATTCTTTCAGCCAGCAGCTCGAATAGATTGCACGAACACAGCAAACAACGACAGCTTAACGAACTACGCTGCCCTCTTTCGTCATACTACTATGACTACAGTTTCATAATTAAAGTCCCTTTGCAGGAGCCTTCAATACAGCCGCCCCCAAAGATGCAAAGCATCTTTGCTTCCATGAAAGGCGACTTAACCAGTCAGTGCTGGGGGCCTATCCTTTGGTAATGCCGGCAGGATTACCAGGCGGGCTACCGGTCGGGTATACACTTGACCCTTTATCTGCACATCAGCGGACCTGACATGACCATCGGGGCTTTGGTAGGTCTTGATCACTTGTCCTACAGGCCATAGGCTCCGAGGTAGTTGGGGGTCCACAATCATCACAACCGTCCGTTCCTTTAGGTTGGGAGGAGAGGCCTGCCATTTCTGCCGGGTTTGGAGACTAGGGAGGTAGTCCCGTATGAACCTGGACCAGAAACGATCCGCTATGATCTGGGAGTGTCTCCAGTGACGGCGACTCAACATCTCTGACTCGGGGTACACGGCTTGAGGCAGAGATCCATCGGGCCGCCCCATGAGGAGACTATTTGGTGTCACCGGGTCAGCATCAGCCACGTCTGACGATACATAGCCTAAGGGTTTCGAGTTCAGAATGGCTTCTACTTCCAACAAGACCGTCATTAAGACCTCCTCCGGAACTGACTGTGGACCCAAAACTGTGTATAAGGCTGATTTAACTGACCTTACCTCCCTCTCCCAAACTCCACCAAAGTGAGGGGCAGATGGAGGATTAAAGTGGAAGTGGATTCGTTGGCGGGCAAGTTGACGCTGCAGGTCAGGAAGCAGTGCGGCATAAGCTTCCCGTAACTCCCTTTGACCCCCGCGGAAGTTCGTACCTTGATCCGACCATAATTCTGCAGGTGTTCCTCTTCTCGCAATAAACCTTCTAAGGGCCATAAGGAATGAGTCACTACTCATGCTCGGGAGTAGGTCCAAATGCACAGCTCTTGTGGTCAGGCATTTAAAGAGAATACCCCAACGCTTCTCGGTACGTCTCCCAATTTTGACTAACAGGGGGCCAAAGCAATCCACTCCACAAGAATGGAAGGCAGGCTTATAAAGTTGTAATCGCGCAGAAGGTAAATCCGCCATTTTAGGGATCGTCGGTTGGGCCCTCCACCGTTGACATTCTGGGCAGTTGCGCTGAAACCGCCGGATTGCTTCGCGGCCTCTGAGAATCCAGTAGTATCTCCGGATCTCCCCGAACAACCTTTCCGATCCAGGGTGATGTAACTGGTCATCATAATGCTGAATGATCAAACGTGTGACGGGGTGACTAGAATCCAGGACCAGAGGATGTAAAATGGAATCTTCAAAGCCGGACACTCTGCGCAAACGACCTCCCACCCTCATCAGACCGCTTGACGGATCTATTTCAGGAGCTAGGGTAATTAGTCGACTCCCAGACCTTACTGGCTTTCCAGTCTCTAGCAGTTTATAATCCTCAGGGAAGGATTCCTGCTGCACCTGTTTGAGGATACGGACCTCAGCCTGGCGGTAATCCTCAGCTCCTGGAGAAGTCCCTGAATCCAAGTTGGGCCGAAGTTCTTGTGTTGTAACATCCAATAGTTCTTGCCAGGTGTTATAGTTCCATCCATCCATGTTGCCAGAAGAGGGAGACAAGGTATTGATCCCACAGAAGGTGGATTTCCGCAGTTCAACTTGGTCTATCTTGGGCTCAGACTTGGGGATTACTGGCCATTCTTTGGTGTCCCGAAGGAGGAAAGCGGGTCCTTGGGACCATCGGTTTGGTGCAGCAAGGTATTGGAGAGGTCGTCCTTTCGTGAGGTCATCAGCGGGGTTGTCCGCAGAGCCTACATAACGCCAAGAGCATTTCTCCGTCAGCTCCTGGATCTCAGCGATTCTGTTTCCCACGAAGACCCGGTAGCGACAGGACTCCGAATGCAACCACTGGAGGACAGTGGTGGAGTCAGTCCAAAGGAAAATAGACTTGACCTGTAGAGTCAACTCAGTTTCAAGTAACTTAGCCAACTGTGCCGCAACCAGACTTCCACAGAGTTCCAGCCTTGGAATGGAGTGAACTCGTTTAGGAGTGACACGGGAACGTGCTATGATGAAGGACAGGTAAGTCTGACCTGCCTGGTCAGTGGTTCGGAGGTTAGCTACTGCTCCATATGCCTGCTCAGAGGCATCCGAGAAGATATGCACCTCATGGCTAACTCCATTCATACCAACTTCAGGAGGGACATAAGGCCGGGGAAAGGAGATACAGGGAAGGTATCGGAGTTCTTCCTCCCATCCACTCCAGGATTGTAGGAGCTCAGGGGGCAGGTTAGGGTCATCCCACCCTCTCTGCCGGTTCCACAGTTGCTTAATGATGACTTTCGCCCTAGTCGTATAAGGTAGAAGCCATCCCAGGGGGTCGTACTGGGTAGCGAGGACCTTATAGATGTTCCTCAAAGTGGGAGTCTGGTATATCACAGGGCGATGTTTGTAGGACAAAGTGTCTGTCTGCCAGTTCCAGCTCAGACCCAGCGTTGACTCAGGAACATCGGGTTTCTCCAGTGTTAACCACAGCTCCACACTTGCAGCTCGGGCATCGGATGGTAGATGATTTAGCACAGAAGGATCATTACAGGCCCACTGGCGAATCACAAATCCCCCTTCTGAAAGGATATTCCGCAGTCGATCAATCAGACTCCGAGCCACATCTGCTGTGGGTAGGCTCTGCAGGCAATTATCGACATAGAAACACCTCTCCACTGAAAACCGAATTGCCTCATCCGTCAGGGGATGTTTCTGGATGTGGCGTTGCAGTGCATAGGTAGCACAGCACGGACTGGAAGTTGTGCCGAAGGGCAGTACCTGCCATTCAAAGATCTTAGGCGCCTCATCCATTTTTAGATCCCGCCACAGGAAACGAAGTAAAGGACGATCCTCAGGTATAAGGCGAACCTGATGGAACATTGCCTTAATATCCCCACTCACAGCCACCGGACGTTCCCTGAAACGGATAAGGACGCCCAACAGGGAGGCTCCAAGGGTGGGTCCTGGCAACAGGTACTGATTAAGGCTTTGTCCTTGATACTGATAGGAGCAGTTAAAGACCAATCGGCACTTCCCATTATGACTAACGAGGTGATGGGGGATGTACCAGCATTCAGGTGAGGCAGGTATAGGATCAGTCACCTCCCGAACAGCTCCTGTCTCAATGAGTTTCCTCATCTCTTCTTTATAGACCTCAGCTTTCACAGAGTCTTTCTGCAGACGCCTCTCAACACTACGGAGGGTAGGTAGGACTGATTCTTTAGGCGCGTTCAACAAAGGCATGTCCTTTCGCCGCAGCAGGGGTGTAGCCAACCGATGGATCCCCTCCATTTCGAGAGTGAGAGTCTTTTGGTCCAGCAACTGCAGCGCTTCCTGATCCTGCTTGGACCGAGTTACCTCCTTCCCCTCCCACTGTGGTACCGCATCCAACTGCCACAGTCGTTGAACATTCTGAAGAAGCTCATCATGAAGCGGAGACATAGAGGTAAGCAGGCATTGCTGTGGGGTAGGAGGACATCCCATGGATGGTATAGGACCCTGGAGCGTCCATCCTAGACGCGTGTGAACTGCAGCTGGTGCTCCCCGGACACCCCATCGAATAGGCTCTGTCGGAGTTATGAGATGGGGCTGATCAGAGCCGATGAGAAGTAAAGGTTGGACATCTGTAAGTGTATGGATTGGGAGACCACGCAAATGCCTGTACTTCTGTTGTAGCTGCTCTACAGGGTACGACTGGCGAGACAGGTTAAGACGATCGGCGGTGAAGACATGATCGATCCTATAACTGCTCTGAGGTTTACAGAGGGGAGAGATGTGAAAGGAAATGGAGCAACCCTGAATGACCTGAATATCATCTCTCACTGTTCGCAACGGAAGATCTTCTGGGACACCCTCAATGCCCAAAGCCTTAACAGCAGTAGAGAGCAGAATGGTCCTCTCCGACCCATCATCTAGAAGGGCAAAGGTATCCAAGGTTCGATCTTCATAATGCAGATTCACTGGAACCACTTTGAGCATAACTCGTCCTCTGACAGAAGGCTTATCCAGAAAGAACCTGTCTGGGGAGGAATTTGTCAGGCAGCTCTTCTCAGGGTTAGTTGGATCCTCCTTCTGGGATTGGCTGACATTTACCTCATGGAGAGGACGGAGATGAGTACCCTGACAGAGGTTGCAAGGCTTTCTAAGGTCACACTGTGAAGCATGGTGTGCCCTAGCACAGCGCCAACAACGGTTCTTACTTCGAATCCATTTCCTGATCTGGTCGGAGTTAAGCTTACCGAAGGATGCACACTGACTCAGGTAATGCTCAGTCTTGTCACAGAAAGGACAATAACGTTTCACTTTAGCAGGTTTTGGTTGTGAAACAGGACCTTGTCGAGTGACGGAAGTCTCCACCGGGGATTCTCCAACCCCATGCAGGATGGTCACTGTCCTTTTCCCAGAATCTGACTTGGCATGCAGACCCTTAGACATCGGCTCAGTATCGTAACTGTGGCACCAAGTTTCGTAACGGAGCCAGTTTGAAAGGTCAACCAGATTAGGTGTAGTGCCAGGTTGGCGGAACATATGGCGACGAAACTCGGCTCGCTGCTCAGGAGGTAGCTTACTCACGAGGCGCGCGACGTGGGACCCACAACTCAGCTCCAGTTCACCATCACGTCCCAGGGTTCTCAACATCCCCACCAGTGACTGCACCTGGAGAGCAAACCTCTGGAAGGCAGAGATATCGCCTCGCTTTATGTCCGGACTCTCCAGGACGCTAGCAATCTTTCTTAAGGCTAACTGATGCGGTTGACCAAATTTATCATGAAGCGCTGCCATGGTATCAGTGAATGGGGTAGGTGAGTTAAGATAAGCGTCCGCTATCATTCTAGCCTCCTCAAACCTAAGGTGATCCACTAAGATCTGATATTTGAAAAGTTCGGTCCCGTCAGGGGGAAGCAGGTTCTTCAGAGCTATCCGGAGACGAGCAAACTCGCCAGGGTCAGGCCGGTTGAACTTAGGAATCGTAGGAGCAGGTCCCCTATATACATATTCAAACCCAGAATGAGGTACTGTAGGACGTAGGCTGGGCTCTACCTTTGGGGCAAAGGCTGGAGGATTAGCAGGTGCCGAGCTGAATCGTGGGGAAATAGGCACTGTTGTATGGTCAACATGTAAATGCATGGCTACCGGGTTGAGTAACTCCTGAAGCTCTTTAGGAGTAGGAGGTGGGGGAAGTCCATGAGCATCAGGCTGAGGTGGGCGTGGTTGAGGAGCTGAGAAAACAAAGGAATACTGCCTAGTCTCTGGCATCACAGGTTGGTAAACAGTGGCACCCATGTCGGACAGTGCAAGGTCATCCACCCGGTTCATCAAATCAACATCTGGCTCAGGCCATGGTGGTGGAAGCTCCGTAAAATTTCTCTCTTCGGCTAAATGTGTAGATTCATACCGCTTCGCCGGAGAACTGAATAACTGTGATGCTGTTGGCTGCTCTGGTGAGTGAATCTGGCCTCTCGCTTGACTGAGGTCAGCTCGAAGGGACTGAGTCACTTGAACTAACTCTTTGACTTCAGCACGGACTTCCCTCAGCTCCTTCATGTCTGCTTGGAAAGCCTGATGAGTTTGCTTTAGTTGTGCATGCTCATGACGCAGCTGCTGTAGCTCGAGGTCGTGTGCAGAGGTAATGAAACCAGCCCCTTGAGGTGAGGAGAATAATGGCTGATGGAATTCAGCAGGCTGCAAAGGCTGATAACCTGAGGACATCATCTGTGAGCCATCAGAATAGACCAGGTCCCCACCAGGAGGGGCAGTGTATGTCTGGAAGGATGGGGGAGGAGTCCGACGGACAGGTGCCTCCCAAGGGTGAGGGACATCACACTCAGCAACAGGTCTGCCTCGGGTATACTGTACTTCATACTGGCGAAGGTAAGCTGGAGGACGAGTAAGGCGCCTAGGACGAGCTCCTCCAGAAATCTCCTCATCAGGATCCATGATGTCAGAAGGGAATACTCATCCGGCTTGAAGGACCACTTTGTTATAGAGACTTTTGGACTCTTAGGTTTTTGTAAGGTACTGGATGAGTAAACCCCCCTGGGTGCCGGTCAGAGCACCAATAATGAGGAGACAGGTAATCAAGTTTAGTCTGTGTATTAGCAGGGAAAGGTAGGGCCACAGATGTACAGTGACAGATGTAGATAGTTTTGTGGTCAGTGACTAACACCTTGATGTTCAATCTGTAGCAATCCCCACAACCAAACTAGGATCGTCATTCTTTCAGCCAGCAGCTCGAATAGATTGCACGAACACAGCAAACAACGACAGCTTAACGAACTACGCTGCCCTCTTTCGTCATACTACTATGACTACAGTTTCATAATTAAAGTCCCTTTGCAGGAGCCTTCAA
This sequence comes from Leuciscus leuciscus, assembly GCF_965113295.1. Classification (NCBI taxonomy): domain Eukaryota; kingdom Metazoa; phylum Chordata; class Actinopteri; order Cypriniformes; family Leuciscidae; genus Leuciscus; species Leuciscus leuciscus. The sequence continues at coordinate 26,807,622 of NC_138746.1, forward strand.
TACATGTACCGAGTTTCATATTATTACATGCAAGCGTGTCTGATGTATGGACCAAGTTTTCGGACCCCGTTAGAGGGGGCGCTGTCGAGCCCCCCTGCCACGCCCGGGTACCAGCTTCAGCCCGGCCCTGATGGCCGCGGGTTCTGACCCGTGTGCAAAGTTTCAAGAGTTTTCGAGCACGTTAAGGGTCTCAAAAGTGCCCGAAAGGTTGACAGAAAAATAATAATAATAATAATAATAATAAATATAGCTGCGAGCAGCGATTGCGGGCCCAAGCCGGTGGCACCGCCACCCTGGTGCCTTTAGTTACACTAAAGGCACCGGGGTGGCGGTTTCACCGGCTTGGGCCCTCCATCGCTGCTCGCAGCTATATTTATATATATATATATATATATATATATATATATATATATAACAACAAAAACAAAATATATATATATATATATATATATATATATATATATATTTATTTATTTTATTTATTTTTTTAAGTGTGTTTATATATATATATATATATATATATATATATATTTTTTTTTTTTTTTTTTGTTATATATATATATATATATATATATATATATATATATATATATATATATATATATATATTACATTTTTTGGATGCTAAACATTTGTTTATTATAGGCTTTGTACTTCACTCACGTTCCACTATTGAAGGGAAAAATTATCCTCTTCACATGCGCAAATATGTGCTTGGAAACATCACAGTTTAGCGGTGATTACTGTGTTTAAATAGTCAGTACAATTCATACTATTCAGAGCAGTGTAATTTTTATATGTTAGGTTGACTATTTTATTATTATATTTTATAAAGGCTATAATGAACAGACTGCGATATCAAGATTGCAATGCGCTCGCTCTGCACCATTATCAATGTCCGTGCGGACGAACATATTTTACTTTCGTTTTTAAGTTACCGATTCAAAAGCCCCCAGCGATGTCACACATCGATTAACCGGTGGGAAAATTTTCCCACAGTCACATCCCTAATATATTTATATATAAATACAATAGGCCAACCTGAAAGAGAATTTTACTTGCCCGACCAGAGTAGCCTGATTAGAACGTCAATGACAAAAAAAATAACTTGGGAATCACTAAAACGAGAGATTATTCTAATTTTATTACATTCATTTTAAGTTGCAATCAACAGTTGTTAATAAATGGATTACCAGTAATCAGTTGATCAATGGTAACAAGGTTGCGCTGCTGAGGCTCATGCAGCTTCTCCAGGAGAAATGTAAACAAATGAGATCAGCACACAAAAAACAAACTCAGTTAACAACTTACTGACTATAAAAATTATAAATATGGAGTTTTGATATATTTTATAACAGTTAAGCAACCTCACTTGACGAGAAGGCTGTTTCCTGAATACAATCACGATTGAAACTGTGACATTGATTTCATACAACAGGTTAAAAAACAGTTACAATCAAGTCACTTACATTTTAGATGCAATATTGACTGTTTTTGTTCTGTTTCAGCAGCGAAAATAGTTAAACAAAAAGATCACAGCAGAATCATCACGCGCATCTCTCAGCAATGTGTTTTCTCATTTCTGAATGATTCAGCATTTTGAACGAATCGGTTGACTCAAAGATTGAATGATCAATCCATAAACATATGTCTTAATCATGAATGACTCAGTCATTCGAACGAATCGTTTGAACGAATGAATCAATGACTCGCTCATTAAGACGGTCGCCTGGCGACACCTAATGGCTGTTTAGTGTTTAAAAGTATCATTCTTTCCAACGTGCACCATTATCAATGTCAGTGCGGACGTCCGTTTTTTACTTTCACTTTTATATTAGCGATTTAAAAGCACCCGCTCGTGTCACACGTCGATTAACCGATGGGAAAATATCCTCACAGTCATACCTAATACATTTATATTTAAATACAATAGGCCTACCTAGTAAAACGTTTTATATACTATTTTGATTTCCTTTTGGACACAAGAGGGCAGTATAGCCCTATGTTTGCTTTTTTGTTGAACCAAATAGCACTAAATAGCCTGTTTTTAACTTTTTCATACTCCTTGAATAGCAAAAACAGAATAAAATGGGTTTAGTTCTAATATTTGTATAATTTTATATAAAAATAAATGGTGTATAATTACATTTTTAGAAGTTATGAGATGTTTCCTGCTTCCTTTTTGACATTAATTTAATCCCTCGCCATAGCAAAACCGTTTGAGATATTCAATATTCGTTTACAATTTAGCATCATTAATATATTTGTATCATGTTGAAAAAGTTTGGTGGGAATAAAATAAATAGTTTAAGAGGAGTGGCTAAAAATTCAGAGGCTGATTTTGCAAAAAAAATCCACATTCAGACCAAAATATCTGACTTCCTGATGGCCGGAGCTAATGAATGTAAATTAGAAAGTTGTCCGGCTTGATGAGTACAATATACAAACTATTTTTTTTTTTACTGTAGTTAAAACTAACCCGCCCACTTTTGTCAAAAGCATGTTGAAAGTGACACACTTCCTGCTGCCAGTTGGTGGCGCTATAACTTTGACTCACAATAGTTACATCCATCTGATCGGCCTCTTACCACGAACACACTGCTGAAGTTTCATCAAGATCAGTTAATGTATGCAGAAGTTATTCCACTTCGTGTTTCTCTTTTCTCGCCATAAATTCGTTTCCTCGCCACGGCCAAACCGTTCGAGATATCAAAAATCCGTCCGCAATTTAGAATCCTCAATGTCTTGACTTCATGCACACCGAGTTTGGTGGGGATTGGATGAATTCTCTAGGAGGAGTACTTCGCATTCCACAGCAAGCGTTTTCCAAACAACCCATAATAGCCGACTTCCTGTTGGGCTGGCGTAAAACTTAGAGCACGAAAGTTGTTCGGCCCGATGATATCTATATGTGTACTGAGTTTCAAATTAATTCATGCAAGCGTGTTTGATCTATGGACCAAGTTTTGGGACCCCATTCAAGGGGGCGCTGTTGAGCCCCCCTGCCACGCCCGGGTACCAGCTTCAACCCGTCCCTGATGGCAGGGGGTTCCGACTTGTATGTAAAATTTCAAGAGTTTTTGAGCACGTTAAGGACCCCAAAAGCCCCTGAAACCTTGATTAACAATATAAAAGCAATAGTCAAATCCCCCCTCCCCTCACACACACAGAGACACAGAGAGAGGGAGAGAAAATTCTTCAGAAAATCCACATTCAAACCAAAATATCTCTCTTCCTGTTGGTCGGAGATTGTTAATGTAAATTAGAAAGTTGTCCGTCTTGATGAGAACAATACACATACCAAGTTTTGTTGCTGTTGATAAAACTAACCCCCCCACTTATGACTAAAGGTGGCGCTACTGAGCCCCTCACCACGCCCGTTTCTGAAACTTTGCACATGTCTACGGGCTAATAAATGTGATGTGTCTGTCGAGTTTCATCCAATTTCAAGTATGTTAAGAGTCTCAAAAGCATCAAAAAAGAATATTAAAGTTTGAAGCGTTGCCATGGCAACAGTATTAAAGATATCAAAAATCCTTTCACAGGTCTACATCTGCCGTGTGTTTACATTATACACATAAACTTTGAAGCAAATCGGGTAAAAATAAGAGGGTGATTTCAAAGCATTTTGAAAGGGACACACTTCCTGCTGCCAGTTGGTGGCGCTATAACTTTGACTCACAATAGTCACATCCATGTGATCGGCCTCTTACAACGAACACACTGCTGAAGTTTAATCAAGATCAGTTAATGTATGCAGAAGTTATAACACACTTCCTGTTTCCATTATTCGCCATCAATTCGTGTCCTCACCACGGCCAAACCGTTCGAGATATCAAAAATCTGTCCGCAATTTAGCATCCTCAATGTCTTGACTTCATGCTGACTGAGTTTGGAGGCGAATGGATGAATTCCCTAGGAGGAGTACATTAAATTCCACAGCATGCGTTTCCAAACAACCCATAATAGCCGACTTCCTGTTGGGCTGGCGTAAAAAGTAAAAGTACGAAAGTTGTTCGGCCCGATGAGATCTATATGTGTACCGAGTTTCATATTATTATATGCAAGCGTGTCTGATTTATGGACCAAGTTTTCGGACCCCGTTCAAGGGGGCGCTGTCGAGCCCCCCTGCCACGCCCGGGTACCAGCTTCAGCCCGGCCCTGATGGCCGCGGGTTCTGACCCGTGTGCAAAGTTTCAAGAGTTTTCGAGCACGTTAAGGGTCTCAAAAGTGCCCGAAAGGTTGACAGAAAAATAAGAATAAGAATAAAATATAGCTGCGAGCAGCGATTGCGGGCCCAAGCCGGTGGCACCGCCACCCTGGTGCCTTTAGTTACACTAAAGGCACCGGGGTGGCGGTGTCACCGGCTTGGGCCCTCCATCGCTGCTCGCAGCTATATTTATTTATATATATATATATATATATATATATATATAATAAAGATGGGAAATTTTACTTGTCTTACCTTATTCTGATTTTA